>NW_015090803.1:2013044-2094745 GCF_001431845.1 Calidris pugnax | reverse complement strand
GGTGAGGTGAGGTGAAGCGGAGCGGCCTTCGTCTGCCTCGGCGCCGGTTCCTGCTGTCCTGTTTTGCTCCCCGGGCAGCCCCAGCCCTGAAGGAAGCACTTTGCATCCGAGAGAAGTAAGTGCAGCCAGGGATGACATGCCTTTTTTGGGGGGAGGAGAGGGGTGACAGGGGCAGGGTGGTCTTATCTTCTCGAAGAGGCCCACCCGTTACTTGATCTTCTCTCACCACTCATGGCTTTTGAGTTAGATGGGTCAGGTCACCATCGTTTTCACAACTCAGCTGTTACAAAAAGTCCCAAAAGAAGGAGGCAAGCATGTCAGCTCTTTCCCCTGAGTTTATTGGAGGTAATGTGTTCACTAGGGTAACGTATAAACAGCTTTACATTCCATAAAAAACTTGACGGGTTTTGTCCCTTTGATTCAGGGAAAATCTAACGCGGGGGATGTTTCCTTGTGTACCTGTCTTTCAAACAAACTGTGCGTGTTCCCAGAGACTCTGGATACGGGACCTTCTCTGGAACAGGTTGCCCAGAGAAGCTGTGGCTGCCCCATCCCTGGAGGGGTTCAAGGCCAGGCTGGATGGGGCTTTGAGAAACCTGGTCTGGTGGAGGTGTCCCTGCCCATGGCAGGGGGTTGGAACGAGATGATCTCTAAGATTTCTTTCAACTCTAACCATTCTATGATTCTATGATACAGAGAAAGGCAGTATTAGCAACTTATGTACACCAGTAGTTTTTACTTAGGTTTTCTCTGGCTGCTGTGTTTACTTTTTATTTTTCCCAGAAAAGACTGCCTTTTAAGTAGTATTTTAAAACAGGAAAATGATCCATTTTTTTATCCTTGTGTTTCTCTCAATGGCTTTCTGTTGCTTTGCAACCCCAACTGGGGACATTCCTTTCATATGTTGTTTTGGTAGAGATCAGGCAAAATCTGGTGGAAACTTGTAGGTCACCTTCATTAGAGTAAATTTCGGTAAGGTCTTTTAGGTATAAAATAGCTGAAATGGCAGTAGCCATGTACTGACTTACAGGTACTTGTCGTAACAGACGCACAATTATTGGTCAGAAGTATTTTGTTGTGGACAGAATGCAGGTGCAGAAAAGTGGCAAAGTTTTGGTGGAGATATGTCATCCAGTAAGTAGTGACCCCTAAATAGAGGAATGCTGCTGAAAAGCCACCAAGAAAAAATACTTGCTGCATGACCCGAAGTTTTCCCAAGACAGCGGAGCAAATTCACTTCTCACAGTCGAAAGAGGGAGTTTCTGCTCCCATCTATTCCCTTCTCTCCATGTGGCCTGCTAGGAATTCTGTTCTTCTGTTATCTGTGGTTTTTATCACTGTTGGGTCAACTGTTTTAAATCACTAAAATAGCAGAAAATTGGTTACTAGAATGGTGGAAGAATGATATTCCTCTAGGACTTTTTGAAACCAGGATGTGTATGACAGCAAGTAACATTTAAATATGTGAAAGTACTAGAAAATAAAAGGCTACATGGAAGAATGATAATAAGAGCATGTTGCTTTGTGCTGAGTAGGGAACATATTGGTATTGAGAAAAGATGGTGCAATTTTCCTGCTCTTTTGCTTTTACAGAGGCTAATGTTGCTAGCTGGAAAAAAAAATAAAAAATATATATACATATAGTGATTGTAAATCTGCCAAAGATTATTCACGGTGAAAGACTGACCACCTCTTTTCTTTCCCCCCCCTCCTTCCCCTGACATCTATTCACTCTGGAGTCTTTTTTAAGGTGGCTTTCACTGTCTCATCCTCTTGTAATGGAGGATTTTGCTGTTTGCCTTTGAAAGAGATGTATACAATCAAGATTCACTGAGGATTTATTTACCAGATTGTTACACCTGACAGCTCTGATGATGGTTGTGTGGTATATTTGCTACCTTTACCAGAAGCAATCCCTCCCTCCTTCTGCCTCCTCTCCATTTTATTTCTCTCTCAGGAGCTGCAGTGGAGAAGGTGAAAATGGAAATGCTTGGTCATTGTACTCTCAGGTTAGGCTAAAAAACATCAAGATGGAAACAAAAATGTTGAGAGAAGTCTTTGTCAACTGTACAGTATACTAATACAGTATTTCAATTAAATTATTAATAGAGTTAGCTGTGCAGCGTGATAGGAAGAGGAAATCTAGGAAAAGCCTGTAATGAAAATGAAGCAACCATAGAAAAGGGAAAAAAAAAAAATCAATAAGACATTATTTCCTTTCCTCGTCTGCAAAATAAGTTTCTGTCTGGCAAAATCATCCCGGGAAAATACGTGAACAACCTCTCCATGCAGCCTTTTCTGAAAGGTAACTCTGAACAGGAACTGATGTTAATAATGCCCAGCAAACGTAAAAGCCTCCAGGTACATTAAATATAAGGGCTTCCCCAGCTGTGAAATTGTAAGTTTGAAAGTTACAAGTTTGAAGTATATTTTCTTAGTTACAACTACCATTCTGGTTTGACATTCTCTTATATCCAGTCGCCGTTACACTTGCAGAAGTAGGTGTGACTATACAAGACAAAGATAACGAAGGATCAGGCCCATCAAATGTGATGAGAAATAACATTGTTTCCGCTGTTGATTGTTAGGAACAGTTTTAACTTGAAAACCCATTGCCAATGGCTTAACTACGTGCATAGGTAAGGGCAAAATACGACATCTCCTTGGCAAGATAACATAATTTCCTAATAGAGGCATGATGTGCATCTGTCTGTGAGCTGCCCTGGGGTGATGTCCAAGTGCAGACCCTGAGAGGCAGTCAGTTGTGTAGCTGGGAGCTGGTTCTGCCCAAAGAGGGACCAACAGGGAAAGGCACCTCCTCTGCACAGCCAGTTAACAATCACAGAAAGGGATTCCTGGTTTCTATCATATAATGTACCTTTTTGGTTTCTGATGCGCTTTGATTATCCTGTTCCCCTCTGCCTGTTGTTAACATAGGGCTCCTTGCTGACTGTCTCTCTTAACATAAAAACTTTAGTCTGAGTTACCATTGTGTGAAATCCAAAAAGTAATGGGCCAGCTTCTGTGCATGTATTGTCAGTGGCCAAATACTATAAAATTGGTTGCAAATTTAGAAGGCATTTTTTTTCATAAGCCTGTGAAAATGAATTGTTGTAGTTCAATTACATGTAAAAGATCCATTTTGGGTTGTTAGAGAGATTTTTGCCTTTAGCGATGTTGACCTGGTTGTTGAAATCAAAATCATAAAGGTCACAGTGCTCAATACATACTAGTAGTTCACTGTGCAGAAAGCATCTCTTTGAAAAGGCAGCAACGAAGAAGCAGAATACATAGAAATTCCAACAGGATGTTATGTTGCCTTTGGCTGTAGTTTATTAAAAAGTACAAAACTAAACCTTAAAAAGAAAGACAAGTGAGATTTGTCATTATTTGTTGATCTGAATTTGTGTGTAATTACTATTCAGAAAGCGTTCATGAAGATGGTAATGATTTTTGAAAGTGTCTTTTTGTAGTATTAACAGCTAGTCATCTGAAACTTAATCTTGAAAGTGAATTACTGATTATTTTCTTGTTTACCATGCTCAAGTTATTCCATCAGGAAATGAAAAAAAAAATTGTATGACTTTGCTGAGCGGTTAACAATAGCACAAATTGCAAATGGATAACTTTAACATAGAATTAATATTTCCATCTGTATGCTGAAATTTGTTACTATAAACTTTATGGGTAATAACTTAGGAATAGCAAATATGTCTCAGGAGACTTAATGGGCTGAATCCATAAGAGATATTAGACTATGAGCAGTTTTGTGTATCACATTTCTGTTTTTCATTTGACCGAGTGTAAGTCTTGCTCGTCATCCAAGTATGTTTTTTGCTGGTTGGTAATAGAAGCTCTGCAGACCATGCAGCAATGTACCACTTACTTCTAAATTTATTTTCTACATACTGCACTGTAAATTTTTAAGAATATGCAGGTCTAACTAATTTTATGAAGCAGAGTATTATGGCCTGCTGCAAAGGAGACTAAGACTGATTTGCTTCACAGACAAAATGTTTTATTTCTTTAATCTAAATTTTCTGCAACAGAGCACCTTAAACATATGTTTAAGTACACCCTTAAATTTGCTTGGAATCAATGGATTTAAAATGTGCTTTACATGTCTGGCTGATTATTAAAAAATATGCACTTACTATGCATTTATAGAAGATAACTATGCAGGATCTGATTAGCTGAATGCCCTTACTTTCCGTTGGGAGACCAGGTATATTCCCTCTCAAGGCACATTGAGCTCTTTCAGGGCCACACGGTATATAATTGTTCTTTTGATCTAAGCAGGATTATTTCTTCAAAGAGAGAAACGTCTTAGTTACTATTTTTTTAAATGCAATGCTGTTTATTCAGAAAAAAAATACACACAAATGAATAATTTCTGTGTTTTCTGTAGAGACAGTCAGCAGCAGGCCCTTCTGTGTGCATTATTTACAATTTTGCTCCTTTAGTCAGTTCTTTACCTCAGGGAGCTGAGCGACTGCTTCTTAAGTAGCCAGCTTTATGCTGGCTTTTTGGCCATCAGGTGGCATGGCCACCTGGATAGGTTACCGTAAAACAAGGAAGGATGTGTGTTCGTGGGGTGGTAGCTACTTCATGCATCTTATCTCGGGGTATGTGTGAAGAAATTGGCATTTGCTCCGTCTTCAGTAGGAATAAGGAAAGATGTCTTCCATTTACAGCAAAATAGGAGTGTTCATAGAGACAATTACTGGAGAGTAGCTAAAAAAACCTGTAAACCTGTACTTGGGCTACCTTGCAATTTATGTAAACATGCTCTTTAAGCAGGGGTTGCCAAACTGTCACCTAGCTGCTTGGTTGTGTACTCTAAGAGTCTCTCATCTGCAGGACTTGGTTTCTAGTTGGTCGTTTCCCTCTGGTGCAGTCCTTGGGTGGTATTTCCGAAGCTATTTATAAAAACTTTTAAAGGGGCTAATGTTTCAAAAGTCGGAGTCTTCCTTTGAAGACACTGAGCATTTTTAGGTGACACCTAAGTAAGCATTCTGGAGTGCTTAGCTTGGAAAGAAATATTGTAGTTATGTGAATATTGTATTAAATATATTTTGTTTAGGTTTTCATCATCTCAGTGGCTTAATGATCTTGCGACCTACTCCCATTTTATCCTGGCTCTGCACAGGAAAGAGTAACTTGTTTTGTACAGGTTTTGTTACTTGCCAAAAGCTGTCTCTATTTTCAGTTTGCTACCCATTAAAAAGCAAAAACTTTGGAATATATTTTATTTATTTACATAAACCAATTTGATTCCATCCTTTTTTCCCTTTAAAAGTCTAGTCGTTGAAGGTCTACAGTGGAATATATTTTATTTATTTACATAAACCAGTTTGATTCCGTCCTTTTTCCCTTTAAAAGTCTGGTTGTTGAAGGTCTACACAGTTCAGAAGTATATGTGTGTACACACACACACTTCCTTAAACTACTGGGTTAGAGATTGTTATTTTAACTAAGTGATATGTTGTTTCATATGTTGGAGGAAGAAATTATTTTCCATATTTCTCTCTCTGTGAATTGTGAATAATATCTCTGGTAAGGATGGTGCCCTTTTCAATAAAACTGCCTGTTAAAATCATCCTCATCCTCAGAACTGCATAAATGAATTATTTTGGTTAGTATAATCAGGTTATGAATGTAAGACTAACCTGTATTCTACTTTCTGTGAATTGATAGAAAAATATAGCCCAAATCAGAAATAAACAAAAATTGGCAAAATGGAGAATTACCTTGAATAGCCTCACAGTGTTTTAGGATGTTTGGTTTTGTTGAATGTTTGGTGGTTGGTTTTTTTTTTTTTGAAGTTATTAATCTGATGAGAAGGGAAATACTGGCAGTAAGAGTTCTCACTTGAAAGCAAACCTTAAAGAAAAAATATATTCAGTAAACAGAATTATGAAGGTTATTTAGAATTAAGGAGGCCTGGTTGATTAGGGATTTTTTTGGCTTCTATTTAAGTCCTGAAGAAATCTATCCTTATGTTGTATTAAGAGACGTTATGCACAAAAACAATTAGCAGAACTGCACCCAGAGTGCCAAGAAGATGTATTGTTCAGACACATTTTTGACATATAAGGCAAGATTTAAAAAGAGGAGAAAAATATTAAAGTAATGAGTGGAGAAAATGGGATATCAGCACCAGGCATTTGTAGCTGTTCTTGAGATAAACAGACTAATGGGACAGGTCCATGTGATGGCCCTTTGTCTGACTGGCCAAAAATAAACACTGCACACACTTCATATGTGTCTCTCCCTTTAATGTGTGGGAGGAGAGGAAAATGCACACAGGAGCAGATGCTCTGCTCTTGTCCCTTTCACAGCACCCTCCCTGCTGCTTATCCCTGCCCTTTGCTCAGTGAAGCTGTGCTCCATTGAAAGGCCTCTGTTTATTTCTTACTCCCTATACGATGGAAGCAGGTCTGTGGATGTAGTTGAGGATTTAACTGGTCTTTGAAAATAATGTTAATTTTATCTGCATTTAAAAGTATGTTAGTCAGGCTTTTATATAAAAATAAAATAATTTTAAAAACCCAACTGAGAATATTTTTATAGATTTATTTACTCACAATAAAAGAATAAATCTTGCACCTCATGGCTAATACAAACCATTTATTGTTACTTTGGTAAGAATCGTTCCAGTGTACAAAAAAAGGATCAAATGGTACTTCAGGGAAGTACTGTGCTATGAAACTGATTCACAGCAAAAATACCTGAGTGAGTAGAAGCATCAGAGAAAATAAAAGGAAGGTTTTTGTTTTATTCTACGTGGCGTATTTTATAATAAATTCAGATTTCTTTGTCAAAGAAAGTGATTATTGATAGCTGTCTGGACTTGTGTTTCTCACTGGGGTTGCTGGGTTTGGCGGATATTTTTTCTCCAAATTCTTTGCAAGCTGCCAATGTAGCATCTGCAGCAATCTGATGGCGATTTATGGTGGAAACTTGCTCACCCTTGACTGTAGGCATACAGTAAAAGTATTTTAGCTAGGTACTCTGAAAGCTTTGAAATTAGTATTGATGTTTATTAATGCAATGTTCCGTGTTTTGAAAAGACATTAACAGTGGCAGTTCAGTTGAAGAATTTGTCTAGTTCACAGCACATTGCATTCAGATCGCACGCGAAATCTCTGATTGCTTTGTTTTGCCTTTGGACAGACATTCAAAATGCTAGCCAGGAACATTAAGGGCTTGTTGCATAGGTATAAGGGTTCAGTGGTAGGAGGGTACGTTGGAGGGCTGATTTTTCTCTTGACTTGAACTAAATTGTGAAACCTCTCTTCAGCCAGAGGTATTGCAGCAACGCAAAATGAGCGTGAAAGGACAGTCAAGCACGGAGACTTTCTGCAGGCTGTTTCCTCTTATTGATTCATTGCTTCAACATCTATCATGATGGCAGAAAGAGAACGAGGGAGTACCACTGCCCTGCTTCCTCTGCTAAGCAAATACAAATCTCTCTCTAATTGCATAGCCTGACTTTGGGTATGTGTTATAGATTTCCAAAATCTATGTTAAAGGCTGCAAGTTGTAACCATTATAAATGGCTTAAAAATAAACATTTTGTAGTTTCATATTGTGGTAAATACATATAATCTGTGTATTTGACTTCAGTAATATTTTGCCTTGCTTTCATAAAAATTAATATGCATATACAGCTATATTACTGTTATGTGGTTATAGTTGATAACTAAATTTGTGTAAAGACCACACTTAAAAAAAAAAAAAGTCCATTTAAAATGTTGTTCAGTGTGTCCTTTCTCCTAATTCACTATGTCTTTCACAGCCCGTTTCATCTCGCTATTTCTAATTCACCTGTAAAGCATGAATACCCCTCATCCTGCTGTCCACTAAGTCACTCTGGACCATTAGGGTCCTGGAGCTTCTCATGGTTATGCTTTGCTCTTTCTACGTTCCTGTGTTTTGGAGCCCTTTTCTGCCTTAAATCCTTATTTAAGATTTATTTTTGTGCTGGTCTTCCCTTCATGCTTATGTCCACTTCATGGTAGAGGCCACTGTCCAAAGAATTGCTTGCGGTCCCATTCCTAGATCCCTGCCCTTCCTCAGTTCAGAAAAAGTGCTAACTGATGTGACAGTGAAGAGTTCAGTCAGATGAGCAGTAAACTTCCTGCAACCAGTCTCTGTGCAGTGTCTGTTGGTAAGAGTGACTCGTGGTGACAAATCTGCAGTGTGGAACAGAGCCAGAGAAGCCATGAAGAATGAAAGATATCCAGGCTGCCTAAGCAAATTAGATTGTATGGGGGAAAGATGGGAATATCTGAGGAATTAAGATACACTTTTCTTAAAACAAACAAACAAAAAACCCCACCAAAGCCCAGAACAATTGTCAAGTGTTCTGGCAATCTTCATTTCCTACTGTTTTAACTGTGTATCTTTCTGTGTGAGGCATCTCTTAGGAACTCCGTGATGGCGACACTGGTTATCTGCCACTGCTATATTAAGGAGACATTTCTTCCAAAATGATAAGCAGTGATGTCATTCTCATAATAGAGTTGTCACTAGGCTTCAAAGTCATTGTGGTTACTTCTAGGGCAGAGCATTCCAGCAAAGCTGTCAGTGCAAACTTACAAAAATCTTGTCAGTTTGCATGTCAGTTTGCATGCATTATAATAGACTTTGATATGTATGAAAAAATTAGAATCTGTTCCATGGAAATTCTGCATTCCAGAAAGGAAAATCAGTACGGCCTCAGTGAGGAGAGAATATGGTGATCCATGGGATTAGAAGTGTGCAGTGTGAAATTAGGAGCATAATTACACTGCACAGTGAAGCATGGTATAGAAATAATTCATCTAACCACCACTAAAGTGATTCCAGAAGTGAATCAGTGCAGCCACTGGCAATTGCATACACGTTGAGGAAGACTGACTGTCTTGGTGACAGGGCACATTGGCTGGAAAGGAATGTGCTAACAGATCTATACAGCTCTTACAGCCAGGGGTGTGGGGGGGTGTCTGTGTTGCACTGCCTGGCGTGGGGTCCCAATCAGCTTGGACCTCTTCACATTCCGTACCGTGTTGTAAGCCAGATGTGCTGGAAAAGAGTCTGACTTGATTAGCCAGGCAAAATGAGTATTAACAGAAGATATGATTTCTTTCTCTGGATGTACCACCAGAGAGGTAAAGCTCTGTTTAAGGGACAGTCTTAATAGAAGAGAATAAGTCATTGACTGACTAGGAATACGTTGAGTCTTAAAATAAAATAGAATTTTCTGTTAGGGCAGAGATGCTTTGGGACTGCCATCTTATCAAGTAGTTATAAAAGGGGATTTGGTCAGTTTCTAAAAGGGATTAAGTGATAATTTGCAGTGATTCAGGAGTTCCCTCCAGTCCTGTGTTCCTATGTCTCATAATTCTGTTCAAGTGGCAGAGTCAACAATAAATTCCACTTGAATTATCTGGGAAGAGCAGGATCCTAATTATAACCTTGTGGAGTAATAATCTGCTCATATCTTTGTATTTATATTTCAACTGTTGTGTATATATATTTCAGTTACCAGAGCTGAGGGGTGAAAGGAGTGGGTTCTCTGGTAGCCACAGTATAAAACCTTGAAAATGTGTAGGGAATTAGGCTTCTTCAGTTGGACAGTTAATGAAATAATTTTGTTTAATCTTGATTCTTTTTAAATTACAGTGAGAGAACCAGGGACGTCATGGTCAAATTTCTTGCAAAAATATGCCAAACAATATATATCATGATTTCAATCATTCTAGTCATGAGGACTTGAGAACTGTTGAATTCAGCCAGAAGAAAAGTCCACCTAACCTAGTATCCTGTCTTAGTAAGTAGATACTTACAGAAAAAAACTGTAGGGAGGCAGTCATGCTTACAGTGATTTTTCCATCGTGCTCTTCTAGCCGTCAGTGACTAGGAGACTCTTTTGTTTAATAGTTACTGCTGACCTACTGAATAGAACTGCTGAATTAATGAAGTCATGATTGTTTCTGATCCATGTACAGTTTGGGCCTCGAAATTTCTAATGAAAATCAGTTTGGTTCATTATTATCAAAAAATGTGCATGTCTTCCAATAATTATATTATGAAAACTGTGAATAACTGTTCCCAGCACACCTTTTCCATAAAAATCATGATTTAGTACATCTCTATTCTATCCTTCTTTGGATATTTTTCTAATTCTGCCATAACTTTTTTAAATAATGGAATGACTTAAATTCATATGGTACTCATAATGTGTCTGTGGCCTGAACGTATACCAGGTGGACTTTGTTCTCTGATAGTTTTTAAATAATCCATAAGTTTATGTTTGTTTCTCTAAGTACCAGATATTATCAGATGTTTTTTCCTAGTGATACTGACTAACACCCCGGGTATATACATAAATGTGTATTTTCCCTTCCTCTCTTGATGTGCATCACACTCACTGACACTGAATAGCCTCTGGCATTTTATCACCCATTCAGTATTGAACCATCCTCTGAAGCTTTTCACAGTCAGCTTTAGATTTCCTCAGCCTAATATTTTTGTGTCATCTGCTTTTTTTCTTTGTCTTATTATGTGTGTACTTTTCCATATCATTTATGAATATATTTAAGGGCCAGATCTCTCAGTTGAGCCTATGTCAGGGAATCATGATACTTTTTTAGTATGAATATTCCTTTATGAAGAAAAGAATACAAGGAATATAAAATATGACCCATAAAAATCACTCGTCTATTTTTGCTTGTTTCACAATTTTAGTTTCATTGTTTATTTATTGCATAAGTAGATGCATTTTTAATTCATTTTCAGGATGTAGTTTTGCTTTTCAAAGGATTCATAGGATAATGGGAAAACAAGACAACAGAAATTCACTGCTATTTGATGATTTAATTATCACACGTGTTGATTTTAATGGCTCTAAGTAACATTTTTTTTTCATTAGATTATTATTTCATGAATTCTGGCACATACCGACAATTGAGAGTGATTGTCAGTAAAAAGTACGTAAAAGGAACTGTTCTTTTTATTTTTTGAATGTTAGCATGTAAAGGTTGTCTTTGGCTGTCTACAATCTTCTGCTGGCATAATCCACTATGCTTACTTATTAAGCTATGAATACCTGCAAATCCTTTATAGGATTAACTGTATCTGCCTGTTAAGCTTTCCAAGGCAGTTAAAAATAACTGCAGGCTGATTCTACTGACACACTAAAAATGGGAGTTACTCTACATTTTATGTTGTATACGCTGCTGCTTTGACAGATGTAATACAGTCTGGAGGTATTTAGACCTTCTATGAAGATTCAGGTTGACCAAGTGCTCTCAAACCCCCTGTTATAGCTAGCAGCTGTTTTCTCTTATAGTACATAGAGAATCAGCATTCGTTTTGCCTCATGAAAAATGCCAGTGACCAAGGACATGGAAGGTGGCAAAAGAAATTCAGCTTAAACCAGCACATGAAATAAAGAGATTTTTCTCTGTGGAAAAGGCCATGACTTGCCCAAGGTGGGCTGACCAGTTCCTGCAGTGCAGTCCTTTATCTCTCCTATGGCTTTTGTTAGCTGCAGTCATTGACTTCAGAAAATGTGGATCTTTTCCACATTTGCAGAATTATTATATTCTGATACAGTATGAGCATGTATGCTGGATGCTGCTGGATATGATTAGGACAGGAGCCAAAGAGATGAAATTCACTACAGTGGAAGCCTTACAAGGAATGCACAGTTTCTCATGGTGCTCTAGAGAGTGTGTGACACAGCAGTACATTAAAATGTGTACCGACTACCTCTGTGCTCTATTATTTCTGCTGGCTATCAGGAATGAAGAGTTGGCCTTCACCTTCTCCCTTGGTCAAAGAACCTATATAAAATGAAAACTTTGAGACAAGGCTTTTCACTTTTCATTGTCTTTTGCCAGATATTTTCTGTCTGATGTCTTGTATTGGTATGACAGAAATTCCAGGCTGCAAAAGGGTATCATAGAAAATGGTATTTTCCTGTTGGTAAAGGACAGAATACCTGATGTGAATCCTTCTTTGCTACAGTGAATCTTACCTTCCTTAACAGATTATTTAGGTTCCTGCAAAAAAGCAGAAGTCAGAGTGTGTATAAACTGGTTCTAGCAATTTTAAGAGCTGAAGGAACATAACATAGCTGCTTTGCTCCCGAGTGATAGGCCTCAGGCTAAATAATACTTAGGTGGGTATGTGAATCATGTATTTGTTCTGAGATGATGTTGGGGCATATGGTGTAGGGGAGAACTTTGTAGAGTAGGGTTGATGGTTGGACTCGATGATCAAAAAAGGATGTTTTACACAGAAAGGCTGCTAAAGTTTAAAGTTTAGCTACTCCAAGAGGTAAGTAGTTGCTATTTAATTACTTAATTATTATGCTGTTTGGCAATGGAAAGGCTAAAGATTTTCCTGCCCTTCTAAATATGTGAGCAAACCCTACACAATCCAAGCTGAAGGCTCTAGCTTGGGTACAATAAGCAATAAAACTCCATTAACATTAATATATGCTACTTTATGTCTAAAATACTATTGGAGACTGATTAAAGTTTGTGCTGAGACAACTAAATACTGAGCTAAATCAGGAAATCACGTTATCCTTTTTACTCATTCTAGCTAAGGGAGGGCAACAAAAACTTGGGAGAGCACTAACAGTGCCTCCCAAGTGGCACTGTTTTATGGTCAGTGGTCTGCATGGCCCTGGCCTACCCAAGGAAGTGCTGTGGTGAAGCAGAGCCATTGCTTGTGATATTTCAGCAATGGGTCTTTGAACTAGTTGTAGAATTTGTACAACGCGCACTATTGCGCTATGCAGGTAATGGATGACACGGGTCTATCAGGTAGATTATATGGTTCTATTTATTTCAGTGCTGTTTTCTCTAATTAGGCATATATCGCTTAATGTGTGGTTTTTATCTGAACTTCATGAAAATTGTCAGGTTACATTTTATTTGACATACATTTTGCAGGGAGAAAATGGACTTTTACAAAATGCAGTTCCTAATATAAACTATTTAGTACTTCAGTGTGAATAGAAACTAGCATTCTTATGTTTTAAATAAGAAATCTTGTGGAACCCAAGCTTGTCAGATTTTTGCCAGGAATTTGCTGGTTCCCTGCCAGCTTATCTACCCATCCCCCTGGCAGGTTGCCCAGCCCTTCCAAAAGCTGCAGCTGCCTCTGCGTCAAGGATGGCCGCGCTTCCAGGGCTGCAGGCTCCTCCAGAGCTGGTGGCCAGATGGACTTCCTCAGGTATCACCCAAAGAGTCCCCCATCATCGTAGGATGGGGTGGTGTGCTGTGTAGACAGCCTCCTGGAACTTTCAGGTCTGGAGATGTTTTATCTTGTGCCAGCTTTTAGTAGTTTTCTAAGTTGTTTTTTTGTAGGTGGACATCCTATTCCTGTCACTAAGGAAGACCTTGTATCTGAAAAGAGGGATGTAGGCATTTAATGTGTTACTTTATAGCAGTTCTACTTCCAAGGTTCCTTAGAAATGATACAAAACGCAGCAGCATGTCTAGAGGAATGTTGCTTTTTGAGGTGGAGTTTGGCTTCTGACAGAGCCTTAGGCTTTGTGTTTTCTTTTTATCTTCACAGATGTTCTTGTCTCTCCTACAAATACCTAATCTTATTTTAGGTTCAATCAGACCTCAGCAGTATCTTGTGGACTAACATGCAATTTTTTAACCAGTTTAAGATTCATGATAGTTAATTGACCCTTTGTATTAATAATGTATTGTGGAAGGACTGTAGTAATAAATAAAAGCTGATAAGCTTTATGTTGATGACCTTAAGAGTTTTCCTCCTACCCTTATAGCCCTGAGAACAGCACAACTTAATAGCACAGAGCAAAGCTAGTGAAATTTTGGGGATTGTAACTCTTCATGTTTGTATAAAAGTAAGTACTAACCATTACTCAAACAGGCTACTAAATAATAAAATCACACAAAGCAATTTTGCTTTCTTTTCTGATTATTCTTTAATAGTTCACTGCATTCTAAATAGCTTGTTAGAAAACTTATCTTTCCTAAAAGAGCTCTACTCCAAAAATAAATCACTTCCATGACAGTAGGCATGATTGGAAAAGATCTTTTTCTGCTCCAGCTATTGCTTGTAGGTTGCTAATAGATGCCATATAAATAAATAAATCAGCATTTTACTGAAGTTAAATAATAATATTGAAGAGACATATTAACGTAATAAAGCAACTGTGATATACCAAATATTTTATAGACCGTTGCCTGGAGATGATAATTTTTTTTTTTTCATAATTACCCTGAAGGAAATCTAATGAAGAATTGTTAATTAACATAATACTCTAGAGCATAATGTAATTAATGTTCTTGTCATTAATTTGTAAAATAGAATCAATGATACTATAAAAGATGACGTTCTGATAGATTTTCTTCAGCTTAGTAACTTTTTTCAGCAACTTAGTAACTTTACTTCATACCTTGTCCCACTAAAGTTAGCAAGTCCATTTCTGAAGTTCATAGTCAGGTAGAATAACTGGTTTCAGAATCTAGGTGGATAATCTTTTTGCTTATACAGAGTTATCTATCAGTCCAAGAACTGAAGAACCAAACGTTGCCTTCTTTAATGGGGCCAATTGGAACAATGGCCCATCAAAATCAGTACATAGGATGGAAACACTATAATTTTAAAATAAAAATTCCTCTCCTATTTCTCAGCTAATAAAATTTGTTGGGGTGGAGAAGGTTGGCTTTGTGCATTTAGCAGATGTTTCCAATGAGCTGTTCAAAATTAAAGCAAGCTCAATTGATTTGCCACTGTGCTACTCCAGCTCTATGGGTATTGAAAGCATTGGAGCTATGCTAATAAAAAAATTAGAGTGAAATAGAGATAAATCATTCACACTTTTTCTTGCTGAAATGATGACAAGTAGTTTCTCTTTGATTTTATTATTCTTTAGCTCCAGTCAGTATAAAAATTTTGCTAAGATGTTTTTCACAACATTTACAGGTTAAAAGTAGTTGCCTAACTCCATTTCTGCTTACAAAATTAATAACAGCATGCTTATAAAGATTAGACTATGATGCTCATATCTGCAGGTACATACTGGCATAGCTCCAATGGCATAGCTGTTGACTTCATGAGGATTTAGATACAAACTTGAAGTTAAGCCCATGCTTAACTGCTCTGTCAATCTGTCTCTCTCTCGTTACTCTTAATATCATTTAAAGTCTATGAAATTTAGCTCATGCCGATGTACGAATGGATGTTCAGCTACTTCTCTATGCTCTTTGTTCCCCAAAACTTGGTTGATTTAGTCTTGTTCTAAGCCTAAAGAAAAGACTGTGTCCATAGTGGTGTGCTCTGGGGGTGTGCATGTGTGTGTATCTGTTCTCAAAAGCGGTGTATGGGCCTCTTGTCCAACCAAAGCTTCTGTCATCAGATAGACTGTGTTTCAGAACAAATCCTTTCTAGTGAGTCTGCTCCCAAACTCATGCTTTTTGCAGTAGATGTAAATGAAGTCCTCTTCCTTCATGGCTTTTGATCTAAATTGCTTAATGTTTATCACAGTTATTGATACCTGTTTTTCATTGTTTTTAAAAATGTTTACAGGCAAATACTACATCAGTAATAGTACCAAAGATTTAGAAAGTGAATTGTACAAGAGCTATCTTATAGCCTGAGACTGTCATCTCATATACAAAACGTAAAAGTTGTTATACAAAGGAAAGTAGAATAAAATTATGGCTGGAGGCAGTGGCTTTAATAAACAGTATAGGTTTTTCTAATACTCAGAGATTTTACCAGAAGTGTAGCCTCATATTTCTGTGATTTATGTACATTCTTTCCCAAAATAGCATTCATCTACAGTAAGATTTAGTTGGGCATTTATGCCTGACCAAACTAATGAATGTGATATTAGACTGTCTAGAGAGCTATGGATATATGTAAATAAAAAAGATTTGTAAGTGCTCTAATTATCCTGATAAATCAGGAGCTAAGTGACAATATTGGCATAGGCTAGAATAAAAAAAAAATATTTTTAAGCACACATTTCCTTAAATGTAAATTCCTAAAAATGTTGACAGCATGTCCATGTATCTCTTCATATTTTTAGTATTTGCTAGATGTACTGTAGTTTCCCCCGACATATGTGTCCTGTAAGGCAAGGGACAACAGAATCAAGAAATAAACATCTGACCATGTCACAAATCCAATTAAGTCTGACAAGGCTAGTAAAGTCAAGTAAATAACAAAGCAATGATGTCTGGAAGCAACTTTGTATTTTAGATCGTACTGGAGATGGTAGGACACCAGCTGGACAAAGCAAAAATACTCCAGGCAGCTGAATTTTTCTGCATCCTCTAAGACCATCTTATACCCTGACGAGGTCACAGCACTATAGCATTTTCAGGTGTCAGATCTCATCTCTTCACTGTTTCTTAGCGGCAGAGAGGAGGAGGGAAGCATTCCCCTCACAGAATGTAAAATATGTGCTAATGTCATTACAAGGTAATGCAGTGAAGCAGAAACTGCAGTTAACATCACACAGCCTCTCCTCAGCCACCACCACCCTGATTGGTTATGATAATAACCTTCAATAGATTTCAGTGCAACGATCCTCGGGCAGAATTTCTGGTGATTGTCTAATCCCAGGACCTAGCTTTCCTTTTTCTAGCTCTTGGTACACGTAGTTATCCTGTGTCCTGTTTAATGAAACCAAATGATCAAATGATTGGTCTGGTGCATCATTCATGCTTGAGACTCAAAAATGTGGGTGAATTTCTCCTCTTGAGTATAGCAGTGTCAATCTAGTGACACTCCTTTGGCAAAATTATTTTGGATTTATCTTGAGAGGAGAATCCCTTCCCTGACCTGATTAGAAAACTAAATTCTTCACTGCATGTTTCCCCAGGAAGGAAATAGAAAGGAAATACATACTGTTTACTTTATCTATGTAACTCAAACAACATTGTATTACATTTGGAAGTTCTACAGCTTTTTCTTTCTTTTCACTCAAACCTATTTCTCAATTATGCAATACCTTCAAATAAAATACTCACTTTCCATTTCCACTTGAGTAATAGAAGAAATTTTAGACCCATCAAGTGTTACACATTTATTATTATTACTGTTAATTGTTGATGTTAATTGCAGCTCATAATAACCTACTTTTCTAGTTGCCAGAGTAGTCAAACATACAGTTTATCAGCTCCAATATGGGCCCTAAAACTGGAACAAATAGCTATCCTCAACTTTGGGATGGCGGAAGGAATGTTTGGGAAACATGAGAATTTGGCTTAGCTCATGTCTCACAGCTAGTTTGCAGCTGACTAGCATTGGAAATTTCCAGAACTTTTCTTATATTTCTATTAGATTGAAACTAAAATTGTATTAACTTCAGAAAAAATTTCCAAAGGGAGATTTCTTGGTTTTAGAAAGGAATTTCTGATCTAAAAACCAGAAACAAATACAATGGCTCAGTGGTTGCATTAAGTGATTAGATCTAGAGCAGGGAGCTGAAACTGTTTCCCTTCTCCTAATTCCATATGTTTGTATATATTAGATCTTTTGAATCTTCTACTTCTGCAACTTGAAGAGATCAGAGTTTGCTCTTGCATAGAGGCCCAAAAAAGTCCAAGCTTCAGAAAGTCTGTAGTGCCTGTTTTGTAGCTAATCCTAGTGTTGGTCCCCTCTTTTCTGACACTGAGTATTTAACATGGGGTGAGATGGGTAAATTTGTTTTAACTGCCAGGATGGTCTCAGATATCAGGTAAAGGAGCAAAGAAAGAGTAAATAACGTGCAAGATTGATTCTGCAGAGAATTAAAATGAAACACATCATCATGCTTTTACATTTTTCTAACTGTCTTGGAACTTGATCTTCTTGCTACAACTTTGGACACAAATAGACTTTAGGAAATGGGTCTATGCTCTTCATGCAGCACAGGCATATGCTGACATGCAGTTACCATATGTCAGCCCACAGAGGTTCTCTAGCTCCCGAGACATGTTTTGTTCTTTAAATAACTTACCATCTTTTTAACATTTTGGAACATGTGACTATTTTCATTATGCTTTTTTCTCCTTCCTTTGAAGCCATATTAATTTACAACTGACTTAGATTAGGCAGAAAGGACTGATAAAAAGAAGGTAAAATAGCTTTTAGACATTACTACTAGAGCTAAATATATTTGGAACTTGCAGTGCCAACATTAACTATTGAAACAAAATAAAATCTATGTTGAGCTTTATAAGTAAAGAAATGTGGATTGGGATTTTTGTTCCGGATTCATCCAGGATCACATACACCATTTTATTCCTGGTATGCAACACAGCAAGCTAAAATTTAATAAAAAATAATAAGAAAACCTTTGTAGTTAATTATGTATCATTAAATTAGACTTGCACTGGAGACTGGCTGAGTCAGAACCTTTTGGTCTCACACAGAGAACAACGGAAATACTCTGTTGGTTTTCACAACAACAACAACAAAATTTGGTATCTTCATATGATCTTTAGATGTGCAGTATGAAAGTGTTTAGGTGTGAGTTTTAGAGAGGCCTACTATTTTAGGCAAATAATAGGTAAACAAACCTCCTACCTCTTAAAGAGTAACTCCATCAGAATAGTCTTAACTTCTTTCAGCAAATTGTGTGACACACAAAATACACTCATTCTTATGTTTTTAAGTTCCTGAGGGTTTTGAAGAAAAAAATACATTGACTTAAATGCCAGTAAGAACTTCAAAAAAAGGAAGTGTGCACAAAGATTTTACTGTGCTGTGTGAAAGCAGAAAAACTGTACTGAACACAGTCTTTTGCTTTTGCAATGATTTGTGTAGACTTTAAGAGCAAAATTCTTCATTTGTATCTTTAAAGAAAAAAAAAATTGTTTTAAACGTCTCAAGAGAAACTATCTCTTTCTGAATATCTGAAGAAATGCTGAGAATAATAACTGCCATAAACAAGTAATCTTTCTTTCCTAATTTGTAGATTATTCTTGCCTGGAGACATAACATAACTTCTCAATAGCCTCCAGCTTCCCGGCTGTTGCAATCCCAAGGACATCAAACAATAGACTTCCCTACAAAGCATTATGTGTCAGCGTAGGCCGGCACAAGAGGAATTCTTAAGACTGGGCTGAAAGAACCAATGTTTACTCCAAGCCTCTGATTTGACACAGGTAAATTCACTTTCTATTTCTGTATCTCAGAAAGGGCCAGAGTGCTCTGCGATGCAGAAGGGTGGGAAGTAGCGCTTGGTGCGTTGGACATAAACACATATGTCATGCAGACATCCTGCTGTTAGGAGTAAATCAGTTCCTGCTTGGGCTAAAAGGCACTGATGTAATCACAAAATGTTTTAAAGACCTGATCCTTTTGCTCTTAACTGTGTGACACTGGGAATTTTGCCCCTCTGCAAATTAAGGATTGGACTTTAGTAGGCTTCTGTTAAAATAAAGGCTTTTCTGTCAATTTGAGCATTTAAGTGGAAACAAAGTTCCATAAGCTGTAGGTGAGTGTTCTCTACAGGAAAGTAAATAATGCAAAATGTCTGATGATATGTGTATAGTTTTCCTTCCACAACTACCTTGATTTCCAGTGTAAGTGCAGTGTGTGCAGATTTCTTCTAGATGGTACCAGAAGGGAAAAATGATAAAGATGTTGTAAAACAATTTTTTGTTTCTTATCCTAGGAAAGTCTTAAAACATAGCACAATTTGGGGGATCCCTGGATTTAAACCCATTAACAGAAAATGATAATGAGGTTATCATGAGGGCCAAATGGAGAGAAAATACCTAACAATACCATATACAAGCAAAATTAGAGCAGATCTAGAGTGAGAGAAGGGGGAGGTCTGCGATGCCTTGAAGGAGTTATTTATCAGGTACTATAATACGAAGAAGAGATAAGCACTTCTTTTCAAAAGGGGAATCAAATTTATCAAGGATATTGTAGCGTCATTCCTCTAAATCCCTTATGCTCCATTGTTCTCTGTGTTTCGTGGCGTTATGACCCTGCATCCAGAAGTTTTGCACCCACTTGTTTTCTTTCCACATCCCAATAATGAGGTTCTGCCTGTCTAAAGCTAGTCTCCCAGGCTCAGCTTCTCTATTTGAGTGTGAGCAAAGTGGTTACAGCAATAAGCATTCCCAGAAAGATATTCTGCCTCTCTTTTTTGTCAGGGAAAACAAGGTGTAAGTTCTTACACTCCAGGTATTTTCCTGGCACCGCTACTGTAGCTGCAGGGTGAAGGCTAATATTCCTTCCCCGCACCACCACGCAATGCATGTTCCAGCATCAGTGTGAAGAGCAGGATCAGGAAAAAGTAAACCAGTGTCACTCAAAAACTGCAGGAGTGAGAAAAATTTGAGGACTTCCTTCCGCCTGTGAAGTTTTTGTGTAGACAGTGGAGGTTGGAGTGAAACATCTGCGTGAGACAGGTGAAAGGGGAACTTGCTGCTTCCTAGAAGTCCCATGGCTGAGGAAATTTTGTGAGATTGCACATTCTGAAACTCCCTGAAGACAAGCTATGAGGTGTGTGGTGCTGGGTACCACATGTGCTATACCTGGTGCAAAATAACCTCCGCATGAGAATATCCTGGAGATGTGAGGAACTGCAGCGCCAGCTGTTTACAGCTGTCAATCGACTCCTGCTGCACCAAGTGAATTGCTGAAGTAAACACAGCTTATGATGGTTTATTCACTGCTCGCAGACAGAACAAAAACTGTAATAGTTTGTGATGCGCCATAATTTTCCAGGAAAATATATTCCATAGCACTGTGAAAGCAGAAATACTGTATTTAAATGAGATTCATAGCAGTATATTTTATTGACTTTGAGAGACAGATTCAGAAAAAGAGAATTACCAAACTGAGACTAATAGCTGCATTCAACATACTCAAATTTACACCAGTTTACATTTTAAATAAGAACTCCATCTGTAGGGGGAAAATAGCACTTGAACACGCCTTACTTTATGGTATAGTGCCACCTAGGGCTTAAAAGCTTTTAAATTTTAGAGTGGCAAAGGATAGGAAGCCCTATTAATAGCAGAGAAAGTATTTCTTATATTAAATCATTTGTATTTTGGAATTTCCTGGGCAAACAAAGTGCTGCCGAGAATTCCATACTGTTGTATCTGGCAAGAGAAGTGTAACTTTCCCAGTTCCCCTGGAGCTGGCCGCACTCTCTCTCTCATTCATAGTCTGGCGGTTATTGGGGATGTCACAAATCTTGAGTTTCTCCTCTACGAGCCAGGTCTTGCTGGTGTGATTGGTAGAGAGGTTCTCTACACCTGCTGCTGCAAGGCAGGGTAGGAGATTGCTGTCTTGCTGGTTTTGAGTCTTAAAATAGAGCCTCGAAAAGTTTGCTTTGTGAGGCCAAAATCAGAGAGGAACCCTTGGCCTACTTGTACTTAATCGAGTCTACTCCAGGAAGGTACTCTACAAGGGAGGAATGGGATGCTGGGACCACCCTCTGTCTGTGAGCAGATATGCTTTATTCCTCCTGAAACTCCCCTCCCACCTCCCCTCCCCTTGCACATTACAAATTACAGTTGGCTCCTTTATGCTTCTTTTGATTTAGCCTAGAAATGGGCAAAAGAAACGTAGAAAACCCTGCCCATCTCTGTACCATGTTTGTTTTTCCAAACTGACTTTTGAGTTAAAAGTCTGAATGTGGTAATTTCTTTCCTGAAAAACCAAAACTCCAGGAGAGCTGGTATTTTAGGGGAAGTGGTTTTTTTTCAGACACTTTTTTTATTCTCTCCAATGGTATTTGATTTTATTCTGTATCTCCCACAGCAGATGGCGTACCTGCTGCGCTGAGACCAGAGACTCTTTCTGTGCTCTCGCTTGGCAAGGGCTCTTGTACCTCAGGCAGAATGCAAATTGTTTGTAGTCAAGAAACTCTCTCCCCTGTCCTTAGAGGGAAGGTAGTGATGCTATCACAATATTTTTCAAGGAAAAATGTAAATACCATTTTTGATATCATGACTGTATGCTTGAACTGCAATGCTAATGAAGGGCATGTGTCTCTTCCCTTCCTTCAGCCCCCTCCACACACATAAGCAATTAAGATTTGATTATTAACAAGAAGGGTGGGAAAACTGATTTTATTTGTGTTGAGTTCCTTTTTAAAAATCATCTGTACTGAAAAAAGAAAAAAGGCCAGCTGACAAAAATTGCTTTGTCTGTCCCTTAGAAACAAGGAAAAAAAAATTATTTTGGAACTACAAGCTACAAACATGGCAAAGTGACACTGGAAGATAGACCAAAGATTGCTGTAAGTACCCCTCAGGTAAACAAGCCCTGTGGTAAAATCACAGCAGGATGGATAAAGCAAATTCTTTTGACTGTCTCTAGATGTCATGATGTAGAAGAGATGAGGGGCTGGATAACAGGGCTGCCACGCTTGAAGCTGAATGAGCTTTGACAAGATTGTTAAAGAAAAAGGACAGTAGGGAATAGTAAATTCATAGTGGTGCCCACCCCGATGCAGCAAGCTCCGGAACAAACGGGCTACTGGTTAGATACTGGTGATAAACACCCTACCAAGAGTGAGAGAAAGGCAGACACGCACTCACATCCACATTAGACATTCTTGCTCTGCCACTCAGGGTGGATTTTTGATGACTTTCTTATTTTGATAAAAGTCAGAGAGAATATGCAGTTCCAGCAGTAGTGCAGTGCTTTTGCCTTTAAAGGTTCTATTGCTTAACAAAACAGCATGGTTTTTACATATATTTGTGTATCTATGTGTATATAAATATACATATAAATAAATAAATGCCAGTATAAATAAATAAATAAATACACTAGTAAATATTTACACAGTAGAAGGGCTTGCTATTACAACTTTATTGGCAGATATTCTCTAATAGAGATACGGCCCAATGGTCTGGGCCAGCAGCTCTTTCTTGCACCAGAAGATACAACGAAGTCAGAGACTTGAAATAAGATACTTATGAGTCAGGATTGTGGGATTCTCTCACACACGTATCTATGTCTAAAAGAAAGTCTGAAGATCAGCGTTTAGTGATAAGGAATTGGAGAAGTGGTGATTAATAAAAGTCATCAAATGTAATTTGGAATATTAAGAATTTCAATTACAAAATGAAAAGAATCATGCTGTTCTTGAAATTCCTGAACTCATGTTTTCAGAATCTCTTTTCACAGGGCCTGGCTCATTAAAAGCTGTGATGGTTTAAAAGTGTTCAGAGCTGGTGTGTCTGAAAGCCTGTTTCTTTCTTTCCAACTGTACCCCTCTGTTAAACAAAGTATCACCTTTCTTACAAACCCTACCTCTCTGAGGTGCCCCACAGCACAGTCAGGGAAACATCACAGCTGGAGGCCTGCCTCAAGAAGGAATCCTGCTTCCACTGAATTGCTTTTGCCATCAACTTCCCCAAGAACAAGGGGAGCATGACCAGCAGGTCAAGGGAGTTGATCCTTCCCCTCCACTCCACCCTGGTGAGACCCCACCTGGAGTACTGCATCCAGCTCTGGAGGCCTCAGCACAAGAAGGACATGGTCCTGCTGGAGCAAGTCCAGTGGAGTGCCACGAAGACCATCAGAAGGCTGAAGCACCTCTCCTATGAAGACAGGCTGAGGGAGCTGAGGTTGTTCAGCCTGGAGAGGAAAAGCCTCTGGGGAGACCTTAGAGCAGCCTTCCAGTACCTGAAGGGGGCTACAGAAAAGATGGGGAGGGACTTCTTACAAGGGCATGTGGTGATAGGACGAGGTATAATGGCTTCAAACTGGAAGAGGGGAGGTTTAGGTTAGATCTTAGAAAGAAATTTTTCCCTGTGAGGGTGGTGAGGCACTGGAACAGGTTGCCCAGAGAAGCTGTGGCTGCCCCATCCCTGGAGGGGTTCAAGGCCAGGCTGGATGGGGCTTGGAGCAACCTGGTCTGGTGGGAGGTGTCCCTGTCCAGGGCAGGGGGTTGGAACTAGATGGTCTTCCAACCTAAACCACTGTGATTATAAACAGTTAAGAAACTTTAATATTTATGATGTCACCGATTTAATTTATCCCATGTCTGGTACATAAATGACAAAGAGACAACAATAATCCACACCAACTGGAGCCTTCGGTCCAGTGAGGGTCACTTTGCCCCCACACAGTGAATCCCACAGTCGGAGCCGGGCTCCAACACCCCTTTGGGAAGGAATTCTGCCTGCGGGCACCAAGGCCGCTCTCTCGGCCCTCATTCCTATGGCGGTGAGGGCCTGAAGGCTGAGAACCTACACAGAAACGCGTACAAGAGCACGTATTTTGAAGGTTTCCTCTGGTGACACCTGAAGGAGGCCCGCGGGTCACCGCTACCGGCACTGGCTGCTCCGGAGGGGGGCCCCGGCACCCCTGAATCGGCCAGAAAACATAGACTACATTGGGAGCAGCGCCCGGCAGTCGCCGAGTGCCTCAGCGCCGAGGAAGAACCGCAGAGCACCCACACGGGGATGGCCCAGACTCCGCTCCCTCACACCAACATGGCGCCCGCGACCCCCCCGGGCCGGAGCGGGGCGGGGCAGGAGGCAGTGCGCACGCGCCAAACCGCCCCCACCGCCCGGCGGGAAGCGCCGTGGCGTCCTGACGTCAGATGCGCGGTCCCCCGGCAACGGCCGGACGTCGCGAGGCCGCCAGGAACCCGGAAGCGGCGGGCGAATAGGAGCGAGTGGCGCAGCCGGCGGGGCGGGCTCGGCGCGCGGAGGGTCAGCGGCGGCAAAGTAGTCCGGCGCGCGGAGTGAGGGGGGGGACACAGGGACAGCGTCCGGTCGGCGGCGGTGGTGCGGTCGGCGCTCGGCACAGCGCGGGGAGAGACTCGGGCCTGTCGGCGCAGCCGGGGACTGCGCGGCCGCACGGCGCAGGCGGGGAGATGGCGGCGGACAAGGCTGCAGGTGAGTGCGGGGGGGAGCTGCCGCGGCGGGGCCCTGCTCGCCCGTGGCCTGGGCCGCCGGGTGCGGAGGGATACGCTCCCCCGCGGGGGTGTGTGTGAGTGCCGGTACGTCCCGGACGGAAGGAGAAAGGGCGGCCGGGCCTGCTCCCTGCTGCAAGTAGTGTCCCCGCGGCGGCGGGGCTGCGGGCGGCCGGTGTGAGGGGCCGGAGAGGCCAACCGCCCGTGGGCCGGTGTCCGGGCGGGTTAGCGGCCGCGCCGGGGCCTTCCATGCCCTCGGCGAGGGGGGCTGAGCTGTTGCACCCGCCCGGCCTGGAAGGGCTCCGTGAGGAGGGCGTTACGGGCCCGTTGGCCGGGGTTGGTGTCTCCCGCAGCTCCGTAACGGAAGCTCAACAGAGTTTAGCTGTTAAAATTTGTTAAAGTGGGACGTTCGGAAGATGCTGGGCAGATTGGAACGCTTCGTGTTGCCGCTGAATCTCTGGAGTTCGGTCAGGCTTCCTCTGAATTGCCGCTTTGGTTTCAGGGGATGAGGGGGTCTTTCCTAAACTCCGGCCTGAACAGACACCGTAGCGAGAAATCACTGAAATTAAAACATAAATCGTCTTCTGGTAAACACCTGAAACAAACTTCAAGTATGATTGCCCTGTAATTGCCCCGAATTGCTCGTTAGTGTTGATAAGCTACAGCTGGTCCATCTCCCGTAAGAATACCCTTCATGCCAAAAGTCCCCTTTGCAGGAAAGGTCTTTCCCTCAGATGGCAGCTCAGTGGGGACAGAGAAGAGGGGGATGTGGAGAAGAGCCAAAGGGATCATCCGGCGTTTTTTCAGTTGGTTTTACGTGGTGGCAGCATTATTTAAAATCATGTCAAGGGTTTTTTTTTTTTTGTCCCTGGGTGCTAAATATGAAACTCCTCATTATCTGAAAAAAAACTGTGGGAAAAGTTAGTGTGCTATGCTGAGTGGTGTGTACTAAACTGTCTTGTGTTTGTTTATAAGCATTGTAAGCGTCTCCTCAACTACAAAGAAAAAAAAATCTCATTAAGTTTTTTATAACTTTTTTGTTGTTATTCTTGGTATTGTTGAAGGAACTTTTCAGTTATGCTTTCTTAAAAGAAAGACATGTGCCCAAATGAATCAAAGACATGACCTATGGCAAGATGTTCTACACACTGTACATGTTCATAGCAGTGAGTTACAAATAACTTTCCACTGAGAAGTGTTTGCTTTTTATTGTACAGCATTGAAGTCTTTTATATTTATACTATAGTGTATAGCAGCGCAGTGCTGCTTAGAAAAATGCAAACTGTCATTATTTTATAAAGGCTGAACACTCTGGCTGGTCTTCATACCCTTCAAAATGCTTTTAGAGCAAGAGCCATGTGATAGATCCCTCCCCTTCCAAGGAAGAGATTATCCCACTGCCTGTAGAGCTTGGAAATAAAAGGTAATTCCAGAGATGTTCTGGTATACATCAACACAGTTCATGCAAGATGCAGTTTACAGGGCCTAAGAACAAGAGAGCTCAGGAAAAGCAGTCCTTGGAGATATGGAGAACAGGTGTGAGAAGGATAATGATTGCAGTCACTCTCCAGGTGTTTTCATGTGTGTGGGGGATGTGCCTTGTTGCTTACACGATGCGGCAGCAAGCTCATGAGGAGAGTGATTTCCCTTTTCAGGTGGCAGTTTCATGCTTTTTCTTGTTCTCCTCTCATGGAGCCAATTTTCCCAAAGTTCTGCTGTCCACCATGATGTAACTCCTGCAGTAGGAACAACTGCCTGCTCGTGCAGAGCAAACAAACCTCCACGACGCAGTGTTTCTGCTGCTCAGCCCTAGGACTGCTAACTAGGAAAATAATCTCCTGACTTGCTTCTCGAACTTCAGACTCAGTGCAGCAGCTTCCTCCAGATCAAAATCTGAGCAGCTGAATTTTACATCCTTTTTCCAGGTTGCCGCTTTTGCCCCTCATCTCTAGCCTGACAAGTATTAGGTTTAGAGTTCCTCTGTACTTGTGAAAGTTGGACAAAATGAAAAGTTAAACAAGCAGGTCTGTGTGGAAATACAATTTACAGAGTTAAATTGTGTCCTGTCATTTGCAAAGCAGAGGATTTGTGCTGTTTCTGGTATTTCAGCTGGTAATTGTGCTACTGTATGGATGGGAGCATGTCAGTAGTGAGCGGTGTGTGTGTGTGTGTCACTCACACCACGTGCTTCTGCAAGAATGCTGAAGGTGACTAGACCTGAGTGAGCAAGTGGCGTGCTGTGTATTTTGCCAGGGAACAGCACACCTACCTGTTTCACATTCAAATGCTTCAAGAAATACGGAAGTAATAGTTTTATTCACAAGCACTAGGTAGCCATTTGCAGCCAAGAGAGCAAGACTACTTCTATCTCCCCCACATTTAAGTGGAATTGGAGGGTTCTTTTCAGTATCTTGCGCCAACCAGCTTTTAGGGGACTTCTGTCTGTGAGATCTCTTGATAGTAAGGATCAACTGAAGCAGTAGATCCTGGTCTAAACAAATGGCAGGATTACAGTAGGTTAGAATAACCTTTAGCTCTTCAACAGATTTCAAGTGTGCTTGGGCAGAAAGGGTAGAGAGTAGCTAAATTGGTTTGTTTTTTTCAAAGGAAAGAGCTATGCTGTGAATTACACCAGCTGGACTTCAGTTTTCTTCTTTCTTGATAAGCTTCCAGTTCAGGTTTCACAAACTTGCTTTGTTTTACTGAGTCATAGTAGGTGCAGTTGATCAGATTACAGCCATAAAACTGACTTTATAGGAGAAGGGACAGCTCTGGTTTTGCTTGAAGTAGTCCTCATTTTTTAATGTACCAGCAGACTTAGAGACATAGTGAAATCTGTAGACCTGTCGTGATTTTTCCCAAGGAAATACACCAAACAGCTATATGAGTGGTACTTTTATTACACAACTCGGACAACAGTTTATCTGGTTTATCTTTCACTTAACTGAAGATATTTTCCTTCAGGATTCAGACTTCCATAAGCCCCCCTTCATTTGAGATGGTTGTTTTACAGACTTGCATACAATGGCAGTATCAGTAACACGCTCAGGAGGTGATGGCACTCTGTGTGAGGAACCTCTAGACCAGACTGAGTGTTATCAGCTTCAGCTTGAGGGTCCCAAGTCTCCACACTGTGGCTACTTTTACTAGCATAATCTGAAAGGCAAGCTGAACAAGTAAAGCAGATAACATAACTTTTAGCGTGAAAGTTTGAAGAAAGATGTGTTTGCTTATTTACTGTTGTCCTGGAGATCCTTGGAGGGTGACAGCTTTCTGTCCAGCTGTACAACCGCAAGATTTAGAGCAGGAACAGATCCATTCTATATTTAGCTTGAAGGAGAGGTGCTTCCTGTTCCTTTCCTCTTTTGCTGCAGAAAACCTTGGCACATCAAAAATCTTCTGGGCTGTTTTGTGTTTTAGTTTTCCCTCCTGCCTTTCCCTTTCAAGGAAAGGCAGTGCAAGTGCTGTTGGTCGATGCCTTATGTCAGGTTTTGTAGCAGGTGCGTGCGGTTCTGCAGCCCCTTGAGGATCCATCCCTCCAGAGTACTGAAATTGCTGAATCCCGCATTTTATCTAAATCACGGTGTGTTTGTAACTTGCGGGTGCAAGATTGTTGAGATTTTAAAATCTCAGTCACAGCCAAATATTTGCAGTTTTTGCAAAATGTGTTATTGCATAGGGCAATGGAAGGGATCTTGCTATCTTCCCAGGAAGAAGCACAAACTATGAATAGATTACTAAGTCTGCATTATTCCTGCTGTGGATGCTAATTGATGATTCTTCTGAGGTGTGGCTGCCCCTTTCTCTTGTTGTCTGTCTTATATTTGTAAATTTTCATAGTCAGTAGCAGATGATGCAGGTAGATTGGTGATGATGGGGAATGGATTTTGCAGTGGAGCTCACAGATAAGTGTTTTCCCTTGTTCAAAGTGAAAAAAAAAGCTGAGTTCACATTACATCTTCACAGATTCTAGGGGAAAGAAAGAAAACATGGAATTTAAAAAGCCTACTTAGCCCATTAAGATAGCAAAAAGTAGGTTAGAGCAAAGCTTTCACTCTGAAATGCAAGAAATTATTTTCTGCAAAAGTGGAATCCCTTGCTGGTTTATAAAGTTTTTGTCTCAAAAACATTAAATGATTTTTGTGTGTTCTAGCAAAGAGTAAATGTTTCTAGAAGTGGTGGTTGTGTGGTGGGTTTGGGTTGGGTTTTTTTCCTCCAGTAGTTTGTGTTCAGTACAGGGAAGCATTTGGTGGGCATTTTTTTCAGCATTGACATGAAATGTCTGTACTGTGGTTTATAATGCAACTTCACTGAATTCCTAATTACATGATGGCAAAAGGGTTCAGTAGACTTCTTTATGAAAAGTATGCTCAATAGGGACCAAAAGGTAAAACGTTAGGAATTCTGTGTCAAAGAAACTGAAGATAAGTAAGACCATATTATAGTGCTATATAAATGCTTAAAGGGGCCACTGTCATAATTGCTACATGCTGTTCTTGGTGTCTTAGTCTAGAAATGGATATAGTATAGTTTTTTCTGGGAAAAAACCGCATGATGCAGAATAAGCTGCCTGCTCACTTTGGAAGAGAGATTGTTCAAAGAAAGATCTGTAAAATCAGGAGTGAGACTGAAAAAGTGGATAGGCAGCATTTGCTTGTGTCTTGTAGTGTAATCACTGGATAGCATTTGATGGACTATGTTGAAGAGTACAGAAGTATAGAGACTTTCAAAAAAATATATCAGGTCTGTCAGTGGTTATTAACAACCGTGGTTCAATTGCAGCCTTATATTTAGGGAGACTTATTCTTCCAAAGCAGGGAGCTGGGTAGAAGTTCCAGTGTTTGCTCTGTTTTTTAATGTTTCTCCCTAAAGCCTACCTTGCTTGCTGTTCAGGAAGCAGCACACAGGATGCACGGGCTTTTCATGTAACCCAGTGTGGTACTTATTTTATGATGTGTGGCTGTCACTGCTAATTTTTGCACAAATAAAGACAATCTTAATATATGGTTGCAGCTTTAAAGATCTAAAGTGTATGCATTGAGAGTTAACTTGCAGGACTTTAGTTATTGGCTGAGCACAGTAATTTAGCTGGGATTATTACATTTGCATTTTATTGAGAGGAATTCACTAGGAGTATAGGGTAATTTGAGATATTTTAGTGTAGCAGGGAGCCAGTGCTGCAGTTATCTGAAAAGTTACTTGTACCGGCAGGAGGATCTTGACAACTGGAAGAAACAAAATTTTTAAGCTGAATAGCTGTCATGATATTTGCAAACTTTCTTGTAATCTTCTGTCCACTTTACAGATCAAGGTACTGAGAAACATGAAGGAGCAGGTACTTCTGGGATTACTGATCAGGAAAAAGAATTGTCGAGCAGCGCGTTACAAGCTTTTCTGGTAAGACAAAGCCAAATTCTGAGACTTCTAATTTACTGCATAACTGCTAAATGAGCTTATATAATTATTTTTCCTGTTTTCTTAGCACAGTTGCAAATCTGTTAGCAGGGTATTATATCAAATGTGTGTATATATATCTATCCATATATATCCACATGCATTTTCTGTCTGCTATGATAGGAGAAGACTGAAGGGAATATTTGAATAAAGTGCATAAGAGCGCATTTAATCTTGATTCTCGAAACTCAGTAGCCTTAAAAGCTGTATGATGAGTTAATTAGAAGAATGAGGCTGCTGTTGTGTATCAGCATGATCTCTCTGAAGAATTAATTGCTTCAAGCTAAAAATGTTGTGCTAAAGGCTGCTTTAAAGGAACTAGCAAACAAACCTCTTTCATTTAGCATCTTGCTATGTTCTTTCACAAAAAGCATTGTATACTGTTCTGTCACTTTACATTAAAACATTTTCTTCAACACATAACACCTACAGGCAATATTTACTGTTTTTTGTTTCTTGGAAGATTTTTTTGTATGTGTTAAAAGTCAGGTACTAGGTCTTCCAGTTTGTTTCTTTCTTTGCAATGTCTCCTAATTTTATTTAGTATAGCAAGTGACAGGAAGTAGAATTGATTTTCCTTTCAATTGCTGTATCTCTGTCTCTGCAGTGCCTTGCATAACTCAGTTTTGGATGTGTTAAATAGGTCAGGGGAAGAATTTAAGTACTGTCTTCTGAGATTCCTCCCTGTATATTTTGTTCATTATTTTTATTTTGTCTGGAGTGTTGTTACATGAAGTGCACGTAGTTGGTCCTTAAACAGGCTACTGCTGATGTTGTTCGCCGACGTCCTCTTGAGCTCTTTCTAGCTCAATTAACTCTTTTTAAGTAACTTTTGCTCATTGACTTTTGATCTTGACAACTAAAGGCACATGAGAGGGTCATCTGTTTTCCACCTTGCCCACAGATCTATATGCCTAAGATACTTCTCATCTGCTGATGACTTCATCTTTAGTTTTATACTTGTCCAGTGTATCTTGTTTATCTTGTGATAATTTTTTTTTCTTGCTTTAAGAACTCCCTAAATTCATGGAGTTGTGAGCTGGTGACAGATGTGAGCAGAAATAGTCTTGTGCCTTGTTTGCTAATTTTGCTTGCTATTGAGTTGCTGTAAATGTGGACTATCTTGCATGCTGCTTTATCATCTTTCAGTCTTGATGGAATTACTATAGAATTGTCTATTATATTCTAGATCCTGTCTAGTAGAGTGGAGTAAAGGACTGTTAGCTGAGGACAAACATCACAGAATAAGCTGAGCATTTAAGAGTTCAAGGTTTTTAGTCAAACTGTGGTTAGAAATCTTGTTGCTGTGATCTGAAAGCTACTCCTGTTGAAGAGAAGCTCTGAGCGTGAACATGTGAAGAAAACCACTGGGAGGTGGATTGTCTCAATTAAAGAACATGCCAGCAGTTGAGTTGCAAGTCCCTGTGTTGATGCACACAGTCACAAGGCAATCCATGCTCTTGATACCTTGAGTTGTGGAAATACTGCATATCAATGTCCTGCTACATGTCTCTGTAAATTGTATAACTGTGCTTTCACAGGAGACTGAAGGAACTGGGATGGTACTTTTGAGAGTAGGCGCAGAACGGCAACTTCCATGGGCAGAGCAGAAGCACCAGAGAGCCTTTGTGTGTTATCATTCTTCCCTTAATAGAGGAAGTTAGGCTGGAGCCCAGGAGAAGCTCCATGGAAAAACATTTAAAAAGGAGCAGGAAGTGGAGCGTGGTTGTGGTACTCAAGACCATAGCTTTTGATTGTGAAGCATTGACAGAGATGGAAACAAATCTGCTTGTCTGAGAGACCAGATTGGAAGTAACCCTGATACGCAAGAGGTGAAGGTGATTTTTCCTGTATAGGAATTGAACAATGCAGAGTGAGGGATCACTTAGGCTTAACGTAGTTGAAAGAGTCTGTAGGTCTCTTTCATTCCTCAATACTGCCAAATTCCTCCAGCACAAACACAGAAAAGACTAAAACTGAAAGCAGAAAGAGGTGAGCCATTCTGAAGTCCTTGCCTATTCCCAAGGTCTTCAATAAATCACACCTCAGAGGAGCATCATGCGCATCCTAGTTTCTGTTTAGGCATGCCTAGATGATTGAATACTTCATTCAACAGCTAAAACTTGTAAAAATATTAAATAAACCTGTGCTGGGAAAGTGACACCCTCTTTTTCCAACATGTTGTAAGCTGATTTTCATAAACTGAATTGTAACTCAGTCTCTCCAGATGATGTGAAGGAGGAACATAAAATTATGGGCTGGAACCTCTGTTAGCAACTGCAGCGACTCAATGTACATGTGATGGGGAAAGATTATGAAAACTGAGGAAATAAAGAACCGTGAAACTGAAAATGATATGATGAAGAGAAATCAGAGTAACACTTTTCATGGACACATCTTTTTATAATAATCAGCTACTCCATTTGTCCTTCCTCTGCAAAATTCTTTTTGAAGTTTGGATATGACCTCAGCTTTTAGACTTAGTTCTCATACATGTTAATCTGCATAAATGATGAAGTATGTGTGTAGATGCTTAATTCGTTTCACTTCTTGTTGATAAAGGAAATACTACTTTGCTCTCTAAAGTTACAAAGATTACTTTCATTAAAACTTAGTTGGCTGGTATTTAAACTTTGTATCTTCTAATGCATGTTTCTGGTTTGTGTGCAATTTCCAGGCGGGAAACTATGATACTTGTTTACAACACCTAAATACCCTGCAAGACATAAACAAGGATGACTACAAAATAACTTTGAATACGGCTGTTGCCGAGTTCTGTAAAAGTAACCAGACGACAACTGACAACTTGAGACAAACCCTTAACCAGCTGAAGAACCAGGTAATGCAAACGTGTCGAGATGGTACTTGATTTTGAGTACTATTAATGGTGGTGAGATCTTTCAGTGAAATGGGGATAAAAATTCTGCCCCTTGTCCCCTAGATTTAATAAGGGAATATGAATGTAACTTTAAACACTTGAGTTGATTTAATCATTTGGGACATTGATTTTATAGTTCCGTTTTTAGTTATTGTTGAAATTGATCTGAAGCTGAAACATTTCAGAGATTATAACTGTAGGAAGACTTGCTATATTCTTTCAATAGAAAGTTCCTTAACCTGAAATAGTTTGTGAAATAATAAAAAAGTGGAAATGTTACTTCACTACTGAATTGACAGCTTTATATTGCAGCTGTAAATTTTTGCTGGATTCATGTGGAATAACAATAAAGTTTATTAGCTTATAACTCTTACTGACCTAGTTTTAGGCACATTAATACCTTTGGCTTATTTTTTTTAAATATTTGATGCTTTTTTTAAATCATAGGAATTGAAAGTTTAATGAAATGAGTTCTTTTTTTTTTAGGTTCACTCTGTTGTGGAAGAAATGGATGGTTTAGATGATGTTGAAAACAGTATGCTGTACTACAATCAAGCTGTTATTTTGTATCACCTGCGTCAGTATACTGAAGCTATATCAGTTGGGGAGAAGCTGTACCAGTTCATAGAGCCTTTTGGTACGTAGACAGAGAGAAGAGTTTTGTTCATGCTCTAACTACAGAGAGATCATTCAGTCTTTCTATCAGACAAGTGATTTGTAATTTGCCTAATACGGTTCTAAAAAAGTAGGTAGGTTTCATAATGAAGACTATGTTTTGCTTATAACAAGCTCAAGGATTGAATTAGTGGGGAAGGTGTGTCAGAGACGTTTAGCAGGTGAGTATAATGAAACTGAAATGGATTTTTGACGACTTTAAAAGGTATTTATGTGAATAAAATCTACAAGCTAATTAAATGGTTTAAGATCTAGTATTTTGAGTCATCATACAACTTAATGGGTGGGTGTCTATTTGTCAGGGCACTCACATTTTTAAATAACTGCATTAGGTCATACATAATTGTGTGCTACATCTGAATATAAAGTCTCCAACTTTTATGAGCTATTGTACCCTTTGTAGTGGAATTGCTATACTTGTATGAAATAACTTCATAACCCTCGTTGAATTTTAGAGGTGATAAGGCTGAAGTACGTACGTGTGTGGGTCTCAGTAAATTAAATGGTACTGTGTTTCTCCTTCAATTCCTCCCAGTTTTCTATCTGCCTATTTGGGATTTACTCTGTCAAGGCAACTAAGCAGAGGTGTGTTTCTATGGAATCCTTTCAAGTTCTATGGGATTCAATGTGTACATACGGCTCCATCTGTCTGTTTAGACACTGGATCTTTGGGACTGATCAGCTTAGACCTATTCTCAAAATCTATAAACAAGAAATACATGTTAAGCTGTGTTGAGTCTATGCTGTAACAGTGATGGCTGTTTGAATGAATTACCTTTTTACTATATGATATTGTGTAGGTCTCTGCGTTATTTTCTTTCTGATATATTATATTGATTTTTGCTCATAATGTTGCATAGATGCATTTCATGGTAACTTCTTTTTCTTCAGTCATGTTTGGAAGGATTGGTATTAGAGCTGTAAAATCATTTTAACTTCTTTGTTTTATACAGAAGAGAAGTTTGCCCAGGCTGTGTGCTTCTTGCTTGTAGACTTATACTTGCTAACTTACCAAGCTGAGAAAGCCTTGCATCTGCTTGCTGTTCTGGAAAAAATGATTTCACAGGGCAATAATAACAGCAAGAATGGAAAAAATGAGGTAAGCTTAAAATCATATGAATGCCACTGAGTCTTTACCAGAAGTATGCTCTAACTCAATCCAAAATTATTCTTTTAAAATCAGACAGTAACTTATACGTGTTAGTAACTGAGTATACAGCAGCTGTTTAATTCTTCTCTTTCACTCTTTTCTCCTACTCCCAGGGATCTAAGAAGTGTTTGTGAAATCATAGACTTGCAGTGGAAGGACAGTTGTCAAATATTAATAGTTTTCATGGACAGGGTCAAATATTCATGGTTTTCCTTGCTTGTCTTGGATTATGACCGTATGAGACCCTGAGTTTGAAAGGGAAGTGAGTGTCAGAGAGGAATTGCAACTGTGTACCATAGCATGGGAAATCAAGCATCTTTTTTACATAGGATCTAAAAGTATGGGACATACTTTCAAATGAAATATTTGTTGTACATCTTTTGGAAAAATCAGTAGAATGAGTAGTGGCTTGGAAGTGAAAAGAGGGCACTTCAGTCTTTTCCCATTGATGGAATGTCATATTTAAAATAAAACATTTTATCTCTAAGTATATAATAATTCTACTGAAGAAAATATTACAGAGAGACTATAGAATGCGTGTATCATCACTCTGGGTAAGAGAATTCTTAGAATACCTCAATTGCAGAGCAACATAGTGAAATACTAATGTTAATATAGAATTCTACTCTTCATAGGCTGTTATGATTCTTCATGGATTTTGACTGTTAAGCTCAAATTACAGTATTTGGGAGCGTGTGTATTTTTTTTAATATTAAATACTTATTTTTCATGTGTAATTGATGAAAATAGCTTATGAAAAAATCTGTAAATTGAATTTAAAAGGTGACTAATAGTAACGCTTTGTTTTTGTTTTTTTTTTTGTTTGGCATTCAGTCAGGTAATAATACAAATAAAGATTCCTCAAATCAAAAAGCTGAAAGTGGAGCTTTAATAGAAGTTGCTAAATCTAAGATACATCAGGTAAGTGTCTGCCTGTTATTTATTCTAGAACATCAGTTCAATTTGTTCTGCCATCTGCCCCAATCTAGTTCAGCATGAATTATGATACTCTTGTCTCTCCTTGAATTTCATGTTGTAAAACAAAAGAGTGATTTTGTCTAGCTCTTCCTTTTTGTAAGATCCATGTACAGGAAAAACTGACCTAACACAAAAAACCCTCTATTTCAGTCCCTGCAGTTTATCATAATTTTTTTAAGGCAGTTAGCTGCACTGACTTTGTATCTGTTAGACCTTCAACAGTCTAAATTGGCTGAGTTTTTACTTCAGTGTACTGTTCTGTGGAAAAATATGTGAAGAAACAAAATCCTTCTCTCTGAGCATTCACTTATTGGTGTTTTCAGTTTAGTAGGTAAATGTCTGGAATTAAGAGGTTATATTATTCCAATTAGTTCGTCATTTTAAGTGCTAGTATCTGTGTTTGAATACAGAGGACCATTGAACGAAATGTGCTCTGCTTACTGTAGATACAAAGCCTATAAACTTGTTGAAAGTCTGAACAGAATTTCTTTTTTAGGAAGACTTTTTAAACAGCTTTTTGCCACATGTTTTTAAGATGTATACAAAATATTCAGTAATAAGTCTCTAGATGCGGTTCATCTTGCAAACCTGCACAAGTTACTGCTTTTTATTGAAGAGGTTTCATTTTTTAACAGTATAAGGTGAGAGCCTATATCCAGATGAAGTCACTAAAAGCATGCAAACGGGAGATCAAGTCTGTTATGAATACAGCTGGGAATGTAAGTATTTTTAAGGCTATTGCTTTTCTAATTTAGATCTGTTCTCTGTCTTAAATCTGAATTTGCTAACTTTCTTTACAAAAAAAGGTCTTATTCAGGATGAAATAAGGCTTTATGTAGTCGGTTGGGTTTGTAATCTCTTTTCTGCAAGTGTAATTAATGTAGAATTTCCTTACTTGCCCTGTTTTCAGTTGCTCAGAAAAATGCACTTTATTGTTAATGATACCAAAATAACAGTGAATCATTATATAATAAACATGTTGAGTTTGCTTTTATAATTTAAGCAGTGCAAAACAAGTTTTAGGTTACTATAAACTAGTTGCAGGTCATTGATGTCATTGGTGGTTTAAACCAGTAGCAGAGGCAAGCCATTTGTGGAGTGATTTAGCACTAGAAGTAGAAATCATAAAACAAGAGGTGATTAACTATTGTTTTCTCCTTTACAGTCAGCTCCTTCTCTCTTTCTGAAGAGCAATTTTGAATATTTGAGGGGCAATTACCGTAAAGCAGTCAAACTTTTAAACAGTGCAAACATTGCTGAACATCCAGGCTTCATGAAAACAGGTAAAATAGAAAAGCTTCATCCTGAAAGTACTTAAATGTGTAGTATGATTGGACTACTCCTTAATATAACTTTTAAGCATATTAATGATCACTTAAGGGAGTAGGCACATGGGTTTATATGCTGGATGTGTTTTCATCTTTCTTGTTGTCCTCCCTCACGTAACACTGTTATGTTTTTCATTGAACGTTCTTCTTGACAATGCAGCAAATCCAATTTTCTATGAAAATGGATTTGTGAAGGTGTAAATGTATTTGCAAGGCTCATACTTGGGTCTCAAAATCAAGACATGAAACAAAAGACAACGTTCTAGATCTAGAAATGATATTTCAGATTGTACTCAGAAAGGGTACCGTAGCTGGTGCCTGCACACTAAGTTCTATGAAACCCTCCAGGTGAACTTACTTCACCTTGCAATCTGTCAAATTGGCTTTATACCTGGCTCTCCCAGAATACAGTGCTCGAGATCTGGAAATCTGTGGCTGCTTATATATATAAAATATATATTGGTCCTTCCAGGTCAACTGTCCAAGAGACCTAGAATGGTATACAGAAATGTAGGTTATTAAAATGGTTCTGAGGCAGGGATGTAACTGCATAATCCATGAACATCTTACTGAAGAACGTTCAGTACCATAATATACTGACCCATGAGAACACAGTGGGAGCATTTTATGGGGTCAGTAACATTTTTCAGTTTCTTGGTCTTTTGCTGTTCTCTCAGGTGAATGTTTAAGGTGTATGTTCTGGAACAATCTTGGCTGTATCCACTTTGCAATGGGAAAGCACAATTTAGGAATTTTTTACTTTAAAAAAGCCTTGCAAGAGAACGATAATGCGTGTGCGCAGCTAGGAACAAGCAGCTCAGATCCAGGTAAGACTTTTAAGAGATGAAAATGGATGGTGGAAGAGGGGTGGGTGAATCAAGAAAATAAAGGATAGAAGCTTTCCATAATTATATAAGCAAAATTCCTGTTCCTTCTCTTTGCAGGAGACATGATAAGAAGGGTGAGAGTTTTAATTGTAACTTGATTTCAGAGTATAGTTGCTGTTGCCAGAAATACATGATGATGAAATATATTATTTTTTTTTCTGTTTTCTTTGATGTGCCATGATGCTGGGGCAATTAATTCTGACTCCTTTATAGTCTTTGACCATCAGTCAGGGAGTTACGACAAAATAAAGTTTCTGTCAACTATTATGCATCGTTAAAATGTTATTTATAGTCCTGCCTATATGCTACCTGTAGATAGAATCATCTTGAAGGACTTGGAAGATAGAGAAAATGTGGAGTGCAATACTATTAAATTAGCATTTGGAAGATGATGTGTTTCTCAAAATTTCTTACTGAACAATTCCCATACTTGTATGAGAAATGTTTATCTGTTGTTTAGTTTTATGGTTAGTTTTAGCCATCTACTTCTGTATTTCAGTATACAAAAGACAAGCAAATGAACAGTATAATAAGTTTTCTTGCTTTGATTAATAATACTTAAGGTTTCTTTCTCTTCCAAGCAAATGATTTCATGATGAAGTGGTATTTTTTTCATTTCTTGTTTCTTTAAAATCTAGTTACTATCACAGATTTTATTGCTTTTCCCTATTCCTCCGCTGGACCTAAGTGCAGTCTTAGGTGCCAGTGTGAAGACACAAAATGTTTTATGCTTGTTAACAGTAAAGTGGTTTTCTTCTGAAATCTATATGAGTAAAAAATATACATTATTATTATATAACATTTAGCTTGCATGACAAGGAACTTAAATGGTTAGCATTTAATGTACTTCAACCTTTATTAACAATACAATTACTTTGTCTTTGGTATTTGGAATTTCTGCAATTAAAGGGAATTTTGGTAGGTTTTGGGTGTTACCCACAGCTTCCCTCCTCTTCCCAGAGTTATGTTTTTGGCTCTCCTGAGCTGCACATCCAACGTGATGTAATCCTTTTCTGCAGGTAAAAAATTTTCAGGGAGACCCATGTGTACGCTACTGACTAACAAACGGTATGAGTTGCTCTACAACTGTGGAATTCAGCTCTTGCATATTGGGAGGCCCTTGGCTGCCTTTGAATGCCTGATCGAGGCAGTCCAGGTTTATCACTCAAACCCTCGTCTCTGGCTGAGAATAGCAGAATGCTGCATTGCTGCCAATAAAGGGGTAAGTAGATTTGCAAATTCCTTATTTTGATTGTAGTTACGAAATGAATGGGTAATCCTGGATTGATTTGAACCACGTAATATTTCTCCAAGTCATCTGATGGTTTACCTTACTTTGTCTTGAAACAATTTTAGGAATAAAGATATTTTTTGGAAATAAACTTGTATTGTTCTCCAATGAAGCATCACTTTGTAACAGAAAACAATATGTCCTTTCTGTAGTCAGTGCTCTTTATTTAAAATGTAGATACTAACATTAATAGTTTGACATGCTATTCATGGATATTTTATGGTGCCTCAGCTTTCCACAGTCCTTTCATATCAGTTGTAAAATCTTGGGATTTAGGTATATTTATATATACATAAAACCCATATAAAGTTATGTATGTTATATATTGAAAACCAACACCACCAACAGAACAACCCCATAAGTAATCTTGCTTTTTGTGTGAACAGAAGAATTAAACTTGCTCAAGATCTTTTCTCTGTACTTCAAAGTATTTTTGTTCCTAGCTTGCAGAAATAGTAAGGTGAGATTGGAGTCAATGACCATATGTAGTATCCAAGGAAGAAAGATTTTTGGGGCTGCTCTTGGAGGTTTGGTACTCACTTTGGGACCTGATGCACAGGAACAGCTTTGATAACTTTTGTTGCTGATACTTTGAGGTGGTTTTTTTTTTTTAATTTTGGCAGAAATATCTTGGATTTTTAGGTTTAGACTCTAGGAATTGCATTACTGCTTCTGAAACAATGAAGTTCTATCTTAAATTTTAACTGGAGTAGTAGGAGAAAACATATGTTTATCCAGTAGGGATCATTTGTCTCTACTTTACGGCTAGATACTATGGTGTAAAAGATATGGTTGAAAGTATGTTTTACCAAACAGTAAGGTTGGTCTTTTGATGTTTTAATGATCAGACTGGTGAAAAATCTTGTTTTAAAACATAATATAGCACCAGGTCCTAGAACTTTATTGGAAGATGCACAGACTCTTGTAAAGGTCTACTGAAAATATTTGATTAAAGAGAAGTTTCCTTCCTGGGATCATGTTCTTAATTATTTACAGTTTTCTTGATGTACAACTGATATAAACTCCTTAAACTTCTTTTTAAATTCTGTCTACTGTAAATCCACTGTCCAAATTCAGATCTGGCTCTGTTTTATAGGACTAAAGTGGATGAAGATAACAAGATGTGCTCTGATTTCCACTGAAATCTTTGCACCTGATCTTCCTTCTCTTTGTGCAGCCAAAACTCATACAAAGTTTTGGTTTTTCCTCACTGAATATCCGTTATTAGTCTGGAAAAGGAAAATATCTACCTTTATGGGGCGCTTCTTTATTTACTGCAGACTTGCCAGAGCAGTCGATGATGTCAGGCTCCTTGAGCCTGGCCTTCCTCCTGCTACAGTGGGGATGTTGTGTGATGTACCAGAGGGCTTGAATTCATGTCACAAAACTGGCATGCTGTTTCCTAAATTTGTAAACTTACAAGAAAAAAAATTAACTTTGGATGCTGTTAATATTAAAAGTAAAGGGGAAGTGTCTTTAAATTATAAGATAGATTTGCAACATGACAAGTGAGGCCTTAAAAATCAATACTGTGCTTAATTTGACCTTGTAACTCCATTTGCAATAATAATCCTTTATATCTAAGTATGGATTCGTATTTATGCTCTCAACATCATACAGAAAAGCATTTTGATTTATAAAATATAGATGGAAGATGATTCCCTTTCTGCAGTTTTTTTTAACATCTTTTCCGAAATAATATGCTTTCCAAATCTATTGCATGAAATTTTTTATTTGACAGTAAATGCCATTATAATGTCGATATTCTTCTTCACAGTAGATTCTGATAAATTTTCTGAACAGCAATAGCTATTTAAATTGCAGATTTAGTATAAGTTTTTTCCTTACAAGTGCAAGTTTTCATCACTAACTTTACTTAGCAACAAAGTTGTTAAGATGGCTCATGGTAAAATAAACAAACCCCAGTAAATATGGTGCAGAGATAATTCTTGGGACTGACAGGGTGCTTTAAGTTCATTTGACCCTCAGAACGTCTGCATACTCAAAAAGCTGTTAATTTAATTTAACTTTGCATATGTTGTGGTTCAGCTCTATGCTCCCCATGGAAGGATTTGAGAGCAGCTTTTCCAGAGAGCATTTGGAATGCTGTGTAAGCAGGGAGAGAAGATGGCGAGCGTTACAGTGCCAATTCTGAATAGTATTTGATTTCTTTTTAGGTATCCTAGCAGTTCTCTTAATATGACTTGGTTCATTGTTCTTTTGCTTTCAAAACAGAGGAGAAACTAGGTCAGTAGGCTATCAGACAAGCTGTCAGGACTAATCTGTGGTTACACTGTGTGCACTAAAATCCCTCTGCAAAGATAATAGAAGGTGCCTGAATCTTCGTGGTACTTAAGATTTAAAACTCTGCCCATATAAACTATTAGTTCTTACATTTTAGCAGGATTTAAAGTCTTCTTCCAGCTTTCACTTGTTTTATCAAGCTGTTGTTCAGCAGCCTTGATATTTTAGTCCTTTATTGTTGTTTTTTTTTCCCTTCTAGACGTCAGAACAAGAGACTAAAGGTCTTCCCAGCAAAAAGGGAATTGTGCAATCTATAGTAGGTCAAGGCTATCACCGTAAGATAGTCCTAGCATCCCAGTCAATACAAAATGTCGTTTATAAGTAAGTATGTTTTCCCTGGGTTCTTTATTTTGTTATCATACCTTTGTTAAGGATACGTATCTGTTTATCAGGAGTTTTTAAAAACTGTCATGGAATAACTGTACATTTTGGAATTATCAATGCAGTGAAGAGAGAGGCATACAAAAATAATGACTTGAATGTCATTTGTCTGCCTTCTCTATGATGGCCAGCAGAGGGCGCCACTGTGTAGTCCTTGTAACTAAGAAGGCCATTAAAGCTTAAAATTGGTCTGAAACTATCTTTCCAGTTAGCTAAATCTGTCTGCTTTTGCTCTTAAAGACGCATATTTTCAGTAATCCACAATCAGAAAAATGCTGAAAATGTAGTTGATTTGTCATAAAACTTCAGGAAGAAAAGAGAAACTTCTTGTCATTAAATAGTTGAATCTGCTCATTGTGTGTGGGCATCGTGGTGTACTTTCTATATATAAGGATAGCAAGCTACATATGTTTTCATAAATTAAATGTATTATATTACAGTATGATTTAAATTTTTTAGGTAAAGTTTTCTCTGGAATCAGATGTTTCTGGAGCTGTTTTTATATTGTTATTTTTTTAAAATTTAGTAGGATTGCTACTGACTGGTTAACTTCTGTGTCTCTTTAGTGATGGGCAGTCCTCAGCAATACCTGTAGCCAGTATGGAATTTGCAGCGATTTGTCTAAGAAATGCCTTGCTGCTACTGCCAGAAGATCAGCAGGAGCCAAAGCAGGAAAATGGATCTAAAACTAGTAGCCAGCTGGGGGGAAATACAGAAAACAGTGAAAGCAGTGAAGCATGCAGGTAAACAGAATTGTATGTAAACCTTTCTTTATGTCCAAAGTAACTCTGGGCTGGCAGTCTGTGTCTGCTGCCTGTGCTGTTTGGCCAGCAGAAAAAATAATGTAAATTCTCAGCAGTGTTGGGATATCCAGGGAAACTGTTTCATTGCTCGTTGTTTTAATTGCTGGTATGCTAATTTAAGAATAAAATACCCATTTTTTTTTCTCTGGCCACCTTATTTTCTTTGCTGCAAATGTTATGTTTTCCCACACCCTCCTGCAGTGCATTTTGGTATTTTTCTAATTGTAAGGGAAGTTTCACATGTTACAGTGATTCTGTGTGTACATGCACCAGGTACTTGATTCAATGTATAAATGTCGAGCAATTCAGTAGTAAGCATTTCCCTGTGATCAGATTTGACATTCATCAGCCCTAGTGTGCTTTGTTGTGTTTGTTTTAGACTAGAAATGGGAAATTATATTTACAAGGTAAGTAGGAAAGCAGCATGGAGCTATTCCTTAATAAATTGCATGTTACAAATCTCTTTTCTTCTCCTTAAAGCTTCAGAAAAACTTGTAGACAATATATGTCAAATGTTAAATAGCAGAAAGGTACCTTAATTTTTTCTGTTGATCCTGATGTTTTCCGAACTTCCTTTTGAAGAGTAACTGGCTTTAGTCTGTACTTTCATCAATAACCATTTTGAGAAAGGAAGAGTTACAATAACTAAACTGGAAAAAGTGGCTGTGCTAGAAATTGAACTACTTAGAGTAATGAAAAACCACAATGTTTTTGTCAGACCCAAGTACAGATGAATTTTAAGAAGATAAGATCATTTTGTCACATGGCAAGATACACTGCACGTGCGCTGTGCTGCGCAGGCACAAGGTGCATCCATCCCCACATATTCTGAGGTTGCCTGGGAAAGGCTGGGGCTGGGTGTTGGTGGCTGCTACTGCTATGACAGTATTTGAAGGCTGTTCTCTGTAACCCTTTTTTCCCAATGAGTCTTTCCTGTCAAGTGACCGAATAATGTATAAACTTTTGAGGTGGGAAAGGGTGTTTCTTTTTCGCTTATCAAGGTTGGAGGCTGTGAACTAACCTCCCCTGGCAAGCTGTGTGCAGCCCATTGAGGTGATGCTCTTCTAGTTTAGCAAGACTTCAATTTTAAGCTTACGGAGCCCGCTGAGAGGCAGTGATGAAAACAAAATGGTGGCCCTTACTCAGACAAGACCTCCTTTTTTTTTTTATTTTGTTTTGGGGTTTGCTTTGTAGGAGTGAGGAAAGAAAAATATGCCCTGTACAGGAAGATGCTTTCAAACCTTCTGCTTTCAAAACCAGATTCTTTTTCTGCTTGAAAAAAAAAAATATTCAAGACTCCCTTCTATCTCCCAGTGGTCACTGCCAATTTCAAAATGTCCAGCAACAAAGGCTGTTCTTCAATTCGTGTGTCGCATTCTGAGGGGTTCTCTAAGGATTTGTTCCTTCTGATGTGGGACCCTCTGCAAGAGAACTTGGGAAGATAGAAGGCATTTGAAGAAAATCACACTAATTGAACAGGATGATTTTGAAGCAAATCCCACTAATTGCACAGGCTGACTCCGAGACGGATTCTGCTGTTATTCACAAGAAAACAATGAATACTTTCAGTGGTTAAGGGTATTTTTTAACCTAATTTTTGGTAAAGGCATGAGGTATATACACTACAGCAGGGTTGAGTACAGGTTTCCTTGCAGTCTGTTGCTCTCTGTTTTGAAGGTCTAAGTTAGAGTTATCTTACCTGTTTGTAATAAACAGATAGGAAACGGCATCAATGACAAAGTTCTTGTTAGGTGGACAGACTCAGTCTCAATTCTGATTTTTTGATCTGTTGTTTCTAACCCTCAGTGTCTCTCTCTGCAAGGTGCAGCTGTTAACCTTCTCTTCAATTCTCATTCCAAAAGGATGTTGAAGTTCAGCTTATTGGAGAGCAAAGTTGCAGACTTTTTAAGTAGAGCAAATAAATAATTCTCCCAAAAAAGCCTAGTGTAACTGTAAGAAAGTGGAAATTTTTATTTCTTTTTTAAAAAAATATTTTTAAATAGAAGTAAAGGCAGCTAGAAGTCACAAGGAAGCTGTAGCACTGTGGATTATCTTTCTAGAATATTTATGTAATTAGTTTTTAAGATGTCTAGGGAGAGAACTAGTTTACTGCTTTTCTTACAGGCTGAAAGAAGAGAGGCTACAAACGCAGAGAGTTCTGCATCTCTCCAGTTTCAAGTTCTTGTCTGAGACCAAGCATCAGAAATAGCTTGAGAGTGTGGAGAATGGTGTGGGTGGTTTGGTCTGTCAGTCAAATCCTCCCCAGCAAATGTCCCCCTTCTTCCTTCTCAAATGGAATGGTTAGGAGAAGAGCCTATGCCTCAGGCTTTGCACAGTTTCATTTCCCCGTTTTTCAGGCAACAGAATTTTTCCTGTCCTTTTAAATGGAGTGAATAAGTATCGATGCTTATTGTGTATAGATTTTTTTTTAATTAATTATTTATAGTCACTCCCTATAATTAATACACTGTTTTTATTCTAGCAATAAAAGTCATGAAGGGGATAAATTCATTGCAGCTCCACCTTCTTCGCCTTTGAAGAAACAGGAATTAGAAAATTTAAGGTAAGTAAATAATATGAAATATTCACCACAAAATGAGCCCTCTCTTGAACTCTGCATTGATTCTGGAGTCATTGCTAGATTTTTTTATTATTTTTTTTTTAGGCAATTGCAATGTTGATTTTTAACTGTTAATCTAAGGATGCCTTCTTTCAAATGTGTGTGCTTCCTGTTTTCTGGGCTTTGAGTCTGAACAAATAGAAACCATCCAGAATGTCAGTTCAGAAGGCAGATCGGTTTGTTTGATCCCACTCATATTGGCTTGGCATTATATATTGGGCAAAACTAAAAACCTGACAATGGCTATTGTGATTGGTGGAAGGGGTAGAAATTACTGTATGGTACCTTTTCCCTATTCAGCCCCCACAACATTATGTGCTTGTTGGATGGGGAAAAAAAAAAAGGAAAGTGGTAAAAGCAGCTATGCTGCTTTCAGATGAGAATGGTGCTCCTTGCAGCAGGAGTAAATCCTCAGTTTGCATAAAATAGAAAGAAAAATTGCTTCTGTCCAAGCGTTTGACTTCCTCACCATGGAAGAACACAGGTAAAATTTGACTGTAGTCTTTTTGATGTTCTCAGAGATCCTTAAAGTACTTGTTCAGCATCTGAGTGCTCTCCAAACAGTAATTCCTATGTGTCTAAATAAGTATCATGTTATCTGGAACCTCTTTACTTTTCCCCAGCAAGATTATCATTTGCTGGCAATGTTAATTATTTCAGGTGGCTGCCAGCCCATTGAAAATCTCTCTTACTATGAAGCTTGCACCTGTTTAGAAAAAAGAAATCTGTTTTAAGTTTCCCTTATGGACAAAGCATACAGTAATTTCCCACTTAAACTCTTGGGTAAACACTCTGTTCCAGCCTAACCCCAGGTAACCTGTGTTTTCTAATGACCAGCTTAACCTTTACTTTGCTCCACTACATGTAGCAAATCTACTTGTATTCATTTAAAAGCAATTTAGCAGGAATATGTGAGGAGACATTACTGAGACCTTGATTATTTATTCTGAAGTGGTACAAGAGTATGCTACTTGAAATAGAGAGCACTGGATTAAAAACAGTGATGTGGGTTGGTTGTGGTTTCTCCTTTTCTTTTTTTTTTTCCTCCTGACTGTGAAAATGTGGCTGCCACATGTCAAAATTACATAGTGTCACGTTGTGATTTTTTTTTTTTTAAATACATAGTCTTTTATTTCACAATCAGCTGTTGTTATCTACTGATGAAACATGACAACATGCCAGGAAAAACTTCCCAGTTTAGCAAGAATTACACTACTGCTTCTGGTAAAGAACATCATGTAAGGAAAGGAAAAGCATTGATTTATTTTTTTGCAATACTTCCTCTGGATTTAACCACCAAACACTAGACATCCCTAGAGAGTAATTTTACTAAAGCTGTTTCTAAGTTTCTGCAGATAGCTGTGAAAAGCAAAATGCGTTGCCTTCAAATGTTAGTATATTCCTGTAGTCTTGCTCACTAAGGAGCTGTGAGAAAATTGAAATTCTTGTCTAGTCAGGGAAAATTAAGAAAAAAAATTCTGAATGTTGTCAAGGATTATCCTGAGGAATAGGTGTCTATTCAATTCAGTCTTTCCCTGTTAAGTCACTGGACTGAAAAGCCTCTAATGCTTCAAAACTGAAACAGACTACTTAAATGCTTTTTTTGCATGGATTTGTACAGTTGTGCATCCTAATAAGAGTTTAAAATGACTGATTGAGTTTGCCCTTAAAAAGTTCTTAAAAATTAAAGATACCATCTATAAAATGCTTACGCATCATATACATTGTTTGGTACCTGTGCACAGATTAGTTGAGTAGACTCTTCTCATAATAAGTAATTGAATTGCAGGGTTTTAAAAGCAACAACCAGAAGTTGCTAAGGATTTATGCATAGGTAGTGGAAACTCCAGACTTTTCTTCTGAGTTTCTTCTAAACGATTCTGCTCCTTGCTGCTTCTCATCCTGTGAGAAGCCAATTCCCCTGCTCAGCTCCCAGCCTGTGGTTTCAACACACCAGAACAACCCCACACTGTCAGGATACACCGGAGTAAAGGAGTTCATGGTGCTACATTTTGAAATTTTTTTGGATTTTATTGTAGAAGTTGAGATGGATAGCAAGAGACCTTGTTGTAGCCTCTTTCCCTGTAGATTAAACTATTTTGTTAATTTTCCCTTTCAAAGCAGCTAGACATAAAGGAACAGTTTGGTCACCCACTTTGTCCTGGATAGATGTGGACTGCAAACCCTTACTATAAGACATGTGATCCAATTTTACCTTTTTTTTGACTCTTCCATTGGCCATCTCCAGTCCATCATTAGGCTTTATTTATTTTATTTACTTATGTATTTTGGAAGCCTGCATACCCTTGTGTGGTGTTCCAAGAGCATCACTGACTTGGCCAATAGTTTCACAGATAATACTGTGAAGACCCCACGGCCCACCAGTATACCTTGTCTCTCCTCCACACCTACCCAGTTTAGCCTCATTTATCCACTTAAAGGTCGCAGTGGGCTGTTTAGCTCTGTCACAATGATGGAAGCTTACAATGATTATCACCCATAGCTGTTTCACTCTCTTCTTCCTCACTCTTAGCCCCTGGGTGGTTCTCCCTCATCTCCCTTTTGCTGAATTTCCCCAGTGAGTAAGGACCATCTGCATTCTCTATTTCTTAATATTTGGGATTGTTTTGTCTGCGTTGAAATGTATGAAGTAGATAGTTTGTATCTGCTGTTGTGCTTAGCTAGCTGTTTGAAATTATTTCAAACATTAGTGATGTTCTCTGTAGGGTTTAGTAGTGCCATTTTCGGTGCCTTCATAGTAAGTTTCGAAGAATTGGATTTGCTCTGGCTTGCCCTTTGCCTGAGAAATAAGCCAAGTCAGATGTGGAGTTTGGGTTCTGTAAACTTGCAGTTGGTGTGGGCTGACAAATCTTGTTGCCTAAACCTGCACAGGAGGCAGTTTGACATAATCTGGCAGTTTAAAAAAACATTTTTCTTTTTCCTAGTGCAAAGGCAGTTTTATTTAGGGCACGCGGAGGCTCAGTGATGCTGGAAGTCTGCCGCGCTCAAAGGCGACCTGTGGAGTTTTGTCAGAATCCTGACCGAGGTGAAAAACTAGTTTGTCTTTTCCCTTGTGGTGCAATTCTTCTGCTCCGGTTGGCTGTCAGGTCCCCTGAGCGTTTGGTTTGGCTGGCTCAACAATGGATCCAAGTGCACGAGGACAGTACTGCAGGGAGGAAAACCTGCCTCTTTCCCTCCTCTTTCCATGGCTGTTGCTGAAGAATCTTGCCAGCTCTTATGTGGCTTAAACAGTGGCAAACCCTTGGAGCAGAGGAGTAGGTTTCAGTTTTGCTGGACTTGCCTGTTGTGTGATTGGAGTGTGTCTTGTGTTTGAATTTACGCTTTCATGAATAAATATAGGCTTTCAAGAAGGTTGTGGAGAATAGACACATATTCACATAAAGGGTAATAGCAACCAACTCTACAGGGCTTGACTTGTGTCTGAGGGTATTTAGCTGGTGACATTTAGCATCTCTGCTGGTTTAAAAGCTGTGCTTCCTTAAGGCAGAGACGAAAAGAGGCTAGTTAGAAGCAGGCTGTTATTACAGAGACTACTTTCCCTCCCCCTCCCCAGTCACAACCTTTCAGAAATATTTTAGGTTTGGGACTTGAGCTGGGGAAACTTTCCTCTCCCTCTCTCAAGCTTTTGTATGTGTTCAGATTTGATGTGACATCTGGGCATGGTGGAAAGGAAGTGGGGGGTAGGGAGAAACACTGGAGAAGTTTCTTATCCTGCTTGTGCATAATTAAGGAGCATGCCTCCTGGGAAAGGGGAATAAAGGCACCCCAGGTCCTGCCACGAATTACATGACTTACTGCTGGACTGAAAGTGGGCTTGACAGTTGCCAGAAGGTTGCAGGGTAATAGCCCACCTACCAGCCGGCGGGAGAGTCCAAGGCTCTTCTCCCACTGCTCCCAACGTGGGACCCCGCTAAGAGGATCCGCTCTTCCTCCCTGGAGAAGGACCGGGTCCGTGTCACAGCAAGGCATCGCAGCCGGCGGCGGGCAGAGGCCCGTGCCCCGAGGACAGGGCAGCCGGCCCCGAATGGTGTCTGTCCAACTGGAAAATATCCCCAAGGGCTGTGTGTGGGGAGCCGGGGGGGGGGGCAGCTGGTACAAAGTGCCAAGCTTGGCCTAACGATGGCATCCTGATGTGGGGGCATTGTTAGAAGATGGAAAAGGCGAGTAGCTCAGATTTCGTTACAGGAACTGTCAGAGATTTGGTGGTTTTGGAAAGATAAGTCTGTGACAGCAACAAAATGCCATGGATCAGTCAGTCCTGGCGGTGGGTTACAGCTCTCAATGGAACACCAAACTGGAAATGCCAGATTCTCCAGTGTTTATTGTCTCCCTGTGTGCAAACACTGTGTGGTGTAAGAGCGAAATACATTACAACTTAACTGATTGGTAGTGTATGTCTGTAGGTTGTAGGCTACAGAAATCTACAAAGCTGCTGCCCTTGGCTGCAGTGGGAGGGGAGGGCAGGGAAGCACAAACCAGAGTGCAAAGCAAAATGAATAAAAAGAGGGTGGGAAAGAAGGCTGTCCCTAAGAAAAATGACATGTAACGAGGTCTGTCTTTTATTAATCTGTTATTTATGGTCAAAATTTCAGAATCTTACTGAGCATAAAGTGGTGGTCCTTGGTTTATACCAGTGGAGTGCAGTGTGTCTCCTAATTCAGAGAATGTGATTGAGGCTGTAGATAATAAAACACTAGCTCCTTTACTTCATAGCTTGACTCAAAGACATTACTGAAAGTTTATGGTTTATTTCTTCAGCAATTAACAAGAAATACAACTTACAGCTGCATTTGGAATCATAAAATTCTCCATTTAACATATTGGTTTTCCTCCCTCCCCCACTTTTTTTTTTCTTTTTTTTTTTCCCCCCTCCAGGTGCTCAATACTTGCGTGTAGTGCTTACGTGGCTCTGGCTTTGGGTGATAACCTTATGGCATTGAATCACGCAGATAAACTTCTTCAGCAACCAAAGCTGTCAGGGTCTCTTAAGTAAGTCTGATGTGGTCATTTCTTCTTTCTCAGCCCTGCTTTTTGCTGGAGAGTTCTGAGTTGAAGCTTCCCATGTCTGTAGCTGCTTGCCCATTCTGTAGCTGATGCAAAGAATTGCTTGGCCCGCTCCTGTTCTTGTTGAAGCCCTGACTAAATGTTCATTGAGACGCAGGAACGTGAGTCCCCTTGTTTGTGTACGAATTCCATGTAATTCAGAATCTATTGCTGCCTTTGTTGCTACGGGTGGATCTCCAGTCTTGGGTCCCACGCAGTGGCAGGGCCGTCCGGGCTCTGTCCCCATTCACTGTGGGGCTGCACGTGCTGGTGTTGGCACATCAGGAGGGGCAGGAATGAGCAGCCGGGGGCAGACAGCATCAGCCCGTGCCACCACACTGCCAAAAGCTGGTTTAAGAAACCCCCCCTTTTTTTTTTCTTTTTTTTTTTCCCCCCTCCAGGTGCTCAATACTTGCGTGTAGTGCTTACGTGGCTCTGGCTTTGGGTGATAACCTTATGGCATTGAATCACGCAGATAAACTTCTTCAGCAACCAAAGCTGTCAGGGTCTCTTAAGTAAGTCTGATGTGGTCATTTCTTCTTTCTCAGCCCTGCTTTTTGCTGGAGAGTTCTGAGTTGAAGCTTCCCATGTCTGTAGCTGCTTGCCCATTCTGTAGCTGATGCAAAGAATTGCTTGGCCCGCTCCTGTTCTTGTTGAAGCCCTGACTAAATGTTCATTGAGACGCAGGAACGTGAGTCCCCTTGTTTGTGTACGAATTCCATGTAATTCAGAATCTATTGCTGCCTTTGTTGCTACGGGTGGATCTCCAGCCTTGGGTCCCACGCAGTGGCAGGGCCGTCCGGGCTCTGTCCCCATTCACTGTGGGGCTGCACGTGCTGGTGTTGGCACATCAGGAGGGGCAGGAATGAGCAGCCGGGGGCAGACAGCATCAGCCCGTGCCACCACACTGCCAAAAGCTGGTTTAAGAAACCCCAGCCTAGGAGGGGAAGGTTTCCTCAGTCAAGGGGGTACCAGATCTTGGGTGTGCAGGGCTGTCACCTTACCTGCTACTGTTGCTTGTATCGGTTCCATTCTTCCATTTCTCTTTTTCACTTTAATTGGCCCTGTATTTTATGGAAGGATGTTCAAAGCTCATTCTGTTTCTACCCACCAGCTCCCGTACATCTCCGCAAATTCAAAAAAGGCAGCTTTGCCCCCATCCGTCTGACCTTGTTTGTGTATTTAATTCCTGTCATACACAGGATAAAATATAGCAGAGGTTTTTATGGTCGTAACAGTATTTTTCAAAACTGGTAATATGCTTGCGGAAAGCAAGCTAACCTGTGCTTATTTTTATATGCTGATAGCATACTCTAAAATGGTCTGTGCCAATTAAATTCTTTGGCTCCCATGCTTCAGACTACTGCAGAAGCTCATCTTTTTGCACGGTCATTGTATAAGCAAGATCTAGGAGGAGTCTGCAAGGTAACACGTGGTTTTGTGAAGGCAGTGTTACCATCATGGAATGCAGATGACAGTTCTTGCAAGGGCAGGGCACCAGGTGTCTTGGTCCCAGGAAACTAGGCTTTTGGGCAGATTGGGAATATTGAACTGTTCCTGTTTGCTTAGGTGAAATAAATTGCATGTAGGAAGTTACATTTGCTGTATTGCACCTAAATTATTTTGGATGATTGACTGATATTTTACCTGATGTTTTGTAACCCATTACAACCAACTATACGGTGGGTTTGCAGCGTACTGTACACAGCCACATAGAACAAGTGTGAGCTTTTTTGCTCAACTTTTGTTTCAGATTGAATATTTGCAAACTAATTACGCTCTCAATCGGCCAGGATCCCTTCTGCTCCAAAGTTGAAAGCTGCTGATCAGCTGAGCTGAACTACAAGTGTCAAACACCAGACTTGCTTAATTCTTTTGCAAAACCTGCAGTTGGAAAGATTTCTGTGCCCCACGGACAGGCCTTGTATAGTTGATGTCCTTAGAAATGCAGCTTGCTTACAGAATTAGTTTGATTTTTATCAAATATCAGGTCCCTTAACACCTCAAATTATAGATGTAGGTATATCCTGGGTGTTTTTGTAAGGATTCCTTTTTAAATTCTCTGAGATAAAGCCATACCAAGGAGATCTTTCTGGAATGGCAGTTCCTGCGCATGAATGAATTGTCATTACTCAGGTGCAGATTTTTTCACCACATGAGTGGTATTATGGGTATATATACCCACATATATGGGTATTATGACAATGCTTTACAAGCACCCTAACTTCTGTGCAAGTGCTTCAAGTAATAGTTTTCATGTGCTCGAGTTAAAAACTGCATTTGGTTTGTCTTGCATAACAAACTGTGGGGGCTGTTGCGCTGACATTTGTACCAAACCCTTTGCTGTTGTAGGTTTCTTGGGCATTTGTACGCGGCAGAAGCTCTCATCTCTCTGGACAGAATATCTGATGCCATCACTCACTTGAACCCCGAGAATGTCACTGATGTTTCCCTCGGGATCTCTTCAAATGAGCAGGATCAAGGTTAATGAATCCATACTTCATTAGAACCAATTATGCTTTCAGCTGCCTGCCTGCTGTAAATTTCTGTATACAAATATGACGATGATTAAGACATCTTGTTTTAAGCCCATAGGTTGTTGGGGCATGTTTGTGTTTTTGTTGCTGTTGTGTTTTTTTGTTTTCCTGGCTTTAGTTCCTATTTTGTGTTTGGTTTGTCTGTTGCATGTTTATCTTTCCTTTGAAGTAGGTCTAAACATATTTATTCTAAACATAAATAGAACTGTATATTGTAGCATTCTGCCTTGTCTGAATGCAACTTTTGAAAGCTGCTTTTGTTAAATATGCAATTATGGTTAAGTTTGGGCTTCATACCTTCTCTTCCAGTTCTTAGTCTCCAAACTAGGATGTGTAATATCAGTGAAGTCTACTCACTGCCTTTAGTGAGAGAGAGGAGTAGGGAGAACTTAGTTAACCTGTATCTTAATCTTCTTGCAGTGCTTCCAGCTGGGAGTGTGTATTCGGTAACAGAAAAATACTTCAGAGCCCATCTGTATAGTTAAGCCCACAGCAGCTCTGGTTTCGGGGGCATGTCCACAGTTTAAACTTCACTGTACTCACTGTAGCTCTTAGAGATGCAAAATATTAAGGATAGAAAGTCTTCAGTGGCATAAACTCTTGAGCAAGCCGGTATGTTTTCCCTCTTTAATGTCAGACCATGAAGAAAGAAGCAAAATTGTATCTGTGTTATTTTTGTAGTAAGTTTTAAAAAAGTTTACAGATCATGATGGGTTTTGTTGGGTTTTTTTCTTTGCAGGGTCTGACAAAGGAGAGAATGAGGCGATGGAATCTTGTAAGTACCAGCCACCACCATCAGCAGAGAACAGGAACTTGGCCAGTTCAAAAGAAAAGCGTAAGGGACAAGAATGGTTTTCTTATTTATTTATTTTTTTCATTGCAGCTGGGAAGCAGACCCCCCAGTGTTACCCCAGTTCGGTCACATCTGCGCGGACAATGATGCTGTTTAACCTTGGAAGTGCTTACTGCTTGAGGAGCGAGTATGACAAAGCGCGAAAGTGTCTTCATCAGGTATGGAAAACAAATCTCAAGACAGCTTTTAGGGACAAATGTACTCCCTTCAGAGCACTATTTAGATCACAGCACATCCTGGTGATTTCATAGCTCGGGTTTATTTGCTGAAATGGCAGCACTCTTCTGTCTCTATGAACCATTATTTATTAGTAACATAAAAGAAAGGAATTCCAGACTGACTTGTGCAAATAGTTCAGTACCACAATGGGAAGGTGGGGTTTTTGGGTTGGTTGGTTTGTTTGTTTTTAGATCATATCAAACCAGTGAAATATAACTAGAGCCATGTGACTTTTTCTAAGGTTTGGGTGGTTTTTTTGTCTTCCAAAAGTAACTGTTTTATTTCAGAGGAGAAAGTTCTTGAGTTTACTTCTATCTAATCAGTTAATAACACCATTTGAGCTATTAATTTTAAGGCTGTGAGAACAAACTGCAGTTCTGCTGGAGGTATGTTTCTTGCCTGTCTCTTGTCCTGAGAATTCTCAAGTATTGCTTTTGAAGCTCTCCACCTTCTCTTACCCTGTGTCATTTGGTCTGTCTTATAGCTGAGATTGACCTTTCAATGAGAATATATTTGTCTCTTTGCAGCCATTCCTGTCTGTCAGGAATGCTGCTCAAATGCATTGCTGAGCCGCAAACTGGAACAGTGGTCTTCCAGATTGCTTCACAGTAGTTGTATCGGTGAACAGGCTCAAACCATGTGAAGTTCTCAACTGCTTAAGGCCCTTGTCTTGCTTTTTCTTTTCTCTAGAGGCCTCTTAGGATTGGGCAGGTGCCTGTGCTTGGACTCTGTGGCACATGTGTAAAGCCCAAAGGAGTGTAAGGCCATCTGTGGATGTAAAGTATAGTCTGTCTCTGCATCTACAATACATTAATTGACTTCATAGCTGAAAAATATTTGTATATGGAAAGCTAATGAACAATCCTTGTTAAGTTTGTATTCTGAACTCTGGAGCGGTGGAGGTTACCTTCTCCACTTGTCATCTCACCATGAAACCACAGTAGATTGGCCCAGGAATTACAGACTCCTATTAACATAAGCATACAGCAGATGGTGCTGCTAATTAGTGGGAAACAGTCTTGCAATGCAGATAATCTTTCAGTCTCTCCTTGCATGCATAAACCTGATGGAGCATATTTGAAAAAAATCTCCGTTTATGAATTATTTGTTTTTGTTAAGCAAGATGATGGTAACAGCCTTCTCAAGGGGCACTTTCATTGGGCTGGATGTTTCTCTTAAGCACTTTTTCTCCCCACCCTCTTCTTTTTCACTAAGGCTGCTTCGCTGATCCACCCCAAAGAGATCCCTCCGGAGGCTATTCTGCTGGCTGTGTATCTTGAGTTACAGAATGGTAAGTTTTGAAATGCTGTGCCAGTATTTTGAATGACACCCGCTCGAACCTGTCTCCACTGTAGACTGCTGTGGATCCATGCAGCTGCACCTTCGTTTCCATGGTTTATTGCCAACCTGTTCTTGCACACTCCAGATTGCGTAAACATTTGTTTTCTGAGCTGAAGTCTTCTATACTTTGTGCAGAAGTGAGCAGCCTTGCGTAGGCTCAGTAAAGCCCTTGATGAGGTTTATGCTTTAAGGAGGGCTTGAAAGGCTTTTCATTAAGACAACTACAGTCCAAGTTTCCCAAAGAAGCCATGTCAAGGGCTACGTAGCAAGTGCTGTAACAAAGCTTGTCATATTGGTAACTCTCTCTTCCAAAAGCCTTCATTTTGAAGGCTGTGTTTGCAGGGGATAAAGTCTCTATATAATGGGAAACTGGAAAAATTGCACTTGAATTCTGCAGTATGTGAGCAGACTGGTACAGCTCAGCTGCACCACTGACGCTGCCGTGGTTGTGGACCTGTGCCCCCTGGGGCTTTGTGTCCTGGTGTTGTGACACGTTCAGTGCACTTGTTCCCCTTCTGTTGTCTTGCACTGCAGGTGGCAGAGGACAGGAGCTTTTGTATTCAGAATTGAGACGTCTACAAAGTTTTTCTTACAAAGATGTCTTCTACGTTGGAATTTTGGATACCTTTCTTTCTGCAACAAAGTAGTATAGAGCAGAAGAGAGTAGAAAGTGGGATTTACATTTCTCACCCCCTTATAAGTACATAACCAAAAGGAGCTAAGGCAACAAAACAATGCATCTCTTCTGAAACTGAAACATTAGTCAAAGAAAAGTATTTGATAAGCAGAAGAAATGTTCTTTTCAGAACCTAGTGTGTTTTTCTCCTACAATTTAATAGGTGTAACTTCTAACAAAGAATAAATATTCCATTGATATTGGTGTTTATTTGATGGACCATGCACACAGCTGAAAATCAGATTTCTTCTTTCAAAAACATGTTTCATATACACCCTTGACATCCCCATTACTGTCTGCGATGTCACGTTGTGAGGGCATTTTGTGTGAGATCTGTGTGAGTCTCACTACGCAGATGGGAGAGAGAAGAGGTGCCCTCCAGGAGCTCAGCAGGTACTCGAGCATCTTCAGCTCCAAGGTAAAAGCTTGATGTCTTCAGCTAAGAACAGGTAGACTCAAGCAATACTGTGTTTTCAAATTTACCTTAGTCTAATGCTTCTCCTGTCCATGTCGGCGTTTCACTGAATAGGAAGAACGTTGAGGTACGTGGCCTGGGCCCAGGGCTGGTTTGTCACCTCTGTTTGAAGAGCAGCGATGCAAAGTCATATGAAGGTACTTTTGGGTTTTTTTTAATTGAAAGTTGTCTTGTAGGTAACACACAGCTGGCACTGCAGATCATCAAGAGAAACCAGCTTCTCCCTTCAGTGAAAACACTCTCTGACATGCGGAAGAAGCCCGTTTTCCAGCCAGTCCACTCGATCCAGCCCATTCAGATGCCAGCTTTCACCACCGTTCAAAGGAAGTGAGCTGCTGCTTCAACCTGCTGCTGCCCAGCCCAGGAGGGCTTGGGATTTTGTATATTTTTTTTAACCTAGGACACCTGCATACCCCAATTGCTGGAGTGTGTTCATTTATGTAAATTTTTAATAAAACATGTAAACAAAAAGGCATACTTGGAGGTGTTTGTAAAGGTTATTTCATGAAGGAAAAGAAGTTGGTATTTGTTTCGAATGTGAGTGGCAGTTTACTTACTTGTGTATCACTGCTTTTTGGTGTGTAACGCAGCTCTTTTTGAAGAGAATGTAGGGAAGGGAAGTGCCTGGAAGGAGAATACCAGTTACCTGCTCAAAGAGCAGCTGAGCTGTTGTGTTGGCTGCTGTGTTTTGACAAGAGCTATGGTTTTGTTTACCTCAAAGAAGAGTAGTTATGTTCATGTAGCTACAATCTACAGGCCCTGCAGCAGCTGGGCCTTGGCTTCTTGCTGTAGTTGAAGCTGCCCCTTTGGGCACAGGGACAGGGTGGAGGATGTTGGGGGGGATGACAACACGTGCAGGTAAGTGGCCTTAGTTTGTAGGAAGGACCTTTTTTTTCTGCAGGTCATAGACCAATGGTGGAAAAGGCCCCTTATGCTGCCCCTGTGAGTTTTCCTTATTATAATATCTTATTAATTAGTATATAATATTAATAATAATTAATGATAATAAGGTATTAATATTATAATTAAGCTTATTTTTTAGTGCAAATAGCACAGCTCATTCACCGCACAAGTTAGCAGTGTCTAGAAAATAATCTTTCTTTACTCCTTAAAAGGAGGAGCTGTGCTGCAGGCCTGGAGGGGTAGCAGGTCCCTGGATCTAAGAGGTTGTGCTGTAAGAAAATGTCAATGTTGCACTGTGCTACACTTTAAACCAGCAGTGACTTAATTGTCATTAGTTTGTATACAATTAGTACAAGCCAACCTTGCCAAAAAAAAAAAGAAGGGCAAAAAACCCAGCAATCAATCCTCAGCAGTGTCCAGAGCCACCTCATGGCACTCAATAAGCTTCTAGCTTGTAGGAGAGAACACAGAGAAGCCAAGGGAATACAAAGTACCACACAAAGTTGGCCAAGGTGATAGTCTTGAAACTCACCTGAGCAGCCTTTTGCACCTCCTTCACAGGGTCTTCTCCCTCTCTCCTTTCCACTGGAAGTCTCTGTACTGCTGACATGTTGCCAGCTGCTCCAGCAGGAAGGAGGAGCAGTGGTTTGGTCAAAGATTTTGATGGACAGAGCACAGCATGGTGCTGAGCAGTCCTACAGTTGCACACAGCTGGGGATAGAAAATATCTCGGCTTTGAAGAGCTCACACAGACAGCACTTTCAGAAACTGGACTCCACCTCCACCACAATCCATGCTGGGAATTCAGGCAGAGGTCTTAATTCTCACACCTTACCTGAAGAGCATCTTCCTGTGTTCACCATTTCTTCACAAATTTTTTTCCAGAGTAGTAAGGAAAAAGAGCATCTTTAATTGTCTGCTTACCCACCTGCTGTTGGCGATCTGCTCTGCAAGGTGCCAGACGCGCTGTTAAATGTTCTGGTGGCTTTGCTTTACCACTGGGGAAGAAACATTACTTTCACAGTTGCAAAGGTGAAGAAATGGAAACCTAGAAATGGACCTAACAATGTTAAACCAGGAACTTCAATAGCCCAGAAAGCTAGAAGTTTGACATTACATCGAAACTCTTTTATATATATTTTTTCTTTTTTTTATTTTAAAACACTTCTCTCCAAAGCACTTCTCCTCTCTCCTTTCAAAGCAGGTGCCTCTGGTTAAAGTTTTCAAACTTTAAAATTCAGGCAAGAGCTTTTTCCTTTTCACATCCTGACAGAAGAGAAGGCTTTGGTTGGGTAATACAGAAACACACATACACAGATTTGCCATGAAAAAACCTCCTCACGTTTATTTGATTAAACAAAAATAAAATAAACTGCATAGGAACATTTTAAAGTCCAGAGAGACACTGACTTTGTTTTAAGGCTGCCAGTAGCTGATACATCATCTCCTTGCTACATCCTTCAGCCTTCCCTATGGACCACAAAGATACATTCAGAAGCCTCCATTAACACAAGGGTTCTAACATTTTGCTCACTTATTCTACGTAAAAGTTTGCACATAACCTGTCATGCTTTCTTCTCCATGGTTCTCAACATCTGACATCTAAAAATTATGTCACTTTTTGTCCAAGTACAAATGTGACACCATTTTTGGAGCATAGAAGTTCTTGTCACAGCCTGTCTCATTATCAATTAGATATAAAAGCTCTGAGCAGCTCATTAAAAGCAGAGCACTGTCCGTCCTGCTGAGACTTTTTTATTATTACTAGGAGAGCAGCATGATTAATCACTAAAGTAGAAAAGAAACAACTGCAACAGAAGAGGAAACTACAAAACCAATCAACTCAAGATGCCCAACATCCAAGGACTGACAAAATCACTCTGGATCCTGATGCAAACCTGCACCGAGGCAACGCTACTTACACACCAGTAATGAAGTTTTATAAGATGGGGCCATACGTCCAATTAAACAAGGGGAGAAAAATGCACGTTTGTGCCATTGGTTTCACATGGACAACCTCCACTTTGTTCAAAGCTTCCAGTTTCTATTGGACTTAAATTGCAGGCATGTGTTCAACACCCCCCGAACTCCAAGCAATTGTGCACAAAGCAAACGGCGCATGACAGGTAATGCACAGTACAAACAAGAGTCACATACAGTAAGAAACCCCCACCAACTCAGGTGACTAAGCACACCTTACAAACTAGTTAAAAACTTCTTTAGTCATTTTAGAAAAGAAACTAAAAACAAAAACCCAGAAAGACATCTCTGCCTCTGAAGGAAAAACTACTACATTGTCTGAAAAGTACTCTACAAACCTATAAAAGGACTTTTTTTTTTTTAAACTAGTCTGGTAGTTCAAAAGGAAGTTACTTAACTACATCACTACACAGACACTTAACATTCAGTCAGTAAGGCTCTACGAAAAGAGCTTAAAAAATTATCTACCTGAGTTTGTAAGTTGATACAATCATTAATAGAAGGTCTAAGACCATGCAGGTACACAAAGCATTTTTAGAACCATTATTGGTTAAACAATGATGGAAAAAGATGCCAGTCTGGCTCGTTAACCCGTAAGATCACTTAGAGACATCAATGTACATTTTCCACCATAACATTTACCAAACCCAACACAGCCTATCGTTATTAGGGGTCTCCTGTACCCACTTTTGTCACCCCCTAATATGAGCAGGGGAGGAAAAAAAGACTTTTCAATGTAGCAATCTGAAAATGTGCTTCTGCAACTTTAATCCACAGGTAAAACAAGGGGCATGTTGCACGTCTATGAAAGTTGCATAAAACCCCAACATACTGGTTTTAAACTGCCTCTCCTGAGAATGTCTGAACCTAAACTGCTCTCCAGGAATAGGAACTTGGTTGCTTTGTCATGGTGGAAAAAATCCCATTGAGTCAAGAAAGCTACTAATACAATCACCAAGTCAAAAAAAATCAGGATCTTATTCCCTTCAAGCATTTGGTATAGCATTGTGGTTACAGCAATCATAACATTAGTCTTTCCAAACAGGACATATTTGTAGGCATTCATAGAAGTTTTTCTCTTGTAGAGAGAAGACCTAAAGGTCTTATGGACATAAGAACACTGCAAATGAACATGAAGTATGTCATGTCAGCTAAGTAGTGTCATAATACTGAAAAAAGTTTACATTTCCATACTTCGTAGTGAAAACAGTACAAACTCAAAAGGTATCCCGGTCCAGTTTGCCTGAATTTACAGATTCTCTAGCAAGGGCAGCTTAATATTTCCATGGGCAGGTAGCAAAAACAAAAGCAAACAAAATCAAGAAGTCACCACATTGTACACGCTTAGTATCTCTGTTTCAATCAAAATGCTTGTCCAACAGGCAGGATGAATCCTTCCCCCAGGCAGATTCTCAACTATTTCTCAAACCTGTCTGATGCTAAATTGAGGTAGATGATTTACTTCTGCAAAGTGAGGTAGAACTTCAAGAAAAAGATAGTGGCATCTCTAGTTGTGCATTTTGTACCACAGCAAACTGGGCTTAAAACTCCCAAGGACTCAAAGACCAAAGGTACAATATTTGTCTAACGCAAGTACCAGTGTTAATTTTTTATACAGCTCCAAACTGTTTGTCTAAATATCTCTATCTTTAAATACCCTATTACCTTTTGGCACCATTTGGCTTACACTCCTTAAAAAAAAAAAAAAAAAAACTGTGGGAATTCCAGCCAGACTGTTGTGATGCATTCTCCTTCAGCCAGCTAAGGAGTGAGATAGCAAGAAAACCAGCAGTAAGGAAACAGGATAAGGGGAAAAAAAACAACCTCCCACTTCAGATACAGACAGTCAGAAGACACTGGCTGTAACTTATATGCATCAAACACAGCACTTCCTGATTTAGCTGGTGTCTAGATCGTCTGACGTGGTTACTTGGACAGAAAAAAGTCAACGTTACATCTCGTGCTTGGAAACTAAATCAAGTGTCCCTAGAGAGTAAAGAACAAAAAAAAAAAAAAAAACCAAAACAAAACAAAACCCAAAAAAAAACACCAACCAAAAAAACCCAACACTTTGGCACAATTTTTTTTTTTTTTAAATCCAGAAGCAAACTAAGAAATCTTATCAAAGTTATGGCAAGGTAAGCCTATAAACCTGCTCTCCAGAAATTACTTTTGGTTAAACTGCATCTGAACAGACTGGGCCCATTCTCCTGCAATTCCAAGGGAATGCCACATCCCAGCACTTTGTTCTTCCTTCTCCCAACTTGGTTGCATCTGGCCACAGTATGTATTCCTTTTCAGGTGGCATCATCTTTCCCTTGCTTTCTTTACAAGTTTAAGGTTTATGGGCTTCCTTAAATAAGCTCTATTTAAAAGGTACTAAATAAAAAGGAGTGAATTATCTTGAAGGACCTGCATTGTCAAGTACTGAGCTTGCTTCAGTTTGCTACTGAAGTTCCTGCTATTTAGTCCTGAGAAAGGACAAGATTACTTCATGGGCTGAACCCAAACCAGCCATACTGGCCACTGATAACATTTCGTCAAGCAAAAAAGTTTTGTGAGAGCCACTGCTTTAACCTGGCATAGTGAAATTCCTTGGGGAGTTCTCATAGACAGGTCTGTCACCCACATCTGTTGTTCCCCAGGGTCAGAGCTAAGGCAGCACAAGCTCACCTCAGCCTTCTCCAGGCCATTTCCACTAGTTCAGAAGATTACTCTAAATGCTCGTTCAGGTTGCAATCCAGCTTCAAAGCCTTGCTTTTTCTCTCTGTACCACGTGCATTAATTATGATACTGGGGCATTAACCTGAGAACATGCCTAGCCTGAGAACATGCATGGAAAAAAAACAGAGCAAGGTTTGAATCTCATTTAAGTATCACTTTTTAAAAGCCCCTATGGGGCACCTGATGTTGGCATTGTATATCAGCGCTACTTAATTTCATTGCATATAAAACACTCCATTTTATAAGCTACACTACCACTTCTCAATGAGACCAAGTGTGCTTAGCACTATCTATGACAAGGATAAGGAATTATTTTGGGTAGCTAAATAGTAGTGTTTTTAAAACGAAAAAGCTCCCCAACACGTGAGGTCAAACACTTGAGGTTTGGTTTGTAAGCAAATCCCACTGAATTTATAAATAGACAGCAACTTCGAGTTAAAATCATTCCTCTTTCCTGACAGAGCTGGACTGGGGGCTTTGTGCAATGGCTCCATACAGAATAGCAAAGGGACATATCCGTGTCTGTCGCCTTCTACACGGTGCAGGCTGGAGAGGGGCAAAAAGGTATCTGCAGTTCAACACAATCCTGAATGCACACTTCACTTATTTTTTAATGCCTGGAAAACAACTCCCTTCTAGTCCCAGAGAAGGGGGAACCCAACAAGCATTAAAGCACCGGAGCATTCCTAGCATGCTCCAACACTGTCCAGCCACTCCGGTCAAGGTATTAAGAGACCTTTTTATTAAGACATGATAGGATAAAGGCAAGGACACTGCAAAGTAAACATTAAAGCTTTTTAAACCAGTTTTCTTTGGTATCTAGATCTTGCAGGCTATTAGTTTTCACAGCCCAAGTTGCAAATTATTCTCGGACTGAATAATACAAGACAAACATGAACATCTGTCACAACTGTAGGCCACCCCCAAGAAGGGAGGCACGTACACAAGCAGAACTTGAAAAAGTTGAAGGTAAACTAGCTTTCTCTCATACCCATATTTTGAGTGGCCACAGAAATTTAGTGACAGACATCTGTGTAAAAGATTATCCTTTAAAGACTATTTTTAAACCGTGCTATCCTAAGATTAAGCCTAACTGAAACATACTGCTTTGAAGAGTTTGCTTCCTTGAGGCTTTGGCTGAAAGGTAGCACAGTTATTTAATTTTATTTAATTCAGGTGTTTTTTCTCACCCTTCTTTCAAAACGGGTTTTTGCCATCTCATGAATCCATCTGTCTCTTTCTGGTCCTTTATTTTAAGCCTCCTCTAAGTGGCAGCTATCTGTCTGCACACATCACCGGGATTTCTACAAAACCCAGACAGTTAACACTCCTTGGAGGGGAAAAGCAGCAAGAAGGAAAGTGCACCTTGTGATTTCTCACAAACTTGCAAAGAGCCTTTCAATCTCAGGTCACTTTTGTGCATGGCAGCTGGCAAAGAGATGAAGCCTTTCCTTGGAGGATGGTTTAGGCTCTTCAGGCTTTTTGATAACGACCGTGTTTATGTTTCAGAGATCTCCTCTTGCAAACAGTAAGGTAAATCCCATGGCATTTCCAAGCCTAAGAGTACTGATACATGAATTTTTCCATCATGGAGAGACAGAAAAGCCCTCTGTTCCCTGCTTTAACCATTCTAGTTTGCCACCAAAGGTCTTATCCAGAGGTCAAGCAACACGTAAACTAGAATGCAAGAAACTGAAGAATAAAACCAAATACTTCCAGGGACTCAAAGTCACATTTTGCTAAAGATATATATATATTTTTTAAATCCCTGAAAGGGCTAACTTCCCCCTGCCTCCAAGCTTTTAAGGATCATATACATTTATTTTTACACAGAATTCTTTGGTACTGCCCTGGAAAAAAGCAGCAAAGTTTCATCTTGATGCAGTTTGCCTTATGCTGGTACTGGTTACTTTTTACTTGGATCTGTAGCAAGAGATAACGTGGAGATACAGGGCCATTCCACTCTAAAAACTACAATAAATCTTCCAGAATTTTTCAGTCCAGCTCTTTGGGGAAGCCGGAAGAAAAAGAAATAGTATTTTTGTCACTGATGGAGTTATTGCAATCCTTTTTAAACACAAAAAGGCTGTTGACTTCTCCAAAACGCACCCTGAATCTCCAAAGCTGTGCTTATTCCTTACTTTTGGAAAAAGGTACCACTTCTGTTCCAACAAATTCAAACATTATTCCCTTAAAGTCTCTCTATGGGGAGGGGCAAAAAAAGCTAGTCATTTTACAAGAAAGTAAATCAAAAGGGTTTGATTTTTCCTGTTTCAATGCTCCTTGTAACCTCTTCTGTTATCCAGATTTGGTATACTGATAAAAGAAACAGTAACCTTTTTTAAAACTAATTTAGTTTTCAGGTGAAAGGGTAAAAAGAAATACTCAATGATAGGATACATTAAAGGAAGCCTTGCTTTTTATCTAAACTTTACAACAACTGCACTAAGCCACTAAAATGAACAATTTGGTTTAAACTTAAAGAATTTTTGTGCATTTTCATCAGCTTCACTTTGTGCTGTTGGATTACTGTGTTTCAGAAAAAAATACACAGAAATGCCAAAAAGATGCAAACTTGCTCTTCCCGGCAAGTGAATCCCACTCACTTTCATGAAACGTTCAAAGCCATCTGGGAACAAGACACTGTGCTCACCAGTAAATCAAACACACTGAGGTATAAAAAGGAGAACAGGAAAAAGTTCTCTGCTGCAGCAGCAATTAAAAAAAAAAAAAACAACACAAAAGTCCCCCCTCCCATGTCCCTACCCACAGAACTGCAGTATGGTCAAGAACACAAATTCTCTACGAACACCTACTACCATTTTCTCCATTAAAAAAAGTTACATAGAGCCTTTTTTTTTTTGGCTTATTCTACAGAACTCACCACACAAACCACCTAATGTGCACAGCAACACTTGTTTGTGCATGAAACCCCATCGGGGGGGAAGAGGTAAAACGTTCTGAACTGTGAGTGTGTGGGGATGGGGAGGGGGCGAGAAACCGGGAAGGGAAGGGAGGACAATGAGGTAGATAGAATTTAACTTTACAGGCTCACTCCCTGCAGAAAAGATAAGTACATTCATCTGTAAAAAAATTAAAGATGAGGTAGGTTTGAATTAACGTTGTATTTTTTTCATTTTTCTCTTAGAAGAATTTCCCTGAGACAGTTTCTTCCTAATTCAAACACAGATTAGAAGACGAGAATTCGATTGTTTCCAAAGTCGACCACAACAATCATGCCATCAGGGGTGACGGCTATACCTGAAGGACGGTCCATCTGACCAAAGCCGCTTCCCTGAGTGCCAAACTTGCATAAAAAGCTACCATTTGACTCAAATATCTGCACCCGGTGGTTCCTGGAATCAGCCACGATGATGCGCCCCTCTTGATCCACCGCCACTCCCTGTGGGCGCAGGAACTGGCCGTTGCCGGTGCCCTCCGAGCCCAGAAAGCGTGCTGACTGGCAATCTGGATGGATGACCAGAAGGCGATGGTTGTTGAAGTCAGTCACGACCAAGTGGCCCTCATGATTGAAAGTCACACCTCTGGGGGAATCAAAGTGCTTCCAGAGTGCCCCTTCGAAGCCGTATTTGTTAAGAAACACACCATCGGGCCCAAACAGCTGAACGCGATGGTTCCTCGTGTCAGAGACCAGGATCTTGCCCTCTGCGTTGACAGCCACATCCCATGGATAATTGAATTGCCCGTTCTTTGTTCCTTTCTCCCCAAACTTCAGAATGAACTGCCCCTCAAATGTGAAGATCTGGATGCGATGATTGTCCTTGTCAGCCACCACGATCCTACGCGAGATGTCACAGGCCACACCGGCAGGGCGGTCAAACTGGCCTGGCCGGGAGCCCAGCGTGCCAAACTTGTGATGGAAGGTCCCGCATGGTTTGAACACCTGGATGCGGTTATTACTGCGGTCAGCAACAATGATGTAGCCTTCTTTGTCTACGCTGACCCCCCAGGGGCGGCACAGTTTGCCGTCGCTGTCTCCCTCACTGCCAAAGGAGAGCCCTGGCAGCCCAATGCCTATGTAGCTGCGCCCAGATTTCACCACCACTTTGAAGGGGCTGTTCTCAATGTGTTGGTTGCACATCATCACGGAGACCAGGTGCTCTCCCTCTAGTTGCGGACGGTAGCTGACCAGGTAGGTCCCATTCTGCTGATCACTGACATCTGCCCCGAAAAGGTTTCCATCTGGGCCCATCACCACTGCAGAGATCATGTCACCTCCTGAAAGGCGAGGCTCACCATCGTGGTCATATCCTATCACTGTGAAAGAGGCCACTTTGCCCTGCAGTGCACGCTTGAGGCCTTCCCCAGTGGCTTTGGTCAGAGGAGCAAAAGCCCCACTGCTGACAAAGCCCATTGATTTAATGGCCATATACAATGCCTGGTCAGGGGGAGTGAACATGATCCTGTCATCTTCCTGTGGCTGGAGAAGGCCTCTCACATTCTTCAGCTCCTGCACTTGAGCCAGCATGCGGTCCCGAGCCAGAAGAATATCCATGGTACGACCCTCCTCCAGGACCTGCTGAACAGCACTAATGGTGTTGTCCAGCTTATTTAGGTTCTGACGTAACTTTTCAACTTGCAAGTAGAGTGACTTAGCCTTGACTTGACGAATCTTTTCCACCTTGGGGGAGGAACGGGGGGGAAGAGAAAAGCACACTTACATCAGGAAAGACAACCCGTAATATGGAAACATTTCCTAATGTCACTCTTCTACATAAGAGCTGGTTGTGTGGTTGTTGCAGCATTTTGGCATAGAACTGCAAGACAAACCTCTAAAAGCCATGATGTAGAGAAGCAGAAATGAAGAAAAGTAATTCTTTATCCAAATTTGGGATTATTATTCTCTCCCATCTCCAGCCAAAATCATACATTCTTACTCTGCAGATCTGTTACATCCGAGTGCCATTTGAGAGGAAGAATCACTTGCTTACTAATAATGATTTGCTATTCCGTTTCCTAGTTGCAAGGTTACTTGACAGATCATCTGAAGGTATGTTTTATTTAGACTCCAGGGAAGACAGAGGTTACTGCAGGCTCTCAAGAGCAGAGGCTGAAGCTTCTCTGACCAGAGCTGAGACCAATTTCAGAAGGCAGGCAGTTCTCACACAGAGCTAAGGCTAGGAGTCAGCATCCGCTTGTGCACGTGGCCTCCTGTCATTCTCCTGCCTGCCAGAACTGTTTTCATGTGACTGGATAATACCAGACATTTATCTCCAGGGATTTTTAGGGTTCAATTATTTTAATATTTTCTTGCAAATACTAGTAGTCATGCTGAGCTAGTGCTTTACAACAGGATGCTTTATAATGTCACTTCAAATGACACAGAAGGTTGCTGCCAGTCCCTGCTTGGGGGACTGAAGCTCAAGCCAAAATAGTTTGTTTGTAACTATTTTATATAAGCCTGTATTTATCTTTACTTTAGACCATCTGGCAAAGACACCTGCCTTGTAAAACTACTGAAACATGTAATTGCTTTATTGTTGCAAAAATACATTTCCTTATGTCTGAATACCTGCTTGGCTGCAGAACAATACCAGCAACATATTTTAATGAGGGACAACTCACTGTCTGAAGACTCCTTGGTTATACACTGACGAGATAACAGATGTACAAACATGCTACTTCATTTAAAGTTGAGGCATGCAGGTTTTACCTGACTTTTAAAAATAAAAAAAGTCAGAGATGCTTCTTCCAGTAGATTTCCAAAAGAGATTACTAATCTGAGGTCTCATCTTAATCCTTGGCCCCAGGTTTGGTACCCAAAATTATTCGCTAGCATGCTTCACATGAAGGCTTATTACACAGCTCTTTTTTTTTTTGCTAGAATGATCTACCATAACCAAGTTTCCTTCTTAAAGTAGTGGTTTATAACCTGAAGAGAATTTTCTCAGTGCAAAAATTCTAATAAAGGGTATTTGTACAGCCTCTTGGATACAAACATCTTGGAGGCAACTCTCACTTCTCCTGCACTAGGAACAGCTCAAAACAGAAAGCTGCCAAACTTTTGGGGGAAGGCTAACAGTGGAAAGTGAACTCTTCCCTATCAATCCAAATGCCTCCAAAAGAGGCCTTAGAAGCACAGTAACTATACAAAGTGCATTTCAAATCTTGCCACTAACACTTATAAAAGAACTACAGAAAACCAAACTTCTCTTTATTAGTCTCACTGTAGCTAAGTGTAATTCTGTACAATAAACTCTGGTGAGAGCGGTCACTTTGCTGATATTAAGCCAGAAAACTACTGTAACAATCAACGCTGATGGAGAAGGGACAGGGGAGAAGTACTTCAGCAGGACAGCACTGCTTCTTGGCAGTATGTGCCTCATCAACCACATGTACATGCCATCCTGCCTGGCTCTGCTAGTACAGGCAGCAGCCACACAGCTTCCTACCACACTTTATCTGGTACAACTACATATTGTACAATCATTCCCCCTAAATTTTTCCCATCTTAACCACACATTTTTGCTCCCTTATACCAGTACTAGAAATCATGTGGTCACAGGACTAGTAATTTTGACTCACTGATCTAAAAGACCTAATTCAATAGAGTATGGGTTTCTGTTCATTTCTGCAAGTGGGACCCAAAGGGCCAATCCAAATTGATCTATGCCTAAACATGCAGAGAAGCACCATGACCACTAAATTACCCTTCTGGAGTAAGAAACTTTACTGTTACTTCCCTTCCTCCTCTCAAAATACCACACGTGCATTGTGGCTAAAGTGAGTACAGCAGTTTGGGATTTTGTAGATATTCTTGCTGGAGAGTACTCTTTTCTTCTACTAGTAATAAAAAAAAATAAAATATCAGAGGGACACTACCTTGATTGAGAGTTAAGTTTTTAGGTGTCTGGACAACAAAAGTTAGTCTTGCAGAATTTCTGCTAGTCTTCCCACCCCCCAAAAAGTTTTGCTCCTTTCCTTCGTTTACGAAAAGTGGATCATGTAAGAAAACCCATATACTATATACCTACTACAGCATCATATTAAAGGGGTTTTAAAAACATTATTTAAAGGCTCTCTGTTCTCTGGTCAGTGCTGAGATGTGAGGCACAGCTGCTGAGCCAGCAGGGGGAGCATCCACCCTACTTGTGTGGCTAAACTTGTGTGAGGATACCATAAATCCCTACAATAACCCAACCAGTTTCTCAGATTAAGAGATACCTTCAGCACAAAACCAACCAGGGCCAGAATCCAGCATCCTACTACCTACAGAAAAATGAGTTCACAGTAAACTGTAGTGTTTCAATTCAGTGTTCTTGGGAGGATATCAGAATCTTATATACTTGTTTAAAAAAAGACATATACTTGTTTAAAAGCATGTTTTCAGTTTGAAAAAGCACTTGTCAAGCAGTTCAAATCACAAATATAAGGTGCATACCTTCCAGAGCAGCTCACACTCCCGCTCTTCCAAGGCCTTCTTATGCCTAGTAGTCACTGCTTTGACTTCAGACTGTACCACCTTCGCTTTCATCTCAACCTGCTCTGCCACAGCCTGGGCCTGTTCAATACTCAGCTGGGGAGAAAAAAAAGACAACACACTTAGGGCTCAATCAAACAAATTAGAAATGCTTTAGAGGACTGCTGCTTATATTTCACTACATCTTCATCTAAAGGCATTAAGTGACAACTCCGTGGTTTTTTACCAGGCCTTTGCCCATTTCATACATCAGAGCCTGAAAACTGACATATTTTTTTTTTAGTATGTCTGTGACATGGAGTTTACACCTTCATTGTACCATGCACCAACACTACAGGGCTAAATTCCCAGTGCAATTCCAGCAAGCAGTTACTATGAACTCTACTATGAACTACTATGAATTCAACCAAGAGACTCGCACAGGAATTCACACTCATGTTTTCCCACATACAGAAAACCCAGTTTGTCTTGTCCCTCCAAAAGCTTCACACTCTTGTATGATGGTTCTGCTTCTAGTAAGAAAAGACACTGTAGGAAACAGTCTGTTTTATCTATGCATCTGAGCTGCACGGGAATACTCCTAACAGAATAAGAAGTTAATAAATTTTTTAAAGAAAAAAACCAAAGATTAGATGTTTATAATTTAAAAGCATTCATAGAGTTATTCACACTTTGGATACAGACCAAATACTTTTTAATAGAACCTTGTAATACTAGTATTTTAAAAACATTCTGCAGTAGTATTCCACAAATACACAGAATGCATCTGGAAGGAACTTCAAACCAGCATTAGCGTGCAGCTGAGGTTGTAAACATCTAAGGGGTTAAAGAGACACTAGTTTATTAGTTAGAAAATTACAGAACAAAATGTTGGTATACGCAGGTATTTAGTCTAGAGAACAGAAGCCTCGGGGGGACCTTATCAATGTAAGTACCTGAAGGGAAGATGCAAAGAGGACAGAGCCAGGCCTTTTTCATTAGAGCAGCGAGACCTGCACACACACTGTTGTTACTTAAAGTTTTACTCTGAGGTATTGGAAGTACCAGGTTCAACCCCGAAGTTTAAAAAAAAAAAATTACACCATGCAAGGCACTGGTGACTGCTCTAATAGGATGGGGAATGATACTGGCCCTCTTTGGGCTCCAGAGAAGTCACAAGTAAATAGGTACAGCTAAAAACAGGCTATTTACTGTATCAGCCAACAGCAGGAAACAAAATAGCTGTTCTCCATCTCACATTCAGTAACCCAACGTGATTCTTTGCTAAACACAGGCACTGTCTTCTGTTTCCCAAGCACTGAACAGGCTGACCATCTCATTCACTAGCACTGGAACGATTATGACATACCATGAGGAGAGTGCACCACAAAAGCTGCTTTTCTTTAAAAGGATTTGTTGTTAAAAAGATTCTGTGGTGTCTAACTAGAATAAAAATGCTGCTGCTTAACACGTTGCTGAAAAAGTTGACCTCTTTGAGACAAGTTCTGCACAGGAAATGCCTGCAGAACAGCAGGAGAGAGTTATCATGGCAGAGCTGTGATATCTTAAGAGTAATCTAAGAGAACAAGGGATTTCCATGTAAAGAAGGCTCCCAGAAGTTGTACTTAAAGCTCTTGGCTTTTGCTTCAGATAGATAACTTGCCTATTGCTGTTCCCCCACTGCCATACCACTGCCTGCTGCTGTGTTTGATGCTGCTCAGCCTTCCTAGGCTGTTCCAGCCTGGTTCGGTAGAGTGCAGGATCCTGTGAATTTTACCAAAACATTGCCAATATCCTAGAGCCTTAGTGTTTTGGGCATCCTTCACTGACCTGAGCTGTTCAGACTCAGGCAGGTAAAAATAAATCCAGGTAAGTTGTTGGTAGACAACCTCGTGCTATTGGGTATAGTTACGTGCCCTACCATAACTAGTTCCTACAGATGAGAGATCACAGCATCCATGGGGAATCTCCTGCTATGATGCCCCCAACACAGAGGGCCACAACAAAAGGAAACCTTCCAGTGGGGCAGACAGGCATGTTTTCATGAAGGAAAGCAACACAGACATCCATCACTAGGCTATTGCTACCAGCACATTTCAGGATTTCTTGCTCCTCTTTATAAACCTACCCAACAAACAACATTCAAAACACACACTTTAGCAGAAGAGGACAATGGTGTTCAGCATTATCTGTACTTTCAGATTTCAAAGCATTTAATGAGGATTATTGAATGTGCAGGTCTCAGTTTTTATTCTTCAGACATCCTGTACACCAGAAAAGTCTACCTTGTTAACACCTCAAGGAAGCTATTCCTATGGAATATTCATACAGAACTTTACATCTTATTAAACCTAGCTCTACATAAACACACCTCTATGTAAAGTGTCACCTAGGGTGCCAGTGCCTACATAGCACATGCTAAACCAAACACTCCTTTCCAGGGCAAGACAGCAGGCTCAGGCACGCCTGGCCAGTTCCTACATGTTCCAGCCAGTTTTGAGTAAAAGGTGAAAAGTGAAGTTGTATTGGAGCCCAGGTGTCCTTTGCAAGCGCCTTTTAGGTGGGCACTTCCATGAGCTCCCCTTTAGCTATGTTTAACCACCAGAGGGAAAAACTAGTAATAAGCTTGCTACAGTGGCTCTGACACAACAACTGATGCTACAACATGAAGCCATGAAGGAACTGACTGCAAGAGCCAGAACTTTGCTGCACTTCTGGGTATCTGGGCTGACTACAGAAAGGCCCAAACCAGGATTTGCCATTTTGTAGAATGGCAGTTTTCAGCCATTTTTCACATTTCCTGTTTTCTACTGGACATTAGGAACTGGAGCCTCAAGTTAACAAAAAGGTTTTTTTTAATTTAATCTTAACCTTAGTATTCCTATGGAATATTTAAATGTAACGTTCTAGAACTATCACTACTCCAAGTTTTCACTAGTGCCGCTTTTTTAAATGAAAAATTATGATCAGAAGCATACAACACCCCAGGAGAAAGAAAAACCATTACAAAGCATGTGTCTGACAGACTACAAACAAGAACCGCAGGGCTACTGTAAAGGTGCTGATGCCCTCACTGCATGGTTCCCATAGCCTTGATACCCAAATTAAGTCAGTATGGCCACAGTTATGTCCACACAGCACACAGTTCTTTAAAGGGGCTAACTTAGGTCTCTGACACGGCAGAGCCTGTTAATCTAGATGCTGAGCCATGCTGTTAAGATTATATAAATTCAGTTCAGAAAATTATCCATTTGAGTGAACCAGCACAACATGCCACTGTGGCAACACCATGATGTACGTAAAGGCTGCTTATGATAACTGTATCACGACTTGTCAACACCAGCTTGCACGCACATTCCTGAAAAGGTCCTCAGATCCTTCAGTATCTCAGGGGTGAATGGACCACAGGTAATGGCTAAAGAAACTTAAATACACACTTCCCTACCTCAACATGGAGGATTTACACTTTAAACAGTAACGAATTTAAAGGAAGTCAATCCTACTTAGAGGGGAAAAAAAAGCTTTGAGATACATGCATGTTCTCTGGCAAACCTTCTTTAGCTTTTAGAAGCACATTAATTACAAAATACAAAGAAATCTTTCTGTATACCTCAAGTTATTCCTCTTCTATCACATTTCATCCATAGATAGTTTGCTTTCAGTTCCTTAAGTTAACAAAAAGATATAGAGGGTTTGTTTCAAAGAACTTTTCCGATTACTTATTACTGTTTCAGAGCAGGATAAAACAACCACAGCATAACAGCCATCTTTCTCCAGCATCAAGAACCTGATATAAACTTCCTAATGTTCTTTTAGTAGAAAAATTAACTGGAAGATCCTATACAAGGTATAGTTGCAGTAAAGAAACAGGGATTAATAGGCTTAGCAGTGGCTTTGCAGTAACATTAGTGCAGCTATAGCACAAATCACAATAGTTGGACCAATTTAAAGGTTTCAGTAAAAACTGTAGATCACTAGAAAATTCTCACTTAAAGAAAAATTCTCACATGAAAAGAATTTTAGAAGAAGCTTTGACGGAGGGAGGGCTAGAGGCCAGGTTAACTCACGTCAGAAGCCAATGAACAATCCCTGTGGCTTATACTGCAAGAACAGACTTTTTGCCTAAAGTTTTAGGCAGAACAGTAGTTTGAACAGCAACACATGTCAGATCCATCTTTCCCAATAACCATCTGCTCATATGTTATGCTAAGGAACTCACTAAAACACAACACAAAACAACTAGAAGTACAAAGACAGTCAGCCTCTGTTGACACAAGTCCTAGATTTAGAAAAGCACAATTGACTCCATTTTGTTTACTAAGCTTCATTTCAGATTCTCAAACCTGCAAGCCTGACTTCAAAGCCACACAGAAGGGTGCCTGAGCTAACTTGATGTGACAACCCCAGAATGATCCCTTGCAGCACAGCGGTGCCATCCTTCTCGGGTATCGACCTCCAGCAGCAAAGATCCATATGGCAACCCACAGGGAAGCTTCCACTCAAGGGCAGAGGCTGAAGGCAACAGACCAGCTTCCTCCTCTGGCCGGCCTGTTTCTTACAGTACCTCCCTCCCCCACTTCCCTAGAATAAAGGTGTTAATCTACTTCATACCACCTCCCCCGCAATTTGGGAGAGAAGAGACATTGCCTTAATGGCTGACCCGCCTTACCACCAACTCTTAAGCCTTTCAAGCTGGTAGATAAGAGTCACTCCCCCTGCATTCTGCACATGACCAATCTCACTGCAGGCTTCCACATTTAAATTAACGCACCGTCAAACATCCCAGCATAACAGCTATAGGCTCAGCTAGGAAAAAAATTATTTGTTTTCCAATAAAACCACTTAAGACAACTGTCATGAACAGATCAAATTGTATTTTAACATGTTCACCTGGAAATTGACCCTAAATGGGAATGAACACTCAGTGCTTTACTGTTACGCAAGTGCATTAGATTACACACACATACATACATATATACAATTACACATGTATAGATGTATTTTAAGAACATGACATTTTGAAAAAGCCATCTATCTTTCACCATAACAGATTTACGTTCAGTTTGTGGCCCAGTCCTTGGAAAAAAATCTGAAAGAAGACAGCTAAGTGTGCACTTTCATGAGGTAGAATCCCCAAGCAGAAAGGCAAAGGTCCTGCTTCCTGCAACCCCACTAATCCAATGCCAACTGCAGCTTTCATATCAGCCAGTAAATCAATTCAAATCTATGAAAAGGCTAGAAAAAGTACCCCAGCAAGGAGGATAGCTTTCCACCAGGACAAGAAAGAGGACCTACAAGTGAGAGGGTTGGGTGTTTCTGCTCTGTTCCCTAGCACCCTTGACAGTCTTTGTAGCACTGCAGTGACCCAGCCAAAAAGTAATGTCACAGAAAGTCTCTCCTTTCAGCTGGATCAGCTCACCGCTCAGGCACACGAGCACAAGTGCTCATACTGGGGACCAGTTTAGAAATGCGTGATCCGGGCCAGGACCAGCACAGCACAGGGAAGCAGGGGAAGCTTTCCTTTGCTGCAGAACCTCACTGAGGAAAAAGAAGAAAAAAAAAACCCACCACACAAGCCTCTTGCTGCCAGGGTTACTATTTCTTACAGAGAACTTCAACTCCTTTGAAAAGTGAGGTTGAGACTTTTCAGGAATGACAGGCTAGATCAGGCTTCAGTGGATCAAGAGGCTGAAATATATCCCAACCCACAGCATATCTTTTTTTTTTTTCAAGTCTGAAAAACAATCTTTCCTCCAAAGCCACAGGAAGAGTTTAAATAAACATTTCTTCCTAAAAGCCTTCAACTTTGGTTAACCAGATACTCTCCAGCCAGTTGACTCATGGCTTGATTTCCTCTCATGCAATGCCCTTCAAATTCCACCTTTTCCCCTTTACTCTGCACTACCCTTCCTCATTCATCCTCAACATCTCATGTCAGAGAGCTATCACTTTCAGAGCCTATTAAACCGTTACTAGTACAGCAGTATGAATCAGTCCCACTAGAAAGTGTTACTACACCATATTACTTTTCAAGCCTCATAGAGTGCCAGTCTACATTCCTCATATTGCAGCTTGTACTGGCATTTAATTCCCTGTTGACTGTTTTCAAACTTTAGAAGAAATTGACTTGAGTGTTTTTATTAGAGTCTACTTTAGAGGTTGTTTCAAATTCATGCTGACATGCTGTCTCCTCCCCAGGATAAATATATACCTTCACAGCCCAAGAACAAGGAAAGCTCTGCTCCATGGAAACTTTTTTATGCAGCAGGCTCACTCCATCAACCTTTGAGTCAGGCACGTCTGTTTTAACTGCATCACATGCCCTTCTAGTTGTTGCTGATGTAGCTTAGGTAGTAGCTGACTTGAGTTGTACAGTCTTCTCATTCCTGCACATGCACTCACAGATTACCACCACCTCAGCTTTATCACCAATCCACTTGCTCACTATACCCTTCTGTACAGCAGTCCAGATTAAAAAGCCCACTAAACTAGTAAGACAACTCAGCTCTAGAAAAGCATGGTTTATTTTACAGAATCTTTATAGAAGCTGCCTGGTTAACACCTCCACGATAGCCTCTTAACCTGGATGGGCTGTAGCTAGACCAGTTCAGTTGAGCTGCTTGTCCAAGTTAGGTGACCATAGCCAGTAGCACTGTAAAGGAGTCAGCTCACCATAGTGGCAGGAGCCTCCACCATAAAAACCAGAAGAAAACCAGAAGTAAGCAAAGTAAACCCAGTAGGAAGTAAGCAGGCTCCAAAGCTTTCATGCAATAGTAGTAGAGTGGTACTGAATGACATTCTGCTAGTTTCTACTCTAAGAGACAGTTCCTCCTTAGTTATCCACACCAGATAGATGATTAAGAGTCCTGAAGGTCAAAAGCAGTAATTTAATTACTAACAGACAAGCCCTTGTCTAAGACAGTGCAGAGAAAATTCAGAACACTGGATCAGTGAGGTTCTTTAAACTAGTATAATCCCATTCTTCTTGTTCATTTTGGGGATATGTTAAATGTTTCACTACAGACACTGCTGAAGAGCCTTATATGATCCAATTTAAAACAAATCTTGAAAGAAGCTAAGGTTTGCAGGATTCTGTCTTAAGATGGAGTTTTAAGTTAGACATCCAGCTCCAAAAACTTGGTGTTTGCTGCTCTGTCGTAACAAGTTAACATCACAAGCTAAAGGGAAACATCAACAACAGTTTAATATCTATGCCATCATAATACTTACTACTTCATTTCACAGGGGCAAAGGCTTAAGGAAAGAAAATTTAGGTGCTCCTGTCCCACTGAAGAAGCTTACTTAAGAGTTCTAGCTATCTGACAGGCTAAAAAGTTATGGCTTATTCTCACTAACTGGTAGGGTAGAAAAATTGTTATGTCACAGAAAGGGATCCAACTTCAAAAGTCAGTCCCCAAGGCACACAAGCCCTACATCTAATAACCTGCCCAGAGTACAGAAGAATTCCATAGCACTGCAGGAAAGTGACCCAAGAGAGACTGAAGAAGTAGTCACTGCCAACAACAATGGAAGAAGAAATTTAACAGTTTTCAGTTAGTAAGAAGATTTACGAGACCCACTCATATCCTCATCTACTAGAAACAAGCAACGATGGATGGACAACAGGCTTGGGTTTTTTTAATTATTATTGTATCACACATACACCAAGAAAGCACACCCAATTCAGAAAGTAAGTTTGCTTCCTATAGATGACATTCTATCAATGTTTACTCAAAAAATCTTATTAGTTAAATCGCATAGAAGTGTTGAGTTTCAGATTATCCAGCTCAAATCTAGAGCATTTGAGGCTAGCAAAATGAGATGACAGTAGTGTGGAGTATAGCTTCTGAAAATGCTTTCCCCATCCAAAGACTCCATACAGGCAAAACTACTGCTAACATCATATAACACTTACTACTAGATATTATTCAGCAAAAGTAACTATCTACATATTAAATTAGGTTAATTCCCTGTGTAAGTTTCTTCTGTAGTTTGAAGCAATGTACTACCTTCCTTCCAGCCCTTGCCTGGTTTTTATATATGCATTACAAAACATAGCTGAGGTAGAACGCAATAGGCAGTTATAGCAGGCATCTGTGTGTGCAGAGTAATCCTTGTATGGAGATAGCTCCAGATCCTTCACACAGGAAGGCCAGAAATTTCACGCTAATCCAGCAGCTGATTAGTATTTTATGTTTGGTGACACCACTGAAGACATAACCAGAGTCATAGGTGGTTACAGTGCTAGATGCTGTACAGGCGTAAAAGACAGCTGAAAATAAGTCTCCATTGTAGAAACAAAAACCAGGCTTAGCACCGCTATACAGGATCAGAACTTGCTTCAAAATGCTTCATGCTCAAGTGCGTTTGCACAGAGCTTCATATATATTGTGATTTACATGACAGGATTATGCTGCAAGAATGCAAAATTCATATTACAGCACTTTGTTTTCAGCTCCACAGCCACTTCTGTCAGAGATCTGAGAGAACAGAAGGGGTGAGAAGACTGACAGCAGAAGCAGAAAGCTTTTTGCCTTGACACCTTGCCCTGTAACAGACAAGCTGTGGGGGGAGAGAGGGGGGGAAATAAAGTACTCAAGTTGGGAGTATCTTACTTGAATAGCCTGTCGTCCTTGCTGAGCATCTGCCAGGAGCTGAATGGTGAGAGTCCTGGAGTCCTGGAGGGCATCTTGGAGGTAGATAAAGCTGTGACCCACATGTCGTCCCATGGTACATTCCCGACATATGGGGACAGAACACGTATCACAGTAGAAATGCAGTACCTAGAAGAAAAAAAAGTAAATCTACATCACTAACTAATGAAAAATTAAAGAGAAAACAGTGCCAGGATGAAAAAAAATTATGTCCAACAGCTCAATTCTAAAGGAGATGGTTAGAGGCAGTAGAAATAGGCAAAGATTTCACAATAGTTTCTCCACAGAGGAAGAGCTATCTCTCCCAGTAAGCTCCAAACCATACTCTAACAGTTAGATGGAAGTGTCATTGTTTTCTTTGCAATACAATACTAGGAAGAGTGTCCACATCAGCTCTTCTTAAGAGCGGAAGCCATCTGCCAACACTTGAACATTGGAGATGTCATCTATGGCAAGTTTCAGGTGAAGCCTTTTCCTGCATACACAAGGACCACATTCTCTTAAGTGAGTCATTAATAATCACTGCACTGGAGAACTGCACACCCACCTCCCAGAAGGTGAAAACAAAGTATGCATGCCCAAGAACCATTCTCTATTTTTTTTCAAAATATGTAAACCCCTCATGTTCAGGGTAGTGACAGTATTAGGCAAGACTCCCTTCTGCCACTCCTAACAGCAAAGCAAAAAACCCCTTCGCTATGTCATCGTGTTTCTATGCTAGCGATACTTGGAGATGCTCACGTTGGTGGAAAACAAGATCGAAACATTACCATGCTCATCAGAGCTGTGGGTAACCACTAAACCCCTATTCTATTCACAAAGCACTTGGAACTCCTATATTCAAATCACAGTGAAAGTCTTGCACCAAGGTGTTAGCCTAGGAAGCTGAATCCATTTATCAGCCATAACTGTTCCCATTCCACCCAGCAGAGGGAAGCAGCAGACAGAAAGAGCACCTTCCATGGAAGTGTGCTTTCTTCCAGGCAAGCAGAAATCAGCTGTTCTGCTTTCATCAATACAAGTGAAGTACTACGCCACTTCAACACAAGAAAGTTCTGCATTAAAAGTCTTGCTCTTAACTACATACACTATTTTTGTTAGAGTGTAATGTTAGAAAATCTAGATTACCATAGTAGAGTAAAAAATCCACTATAAAATGGCAAACAGTGTTTCATACTATATTTTTTTCCATCACCAGCTATTTGAAATCTACCTCACAGAAAGGAGCAGGAGCAGAACAAAGATTGGACAAGTGTTTGATATGCCTGTCTTCTCACAGCTGTCATCCAGCCACTTCCAATTCCAGCTAACTGTTCCCAATATGGTGCGTAACATCCCCCTTCTCCTTCTTCCTCAAAAGGAAGGGGGAAGAGAGGACAGGTGATTCCCTCAGATTGCCTGTGCTGCATAAAGTGACATTTTAAACTCCTATAAGTGCAACAGCTGAAGTGGTGTATGGATTAATTCCTCAAAGGGGTATGTGTGTCTTCGTGCACACATGTCAGATTTTACTAAAACACTTTTTTTTTTTTTTTTGAAAGTTAGGTTTTGCTGTAGGGAAACTAGAACAGACTTGTGTTTTGCTTCTGTTCAAACACTAAACCCTCAAGCACTGTCTCAGATCCTCTTTTTTAGTAAAAAGCTGCCTTGGATCTGAAATGTACTACTCAAATGCATCATCTCCCTCAACTACAGGGTTCCTTGTCTTTCCACTGCAGTTGTCTAAATCTGTATACAATGTCCACTTGCTCATGCAATTCTGTAATTTTGCTGTTGAAGTTACAGAGAATGTTTATTACATGTTGCTGAATGACTCCACTTAAACAACTGAGAGGTTGAGAGAGAATGAAAACCAAGACAGGGTATCAAGTTAAGTCATATGAATCCGATATACTTTAAAAACATACAGCAGGGATTTGGGGCCTCAATCAAGCGGAGCAGCTGAAAGGAAAATGGTGACCATATGAACAGAAGTCCAGAAGCAAGTTAAATCTGTTGTTAGTCCTCCAAAAGAGTCAACGCCATAAGCAAAAGCTGGATAAAACACCACAGGCACTCCTGATGCAAGGTAATAGCATCCTGTGGTAAAAACTAATCCAGCCACTCAAACCAAAGAGAAGCTAAATTTAAGCTGTTCAGTTGCCTCTTGCCACCCACCAAAACGTGGTGGAAAACATCACTCCCGAATTTAGAATTAAGAGAGACAGGAGCTATAATCTCATTTCAGAAATATGCAGATAATATAGGACATGGAAGGGGAAAGTCTTGGGTAAATACTACAGAGCCCTTGATAAAGCCTCAGATTTGTTTCTTAGTAAACAAAATGGTGAAAACAACCTAGATTTAAATCTGAGAGCAAAACGGTTAACAGGCTTGGGAGAAAAGCAGCAGACAGTAATGGATTTATCTCTGTCATTACACTTTAAAACAGTTACCTTAAAATACACACAGGAGAAAGCATAAATGCATAACCCCTACTGCTCTCAGCAGGGAAGCTGAGGGGAAGCCAGCCTAGCCACCAGAAGAGAACTGGAAGAGTTCAGCCAGCTTCAAGGTGAACTAGGAACCCCCAGAAACTCCTTTCTGGACATAAAGACTACTAAGAACCCCCAAACTTGGCAAGAGGTACAAGAAGGGCAATTCTTATCCTGTGGTCAATCTCACATACTCACCATCAGGAGCACCCAGCAGGCTGTCCATCAGCTCTACCCAGCAGTGGGGCCACACTCCCAGAGAATTAAACTAACTGGGAGGCACCCAGCTGTGCATGGTGCAACAGCGGGGGGACGTTGTGCCAGCCAGCCTAATGGGGCTTGGAGCACAGCATCCAGCTTGCCTGCTCCTGCAACCACAACCAGCCATTTATTGTTAAACTCAAGCCTGCTCACATCCCAGTCCCTAGGTCACGGCCACAAAGGTCACATACTGCTAGATTAAGTTTCTGTGCCTGTTTCTAAATAGAAGTGGGGAAAAATAAGCCAAACCCACCACGCACATCCCAACAAGCAACCCACTGCAAAAAAAAAAAAAAAAAAAAAAAAAAAACAAAAAAAGATAAAATTTAATCATTACTACAGTATTGGTGACACTGATGTTTCTTGGACTCAGCACTGCGTCCTTTTCCAGACTAACAGAGAGGACTAAAACATTCGGTGAGTTATTTCCGCTGTGCCACTGGGCTCTGCAATGTGATGCTGAGCAAAACCAGGCTCTGCTGCAACTTATTCAC
>NW_015090803.1:1975951-2013000 GCF_001431845.1 Calidris pugnax | reverse complement strand
AAAAAAAAAAAAAAAAAAAAAAAATCATATCAACAACAGGACAAGTAGGACAATACACAAGTGTGTCCTCAATTCAGATTTGATGCACTTATAGTCTACCTACAAGGTTGGCAAAGCCTCCCCTTCTTCCAATTTCAGCATTATGAAGAGGCCACATCACATTCCAGTTGCACTGTTAATACAGCAACATTTGGATCCTTCTATGCTCTTTATAAAGCAAATAGTAAGACTGATCTTGAAATATCGATGGGCAGGCATAGTGGGAAGCAAAGAGTAATGCTAAATCTTCCATAACAGAGATCAGCTAATGATACTCAGCTTAAAACAAAAAACAACAAACCACCACAAACAAACATACAAAAAAACCCACCCCAAAACCAAGACATAATACTTAAAAGTCCTAAAACTTTCCCCCCTCCACCTTATCTGAAGATATTGAGGTGATACAGTCAAAAAGATCTACCAAGTTGTAAGTTAATTATTGTCTTGTTAATTTCACTATTTTCCCAAACGCATGAAAAACTGTTTTATAAGCAAAAACTTTCAAACATGCTGTTTTTTTCCAAGCCACACAAGTGTTCTGATAGGCAACAAGAAAAAAAGAGAAGTGAGAAGAAAGAGACAGATTTCTCCTTTCAAAGAAATTCAGAATTGTGCAAATTGCATTTAATAAATTGTTTCTTTCTGTAGCAATTGTTCAGCAATTAAGTAAAAATACAATTGTTTGTACTGGAAGATAAAAACTGGTGCCCTTCCAAACCCCAGTTTGGTAACTAACTAGTGGGGGCGGGGGAATTCATAAGCAAGTAAAAAAAATAAATACAAAATTGCTAAAGAACTGCTTTGCTACATTAATTAGTATTTTTAGAATTTACACCAAAATTAAATGAAGATAGAAGTCAGAAGCAAGAATGAAACAGTTTTAGAGATAGTTAGAAGTGATTTATTTTAAAATAAATCAGCTATGGGTTGATTATTTCCCAAACAGGAAATATTTCCTGAATTGGTGGCACACAATTTTAGACACAAAACAATAAAGGGAGCCTACTTCAATTTAAACAGAATCAGTGAACCATATTACAGGGCTATTCATCTTTTACAGCCACAGCAGCCCAAGAAATACAACAGCAAGGCCATAAATGTGATTGCTTCAGGAAAGGCTGTACAGTGCACCGTAAAAACATTTTACAACAGCAGGAATTCCTGGGTGTCGCTCTCCCCATTTTTTGGTCCATCTGCTTTCAAAGGGGGCAGGGGGATGGGCGGAGATGTTGTTAAACGTCCCCTGGGACTGCACAGCAATCAATCATCATCTGATGAATGGCCACTAAAGTTAAACCCTGACCCCACTCCACAATTCCCACACCAGCGCTCCTATCCTTACTGCTGACCAGCTTCCAGCGTGCCCCCCCCCCACCTTCCAGCCCTCACCAAAATTTCCCAAATACCAAGCCCAGACAAAAGCAATGGAATGCAGTAGGCACCATGACAGAGGAAAATTCAGCAGAAACAGCAGTTGAGGAGGCTTATGCTTAACCTGTGTTTAAATAAACGTTCCTTCAGCAATACTCACAGTGCCCTTCTCCTCCCAGCTTGCAAACGTTTGATTTCTCTCGTTTCAGAGCACATTTAAGAGCACATATGCATGCAGTTGTCAATAAAGCGTATGGAATCTAACCATGTTTAAGCATTTGTTTTCTGTCATGATATTTCAGTGGCTTGCAATGATTTTATTTAAGCCTACAGCATTAAGAATTTGTACAAGGCAGCAACACATAAGGTCACATTATTTTTAAAATACAAGTCTGATGCTCTGAAAGCTACCCTGTAATCTTAACCAACACTAAAAAAAAAAAGTCTACAGACAAAACAGTAGCCTCTTGGTTTCTGCTTTTGGAAAAGTTTCAGTATGGCATTTGTAAGTTAACTTAGCTTGAGTTTATGACCAAAAAAAAAAAAAAAGAAAAAAAAAATCATACTTACCATAGTCAGTCTAAAGTTTTCCATTACTAAAGGTGTTTTATTATCTAGTTCCCTTGACAATAACTCAAACACCAGAGGCTTTGTTAGGCAGTGTGTAAAGCTTAGATCACTACGAATTTAGTATAAACTAATTTTCCAATGAATTTTGGTTCTCCTCCCTCAGCACTGTGTTTTGTTTGGTTTGGTTGTCTCCTTCCCCACCACACCACCCCCCACCTTTCTGAACTGGAGAAGCAGCTGCTTCCCTGCATCATGCATGCAGCACTTTTTATTTATTTATTTTTTAACAGCACATAAACAAACCACCCAGGATGACTAGATCAGAGATTGGTGCAGATAATTGCTGCAAGTTTAAGGGGAAAGATGTAATATTTTTACTCTCCAGGAAGCTGGTCCATTTTAATAGCAATTTGTGACAAATAACTTGGTTCACACCATGATCAGAGTTTTAGATGGTCAACTTTTGCAATGATGTAACTCTTAAAATTTAAATACAAAATATAAGGACTAAAGATATTAGTAAGCCAAATAATACACATCAGAACTACAGGCTATTTCCTGGTATACCTTCAGAGATACTTAAAAACCTCATGTTTCTGTGTACCAATTATCATCAAATTGCTCTTAGAATCTCTATTTCGACCCAATGTGTAGAAGCAACTGGCTTAACAACAATTTTCCTTGCTGCATCCAGTGAAATGGGAAATGGCAGGCCAATTCCAGAAGACCTCCAACAAGTTCAAAGAGTTATTTCTCAAATTCAAGTCAGTATTCTAATAATATAATTTCTACAAGAATACTGGCACCTTCAAGCATTACAGCCCATACTACATAGGCCATGCAGTTATGCACAGAAAGTTGTACCAAGTGGGATTAATGAAAACAGTTTGCTATTTATTACCTTCCTTTGCCACTTGAATGAACAGAGATGGGTTTTGGTCCATTTATAAGTTCATGAAATGCAAGAGGATTACTCAGCCCTTCTGTTAAGTTCAACTTGATTTCCATACCCCACCATGGAATAATAAAAGCCCAGTTAACAGATGACTAGGAATCATGCAAGTCTGTTTGTAGGAAATAAAGCTGTAATTCCACGTGCATTCTTTTCCTAGCACTACTGTTAATAGCCTTCCTTCCCCTAGATGCTCCAGTGGGCTCTGTTCCTTGCTCCAGTTTCTCAGCCACATGGGTATCTCTCAGCCCAGCACATAATGGGGAAGGAAACTCACTTATAAAACTCTCAATCTAACCAGCACTGCTCCCAGTGTGAGCAACACACAGTGCAAGCCTGTCAGTTCACTCCACAATTAAACTGACAACCACGCCAAGAGGAAGCCCTGTAGCTCCTGCCTTCCTCCTTTCCTCCCCCCTTCACTGCTCCTCCAGTCTCAATGAAGAGATTCGGGGATCTTTACAAACAGTAAAAAATAGTTTTAGAAAATAGTTTATTCATTCAGCTGACCCTGGGATCAGAATAGCAGTAGGGTCAGCACAAGGTGGGAAGAAGAACCCACAACTAAGGACACAGACATATTTGATGACAGCTATCATTAAATATCAGCTCAGCTACAGTGCTAAGCCACATGGTTCAGTTCTGGTACTTCACCAACCTCACAACTGGAAATCAGCATAAAGCTTCTCATTGGTAGCATTCATCTCAAGTTCTAACTGGAAGAACGGTATCTAACTGGAGTTGAGTCTCAAGCTAAACAGGCTGTTAAACCAAACAGACCACCATACTCTAAAAATTCCTGTTTTCCTTCTCCAATTCTCCTGTGATGTCATGAAGCCAGTAAAAACAGCTGCGTATTTTAGAATGGTGATGTGAAAACGTTGGGTCACTCAAATCATCTAGGTTACATCTCAAATCATCAGAGGGTTTTTGGAAGACACATAGTTCCATTCACCAAGTTTAGAAAATCCAGTGAGTGTTAACAGTCAGCTGGGAGTGGAACAACGACCATTTAAGTTGTCTTTACCAGTGCAAACAGCATTTACAAATTCAAATTTGTAAATCTGACTTGGGTTAGAAGTGACAATCAAGACCCACTTCACTCCAAAGGCCAATATCATCACTGTAAATTGTGCGACAACAGGCTGAAAACTGGGGTTAGGAGGCAGGAAGTCACACCTTTGACAAAGCTAATTTAAGGATCTGCTGGCTCCAGCATACTATCAAATTGCACCCTCGTGTTTTGAGTTAAAACCTTGTAAGTAAAACTACATGTGATGATTGCAGCTCCTGGTTATAGCCACTCACCTGAAGCCCTGGAACTGCAGCATCCCAAGCACTTCCCACAGCAGCACTTCTGGCAGCTGCAGCACCCTCCTGTTCATCCACTCTAAAGGAGGGAGCACTACAGCACTCACCTGGAATTTGCCAGGGGTTTGAGAATTAACATCTCAGCAGCTAGCTTTCTAAAAGCTCTTGGGTGCAAGGTAACTTGGCCAGCTGATCTAATGTACTACCTTGGAGTCCCATTATTGATGGGCCGGGAAGAACAGATCACATCCACCTTAACTCACTGGTCCAATTCTTCCTAGATAGGGATAAGCAAGGCTTAATAGTCTTTCTAATACTGAGGTGACACAGGTATAGTTAGCCCATGGTGGGCTATCATTTAATTACTGTACAACAGTGTGTCTACATTCTGCAATTTTCTTGTAAAGAAATTGTTTGGGGTAATAAAACTGCTGTGTGGGTTTTTGTGGTGTTTTTTTTTTTTTAAAGTCACAACATTCGCTTCAGCACTAAAGCGGGTAAAGTAGCCAGTGTATGGAAAGATGCAATAGTACCAGTAGCTAGTTGATTGCTTAGCCAGTGATAAGTCAGCTCTTTTACAGATTTCAATAGAGGAGACCTGCCTGTGCTTCAACATGCAACTCATTAGCTGTTTAAATGCAGCTTCTGTGCCAAATCTACATGACACGAGTAGCAGCAGGGTGGTCTTGGCACAGGGGACAGTGGGAGGATCTAAATATTCAACAGCTCAAGCAAGCAAGCTAATAGCCTGCTGTGGAAGCAGACATTAGGGTGGGTCAGGACCCAGTTCCACTTTCAAACCCATCTGTCCAAGTCACTGCTTAAGTCCCTACAAATCCTTCACCGAGCCCCCCTAACTACTCAGCTCTCTGAAAAACTAGAGTGCCTTACAGTTCTCAGTTCAAGCTCGGCCATGATTTCAGTGATGCTGTAAATCATAACGGGTTTACAATTGCTTTGCTATTGCACACTTCATTTTGTTTCTTAGAGAGAGAAGCAACAGACTTCAAGATCACTACTGACTCCTTATGTAACACATTATCCCTTTTCCTGCACGGCTCAGCATCAGAGCTTTTGAAATTTTTCCTTCTATGCACAGGACGGGTTGGAAGAGGAGTCAGGGTATACCAGAGGCTCCTGCATCCTGCTGTGTCACTAACATCAGCATAGACCTACCTTGCCTCTCAAAATCTATATTCCTCAACTCTGCTGTTCCTATACCACTGCAGAGAATGTTACTTCCATTCTGGTCCTTGGCAACTATTGACCTGCACGTAGAAAGCTGATGTTAAGGATGCTATAATATGCCTTGCAAACAAATAGCTAAAAAAAAAAGTTTTTATCTCTCAATATACCCAAAACCAAACCTTACTCCTTTTGATTTGATGGGGGGAGTGGGAAGAGAAACAAATGCTAAAGTTCCCAGATTTCATTTAAGGACCAGCTAGTCTCATGCTGGACAAGCCAATTGTGAAACAACATCTTAAGCTGACGGGCTGCATGCAGTTTGCCAGAGCAGTTTCCTGATCCCAGCACAAACAGGTCTTTTGTAGGATTACATTTTCTTATAGAGCTAGTCTGTAGTCAAACCACCACTACCTAAGAAAATTTACTCTGGTGCAACAGATTCCCATTAATGTTTTTAGAGGGTTTCTCTGGGGGGTCAGAAAGCCTATCAGGCTAGACATCTTAAATTCATAATGGTCAATTGTTTGGGAAAAACTGAGTATAAGAAAGAACACATTTATCCAGAGAAATCATGGCTTGCCCCATTTTATTTCTGTGATAGGTTCTACCTCTGATTTTTTTTTTTATATGTTGTGTGGGGTTTTGAGGTTGGTGGGGTTTTTATTTCTTTTGCTTTTACTGGTTGCAAAAAAATGTTCTTAGGAACATGAGTTTGTGCCTATTCTTTCACATAGTCGTCATCATCTAGTACTTATCTGTTACAAGAAAAAAAGATTCAAAGTGCACATTTGAAAACTCCTACAGTTTCACCACCACATTATTTTAACCTGCAATTCAAACAGCAGTAGCTAGATAACACTAGAAAACTAAGCAATTCTGAGTCCACTTTGCAGCTTTGTCTAATTGTTCCCCCTTGCTTGTGTGGTCTTAACTGCCAATAATAGGGGAAGAGTACAAGAACCCAGAGTCAGAACAACTAGTAGAGAACAGTGCTTTAAAAGTAATAAATTTCAAACAAACAAAGCTCTTTTTTTTATATGAAAGTACCATTTATATTAAACTAGAAGTATGAGGTAGCTCAGCATCTTTGATTTCTATCTTCAAGTGCATAAGCCATTTGGGCAAGATTTGCCTTGGTACTATTTGTTTAAACTAATTTTTAATAACATTACATAATCTCTACAGAATTAAAAAAATCATCTCTCTACACCTTTTTTAAAAGGAGGATTTGTGTTATAATTAAAGAAAAAAAATATCAACCCTTAGGCTAACAAATCTCCAAGCCCTTTTAACAAAGAGGGTTGTTAAGATACATTTAGCAAAATGAAGCATTTCAGAATTCTAACCACAACCACTGGACTCTAACTCCAGTCTGTATAACAGCCTGGTAGGCAAACCAGTATAAATACTTGTACAAGACAATGTCCCTGTCATACAGGCACACCTTCCAGTATCAGCTCCTCAACATAGATTCACCTAGTGTTATGCAAACAAGTATCATTACAGAGGAAGCAATAAGACTTAGACTCTTGCCTATGCAAAAAAAATTAAAAACCTCTATCCATTTAAGTTTAGAAACAGAACCATAGTGATCCTATGGCAGTTTAAACCACATGGAGTCAAAACAAGAACAGTAATATAATTTATGCATATGGGCATATGCTGATCACGTGCGTTATTATAGGAAAGAATTCCTCCTTCTTCACACATTTTCTCAGTGGGAAACTGCCCAGTTGGCCAAGCATGAGAGGCAGACGGGGGAGAAAGTGTCATCCTTCTCCCTTTTTTCCCCTCACCACCCCAGCATTCGGCACTGGCTGCTACTGCAGCCTGGGCATCTGATGGCAACAGCACAGTTCTGCTGTTTCTCCCACTTCTGCCTTTCACCTCTTCTCTCTTCAGAGGAAATCTGTAACAAGAACAGCCATGGTACTGAACCCCCACAGCAGGAGCTGTTAATTTTTTTTTCCTTCTTTAATTGTGAAACAATCCATGCCTATTAAACAAGCCCAGTTACCACCAGTGCCATATGCACATCAAACTCAGGTCAAAGTGAATATGACCAACTATAGTCTTTTATTAGGAAATACAGGCAAGGTGGTTGTCTGGGAAAACTGACATATAAACCCATTCCAAGTGTTTTATACTGCAATGTTTTTAGTTACTGCTTATGTAGAACAGGTTTTGTGGAAAGCACAAAGGCAGCACTGAACTGGCCCACTCTGTTGCCTTCTCTCCTCCACTTGCCTTACTCCTTTCTCAAACACTATTTTTAAAATAACTATATACCCACATACCAAGTCCTTACAGAGTAAGGCCTTAGAAGGAACTTCACTGAAACCCAAAAATGGCTAGCACGAATATTTGGAAGGTACCTTTTCAAAAAACCATTCAAGCTCTCCTATACCATCATCCTCTCAGTCACACACTAAAAATATGCAAGTGTAAAACTTTTACTAGCTTAAAGTACACATGTTTCAGAGCAGGAAGAAAAATTACAACATGTTGAGGTTTCAGTTGGGATTCCTCATAAATGAGGAATCTTAATTAAGCAAAAACAAATTTGGATTGCACTGAAAGAAATTTGTTTGCTCCAGACCCAGGCAATAGTTTCTAAAAGTGTATTATACGTACACTGTACCAGTATTCCTCAGTTAATACCATCAAATTGTACCATCCATGTCAAAAATAATCATTATCTTCCAGCAAAGGACTTGGCACATACACCAGAGTATCTCATTCAGAGAAACAATGATGTCCTTGAGGATCAAAGCTTTGCTGCTAGTAGTAGAATGCCAGACTAAATTTGTCAGATAAATATGCTTGTTACAATTCCTCTTATTTTTAAGGAGGATTACACAATCACATTCTATGAAAGGCTCCTCATGAAAGTGTTATCCTATGGGTGCCAGTGCACTATTACTTCCAACTGAACTCTAGTATTTAATGTTTGTTTTGGAAGACCTAGCTGTCTTAACAGCCACAGGGCATTTCAATAATCATATAACAAACATTACTGCAGGTTACTCTTTAATCCCTTGTGAGTGAATGAGTAAATTCTCATCCATCTATCATATAATGACACAGGTCTGCAGTTGGTGCCAAAAAGGTGCTGTAAATCATAAAAGAAAAATATATAAGAATAAGGAGATCTCTTGGGAATTCAGAAGCATTTACTCAATTTTTTTCTCTGTCACTTTAGAACAGCAAGAACAACAGATAAACTTTTGTTTACAAGCCATTAATACAAAATTAGAGACATTTTTATTTCTATCTGAAGATTTAAGACAAGTCCTGATGGACAATTTAACTATGTCTTCATTTGTATCTCTAGCTGTTTGCCTCACTGGCAACAGAGCAGAAGGCAAGACCTCAGAAGTGCCAGAACCCTAATCATTTACCTGCCCCACACTTACTTCCAAATTGGTGAAATACAGGTACAAGCAAGTTTAAAGGCTATGTTTTCCCACCCTGACAAAGTGGTGGTTTTTTATTTTTAACCCCACACACCCAAAAATTAAAAAAAAAAACCACCAAAAACAACTTTCTGCCTTTGACATAGATTTAGGTGCTGCACAGTGTCCTACTGTAACAGACTTTTTGCTCATGGAGATGATTTAAGATTGCTTTCCTCTTGAATTTGGGAGAGGTGGGAAGAGATAAGCATTCCAGGTTGAATATTCAATTAAACAAAAACTGAATGAGAACAAAATTACTACTCCTTCAAACTGCAGGGTAGATTTGAGGTGCTTCCAGACAATGAATAAAAACCCTAATAATTGCACTTTGTCTTTTTATCATAGATGCCATCATCAAGTAGTAGGCTCAGTTTTGAGAGACTGAGGACACACCGTCAGCCCAGTCGAGGTTTAAAGTTCTGACTGATACACACACTCTATATTTAACCCATTCCATGGGGCTCCCATGGGCCAAGTATACAGTGTTACGTATTCATACTGACACCAAGAATTCTGTTGTAAAGCATTATAGTTTTGGTCTAACCAAACTACAGTGGCTTGCTGCCACCCTGTCATGGTTCAGTGATATATTTCAAGGACCTTTTAAGAATTTGAAAGCACTCAGAATTTTTGAAATGCTTAAATACTTTGAATCCTCCAGTGAAAGCACTGCCTTTTCAATAGCAGCATCACCCGATCGACATAACACCAGCTTTAGATAGCTTCTCTATTATGCAGGCAAGTTAGCCTTACCCTGAACTTTAACTGTAGCCTTGTTTGAGCTTTAAATCGGGATAAATGTAAATATAGGAGGCTTGCTCAATCATCAGTGAAGGGAAGAAAAGCTATCCAGGCTGAACTAGAGGGGAAAAGTCAAATGTGACTCACTTCAAAGGAAGAAGAGATGGCTAAGAAGGTTAAACCCTTGACCAGTTCTTTGAGAAAAATAGGTACTAGTCTTACCAGAAAAAAAGATATTTTACGATAAAATCCACACTGTCTTGTTACATATAATACAATTCCAAGTAAGATACCATTCTTACAGTGAAAGCATGTGAAAATGCACCATGAACATCTACATTAGAAATATGTTATTCCTGACAAGCACCAGCAGGAGTTTGGCTGCAGCTGAGGTACACCAACTGACCAAAAGGCCAGGCTTACACAAAGTATGGTCTGTCCATCCATCTCCCCTGCCCCCAGAGGAGGAAGCAAGTAGGTACGGCAGAAAAAAATTTATTATCTCTGCACAATCAGCAGGAAGTTTTTATGAACCAACTTGTGTACACACAAGTCTTACATGTTAAGCCATGATCATTAATTTTTTATGTATTGTCAAACTAGTCCTACATGTCCCCTACCTGCTAAGAAGAAAGTTTGAGGAGGTCACAGATTAGATTCATTCTCTCTAAAAAAAGAAAAATACTTTCAGCAATCCAGGCAGAAGAACAAAACATGTTTAACCAGATCTCCAAGCACAAGACAATTAACCTATTGAGCCAAGTCCATTTGGTCAAAAGACCTTCAACAAAGCTACCTGTCTGTCTGTAGACTATTCTTCTATGTAGTGTTTCCCAGCACAGGAACTCCCAAAGACAATATGCTGAATTTATTAAGAGAAAGGCCAAGCTTTTGGACAATGTTGTCAGGCAGTTCTTTCAGTAACTGCAGGCACAGTGCTGAGCACTCTGCTCTCATTCCAACCAAATTATTAGGTTAGTTTATTCTAAGACACAAATGGCTTACCGGGACGGTGTAATAGGTTTGCAATCAGAAGTGCAGGTAAGAACTAAAACTCTGTAAGTTAACACAGTAAGGATTTCAGGGAAAGCTGCAGCTCTACCTTTGTCCTCTACCAAAAGGTTAACTTGCTGAACCCCACATACCACCTTTGCTATCAAAGCAAGGGAGCAGCTTTAAGAGCCACACACAGGCAAGTACCTCTGGTAGCTTACTACCAAGACAGACCTACTGCATCAGGAACATCGCTTCCTGTAACTCTGCTTTCAAGTAATAACCAGACCCACTGATTCACTTAAGATTTAATGAGATTACAGCTTGAGGTGATTTGACTGGAGACCATAAAAGTTTTAGGAGCCCATCTGCTCTGCAAAAACTAACCTCTCGCACACAAGCCCGGGTATGAGCTGACCTTTGAGAGCAGCAGGGTAGTTCAGGCAGGAATCAAGATTGGTACTTGTGATGGGCAGACAGACCAGACAAAACAAGAGATTTGCACTTTCAGGCAAAGAGGAGTTTCCATATGCATCAGTACTCAAGGGGAATCTTTCCAAACAATCAGCAGCCTTTTCATTAAAAGGCTGGCCACCTTAGGGTGCTTTCCCCCCCCATTATCACATCATTAATAGCAAATTCAAACTGTACCGGCAATGACTGCAAAATTACCGGTATTGCAAAAGCCTAATGCAATATTCACCTTGTATGTATATCAAAACCCCATGACAAAGCACTTCTTGTATGTATATCAAAACCCCATGACAAAGTACTCCTGATCAAATGTTGTAGTGCTTCAAAAAAACCCAAACAAAACCAAAAAAACTTCATAATCACACTAAAAGCTAAGACACTACTGCCTTCCATCTCACTTTACACTTCTATTCCCTAACAACAGCAAGCACACTCATTTTAAAGAGCCAACTGGTTATTTTTCTGATGTTTCTCAGTATCAGATCAAACACTGACTTTTCTTCCAATAAAAGAAACATGGATTTGGAGAAATCAAGGGCAGAGGGAGAAAGAGCTACTGGTTTCAGTCTTACTTTTTACAGGTCTGTAAAAGAGCAGCATTTCAGCAAGACTGCCATTAAAATACATTAGAAAGTCTAGATATAAATGCTAGGCAAATATTCACATTTTGTTATTCTAAACCTGACCTTGTTAGCTGTAGAAGAGTCAGTCTTACTGGACAGCTGTAAACAAAAAAAATGTAGGTGCTGTTATTTTTCCTCCCTCTTGCAGGCTGAGATGTTTTGTTGTTTTGTTCTCACTTCAGTAACAGGCCTCAATATGCAAGTTACATCTGGAAACAGACAAAAGCCAACTGCCCAGCAGTATTGGAAAATTAAAACATTGGGTCAGACTCAAACGGACTAGGAAGCCAAAGGTCAAAGCAGCATTAAATCATTAGTTTCCCAGCTGCCACCAAGGCATGGAGTTGACCTTTGATTTTGTAAGAAGTGGTCCAAGCAATTTTCTGGTGGCAATATGGGCAATCTGGCACAGTGGAATATTATCCTCGAAAAGGGTTGGTGGGAGGGAAGGAGGCATTAAAGATCTTGCAGGCTAAAATTAAACTCTTTAATTTCTCCAGACCAAATTTGCACTGTGATGCTGCAAGTACAAATAATAATATAAAATTATCAAACCCTAAAGCAAAGACTCAAGCATTGAATCATTCAAGTAGCTTTTATTCATCTAGCAGGAAAAGCAAGAAGATTTTAAGAACATAACTGCACTTCAGAGAATACTAGAATATGATCTTTCTTTCCTGAAATGATTTAAAGTTCTCAGAAACTGCAGTTGAAAGCTGTTTACATAGTTGGATATTTTTAAAACAATACATCTGAGATAGAGATCATGCTTCTTCAGACAGATAAGGACCAGAATACTGCATTTAGCCTATTTGTATCCACATTAATGATTTTATTTATTTTATTTTTTTTTTTTAATATAGCTGAGGTAGCAAAGACAGACAGCAAAGGCCAGTTCCTTTTGTCTTTAGCCTCTACGATGTTAAATCTCATCTGCTACTGCACTCTGGTAATACCTCCCAACTGGTCCTTATAAACTGTCCTGCTGAACAGGCACCTGCATTGTACGTGCCAGAGTTCTGGTCTGGCTGCTTCCAAGTTCCTAGAAAGGGGTTGGGGTTTTACTGCTGTTTGGCAGAGAGCAGCACAGGTATCAAAGGGGTTTCCGACTCAGCCAAGGTTCATTTGAAGAGGATGTTTGATCCTCCATTAGCAACTGAGCACATGCACACACATGCAAAACCAGTCTGCATACAATCAGCTGTTACCAGATTTCTATGTGTATTTTCGAGCAATTTCAAGCAATTTCCTTAGTCAGAAGGGTCACCCAGCCCACACCTTATTGTTAAGGGCCATAGAAAACCTAAAAGCTATTGCTTTCCTTTGTGTTTTAGGGAGCAGCAAGTTGTCCAAACAGAACAGAGAGCCCCCTCCCCATCCTATGCCCTCATGATTCAAGCATTAGTCACTACCAGCTTTTCACAGGAGAAACTAAAAATCACAGCAGCAACTCTAGGCACAGACTGAGTCATATATGGACAACCCCTAATGGCAAAGGGGAGAAGTAGTATTTTCAGAAAGTTGCAATTAGGCATTAACAACTTGAGTAAAGATACATCCCTGTGCTGCTGGCCACCCAGGTGTGTTGGGCTTTTTTTAAATACAACCAGTATTTTCACTGGCAAGGTGAAAACCACACCACCCTTAACAAATATCACAGCGAATGAGGATGGGCAGAACAACCTCTCCTCCCACACCCTTTCTTTCTAGGAAAGGTTCAAGATCACACAGCCAATATAAACATAACTCATTCTGAAGATACAGACTGTTACATACAGGTCACAGAGCTAACTTCAGGAAGCAACACTTCTCTCTCCGAAAAGCTCAAATGTGTGAAAGAATATTTAAGTTTGCTTTAATAACAAACACTGACAAAACAGAACCCTGAAAGACCATAGCGGTAATTTCTTAGAGGAAGCAACTTCAAAGTTCATCCAGTTGGCAAATTAAGATAAAGACGGTCAGTTGATCTTAATCCTTTCTGCCAGTACCATTGAAGGATCAAAACAAGAGACCAGAAGCCTTCCATTACAAAGACTTGGAAGACACACACTTCCTCGTAAAGACCTCTCAGAGAAAAGAAATAACTGATTTTTGCTTGGTTAGCATTCTGGTTTACTCACATTAGCACAGGCTCACATTCACTACTGAGACACCATGAAGTGCTACCCTCACTCCACGCAGCCTGCATGTGCCCGCTGTTTCCTAGGCAGAGGACAGGTTCTACCACTGCAGATTCCCCTTTAAGACAGAAAGGCCAAAACTTGCATCAGATCTACAGGCTACAGCTCGAGTTAACTCTTACAGTTGTTGCTGCACTACCTTCCATGGTCCTGAGAGGGGTGCAAGATGCATAAAGCTAGAAAGAGGCCTTGTTAAAAAGAATAGCTATTCCCCACATTTCCAGTTTAAAAACCCATTCTCATAAGCAGGCCAGTCACCAAATGATATTGGTTTAGGAGTGGATAATGAGGCTATTTCTGTAACTGGTATTCTGGAATTGGTTATTCCACTGTGATGCAGCTTCCGCCACAAAAGCTTATGAAATCCATGTACTTGGATACCGTCTTTTCTCCTGAAAAGATAGTTATCCCCCTCCACACTCCAACTGGAGGGGCCCATCTGATACCACCTAATGACAGTAAGGGACCTTGTAGCCTTCTACAATGAAGGTTGGGAAGGAAGACAGACTTTTGGGAGTCAGACCAGGGGCAACCAAGGGGCAGTTCCGTGACTGCTTGCATGTTGCACTTCATCTTTGCTACTGTGCCTCTTATCACTAGAGCCAGATGCTAGGGGGGCCAGTGGAGAGCACAACAGCCAGCAGCAGAAGCCAGGGACAATAGCCTGGATATTCGGGTGTGGTGGCCAACAGCAGCTAAAAACAACTACTTAATGCAGAGTTTTGGGCATGGCTGAAAGCAACCCCACTCCACAGAACCTTCTGAGAGAAGCAGGAAAGATGTACGGCTCCCTTCACCTAACCCCAGACCTCCTATGCATAGTGCCACAACTATCAGCCCAAACACCCCTTCAGTGCAAATGGTTTGTTTTACTTTGTCAATTACCAAGCAGACAACAGGCCCACTTCCATCTCTGCAGAGGTTTTCTTGTGGAAGGCCCTCCTGCCTCCATATCCTTTGTGATTGTGATGCACACAAAGCAAGAAAAAAGTGGTTTCTGCGATGTGATCTTTTTGCTTGGCCCTAACATGCTGCTCTGGGAAATGAGAAGACATCACTAGCCATCATAGTTTTCTTACTGGGAGGATGATCCCTAACTCTACCTCGGGACAGGAAACAAAGTGGAATTTGGAGATTCCTCCAAAATTATTAGTTAACAAAAGCTAATAACCCCCACAGCCTGAAGAACAAAGGGCTATTGTGTCTCAATCTCAGACTCCATGGGCTTAGTGGACGGCCCTTCTAGTCAGCTCTCTCACTCCATGGGACAATGAGTGTCACTAGAGGCAGAACGTCTAATCTACTTGCTTTTGCTAGGAGAACCACATCCAGTTTTACTTTTTAGCTCCTGGTCTACTTCAGCTTTGTCGTTTCTGCTATTTAGAACTGTGTGTTCAGGTCTGTGCTTTGTCAGTCATACGGCTCTGTCCCCTCCGGAACCATTCGAGCATACACTGGAGTGCAAAGATGAATCCGCAGGTAGATCAGAGTGGCACAAAGCGCTCCTTGGAACAGGCACAGGTATCTAGCGCCTCTGATCTGAGCAAGACCATGAACCTTGAACACCTTATGAGCCAGCATCACTCTGCTCAGACATACAAAGCACGTTAAATGATTTATTTCCAGGAAACGTTAAGTCCTACTGCTGGTTTCTTCCCTGCTTGGATAAAAGCAAGAGCCAAGAGTGGAAGACTACCTGTGACATGAAGCTTCACTGAAAGAGGCTCTGTAAGAAGGGGAAACAGACATTTGCTTTTATCCCATTGGCTTCCTTCAGCTTAACTCTCCCCCTTGGAGCTACCATTAACACTTTAGAAAGGGAAGCAGAAGCCGCAGCAGCCTTCTCAAAAGCCAGATCATACTTGGACACAGTGGTCAGAACAACTAGCTCAGGCAGAAGTGAAATTTGAAGTGTAGAGAGATCAGCTCCCATGAAGTTTGGTTCAGCTGCCAGTCACAGACAGTGGTAGAATACAGGGACCTGTGGGCGACTGGAACAGAACAAGTATTCCTTTCTGTTACTGATATAATCTGGGACTGGCTGGCAGCAGACGCTTGTACCTTAAAGTCAACAGCTCCCCTAAAGGTATAACAAAGATGTTGTCAGTAACGATAAACACAGTTTTCTCTAATAGGAGGTACCCTGTATGAGCTCATAATACCTTTCTCGTCTGGCATAAAAAAAATAGAGCAAAATTAAGAGCCACATGTATTATTCTTGACATTGCCTTACCTATGATCGAAATACTGCAGATCGAGATGATTAATAGAGTGCTCCAATCTGGTAGATCAGTAGCTGAAAGCCTCAGCTAGGTAAAACTTTAAAGGTGACCTTTATAAGCAAAGCTGATCTTGCAGGAAGTTGCATGCTCAAAAAAGTAATTCCAGTGAAACAGAGGCACTCAAGATGCTTGAGATCTGGAGCTAATACATACCAGGAAGGGATTTCTTTTCTTGGGAGAAGGGAGGAGTCAAGAATGAAAAAAAGGAAAAAAGCTTACTAAGAATGTTAACAGCAGACATTATATCTAATTTCTTTGCATTCCTTCCCCCCTCCTTTTCCTCCCATTTTTAAAAAACAGGAGCAAACTTGTGAGTTAAGGATTCTGATCAATGCAACATGTTAGGAAAAGAGAGCAGGAGGTCAAGAGGAAATGATTAATCCTGTGCAGAAGACTGGCAGGATGGGTCCTGGAATGGCTTACCAGAACAATGCCCCCACTAATAAGCAGGTCAAAAGACCCTTACAGTGAACAGAAGCCCCAGTTACACTGTACATTAATATTCTTCCCTTAACCCAAAGTTACATTTGTTCATTAAAGCCAGATTCAAAAAACAAGTGTTGAATTGGAAGACAGGTGAAAAGTTGTGGTGCCAGACACAAGCAGCAAATCTAAAAGATAAAGGATTACAATTTAACAACTCTGAAAGTTTTTGCAAAAGGCTTCAGTAAGTGATGGAATGAAGGAAGAACCCACTATCACAGATTTCAGTTGTAACGCTGGGTTCAGCTCATGCAGTGGATCAATGCTGCTTCTTGATAAAGACTGCTCTTCTGGTTAGTGGCAGTTTAATGTGCTGAAGAAAAAGGAGCAAGCAAAGGCACTGCAGGCAATACTTTGGACTTGGAGGCACATGTGGTTCAAGGGTTACTATAAGAGATAGCTGTTTAGTACAATGGTTTCATGGTAATCAGACAGAAGTACTACAATCCTGAGAGATTCTCCGCTTCAGGTAAGTACCCCAATCCCACACCTTGTTTCTCCCCTCTAGTTTAGTCACCATTACAGCTCCCCAGGGCTGCACCCTGGAAGCTGCCAGGGGAAGTCAGCTCTGCTTCCGAAGAGATTACAACCTCATATAAACCATTTATCTATTCCACAAGGTAGCACAACCTCACAGATTCACACTGGCAAATATGCAGTGGGGGTTTCACAACTGCTTCAAGCCCGACCCAAGCAAACCCCTCTTTCAAATAGCAACCACCCAACCAGCACACCCCCCCAGTTTGGTCAACTCCCTCATGCAAACTAGCACCTCGCAGTGCCACCGGGGAACTGATCTGGCTGAAGACTACCCTGAACTTGAGTCTTTATGGAGAAGCCAGCTCAGATCCCCAGTACAGCCTGGTGGTCCCATGTTGGGGAGCCACAGGAACACCAGTGCAGGTGTAAGGGCTGGCGGTGGGCAGAGGCAGCGGGCCAGGAAGCAGGGCCGGCCGGCCTGCCCCTCCTCCCCGCAGCCTGGCCAGGGCCACGGCAGAACCACAGCCTGGAGGAGCCAAGTGGTGGGGAGGGAACGCCCTCCGGCAGTGCTGCCGATTGCCTTTGTATCGGCAGGCAAACAGCCTCCATTTTGAGGAGCTTTCAGGGCAGTCCGCAGAGGCCAAACATCAGCTTCTGATGGCTAGGAATACAAATGGCAGAATCCAATTAGTGCTTTCCAACACAGGCTGCCGCTAGTGCCCACAGCATTCTCCCCAGTTGTATGCTAACTGTGCCTAGTGAACGTTTATTAATCCTTCAGGCCCACCTCCCCAGTAACCTGGGCACTGAGCCCCTCTCCTACCCCACACCAAAGAGGGCTCCACACAGAACTATGGGCCTGGTGCAGCGTTTTGGCTGCAAGACCAGTCCTCACAGCAAGATCTTGGGAATTAGAAACTCAGAATCTCTCAGCTTTTACTAGACTGACAATGAAAGCAAGAGTTAATCATTTTAATATATTAATCTGCATCCCTCTCCCCTATTCCCCCATTTTTCGGCGGGGTGAAGGCACAGCCTGTAACACAGTCCACAGGTTTCAAAATAGGGAGATCTTTGGCATTAGCAGGTCATTTCAGCTAGGAAAATCCACACCTCTCAAAAGCAGTCTGAAGTCAAAGCTACAGTTTACTTACAAGGGTGTTTGGACTCAGTGGGCTCCACAGCTCTTCTGGTTAAGATAAAAATCCAGCTAATCCAGCTGGCACTTAAATCCTACCAGTAGAGGCACAGTTAAGAAGGCACAGCTTATTCCAGTTTGTGACTTCTTTCAGGTCTGCTGAAAATCAGATGTTAGGCCACTCATTTTTACTAAATCAGTGAATGAAATTGACATTTACCCCTTCAAGCCTGGAGGAAATTGAGTCATAGTGATTAAATTCACTTTTTGCAAATCCCATTTCCCTATTTAATCCACGTTTGCATAGGTGCCTTGAGGTAGGTAGGTAGACTGTCCCTATAACACATCCTAGACACATGCTTCAGCTTCAGAATCTTTGCTCCCCAATACAAGTTGAAGCAGCCTCAGGGCTGGGTTAGGTTATGCATCTCTGCACAGAATCACAGCCCAGTTTTCAGCAACACACGGTTAACCAACACTAAAGCTCCCACAAGCTTACCAGGTTACTTTCTGCACCTCATACATCCATACATGGGAGAACCTTGTGTGGCTGGTTCAACATGCCAAATACAAGGATGTTAAAAAGCCAAATAATTGTTATCTGAAGCTCAGTGCACGTGCTGAGTTCAGTGCAAACATCCATTTTGCTCTGCCTCCCCACACAAAAGCCAGGAAAGTGGATTCCAAAGTTCAAGCACTGCTACTACAGAGGAAATGCTGAAATAAAACCCTGAGTCTCACTCTAGAGCAAGGTTTTCACAAAACGTAAAGGACCAAGTTCTTGGGCAACAGATACATACAAGCTATTTAGGCTGCATCCCCTAAGCCTACATACTTATTTTGTCTGTATTCCCTGAGTCTTTAAAATATCACAATGAACAATAAGCTATAGCTCATGCAGCTATTTGTTGCAGTATAAGCCTATTAAAAAAATGAAATGGCTAATGTGTGCTTGAATGGATAAAAGTAGTAGCAGCCATTATTAAAACAAGGGGTAACACCAGTTCTTACAAGAGCTATTTCATCTGCTACTATTTGTTTCACCTCTGTTCCCTGCAGTTTATTATAATACATACTATCCAGAGTGGGGAGTGGTAAAGGGACTGCTAACCAAAAGCTAGCACCTCAGAACAGCCAGACACACAGAGGTTGTGATGGAAATGCATGAGAACATGCTCACCTTTTAAGACAGTCTCCACCTATTTTCTGTGTAACAAGATACTGTCACAAGGGCAAATCCATTTCAACTATAGCTGAATTTTATGAACAGGATGAAGTTGCATTGCCCACATCCCCACCCCACAAGCTGATGAACTTTTAAAAACCAGAACCACCGCCCCCACAAGATTATAACACCATTTTTAACTGGCATCATCATTGTCCCAGCCTTCATCCTGCACTTACAAAAATACCAGAAAATTAGCCCAGAATAAGAACTACACTGTCCTCTATCTGCCCCACATAATTACTCTTTCCTTGACAGTCACCATCTTTTACACCACAATCCCCACAAAACATCAAGCACTGCTCAGACCCAAAATCAGCTTTTAATGCTGTCCTTTTTAATGCAAGTACAAAAGCCCAGTCTGCTGTCAATGCAAGCATTTTATGGAGTTGCAAACCTCCAGATTCCACCCAGAGCAACACTATCCTCTTTGAAACTTTTCCCAATGGCTGTCTCAAAGCAAGAGCCCATAAAAAGAGTTTATTTCATCAAACTGGAAGTTGCACAAGGGGAAACAGTCCTGTGAACACCACCATATTTAATTTGTTATACTTTTAAAATGCTTTGGAGCTCGACCATTTCAGGGAGGGAGGGAAGAGAAAGCATTTACCAGCCCTAGCCATGATTGATTTAAAAACAGTTTAGGGAAACAGGCAGAAGCAAGTGCAGGGCTTCCTTTCAAATTTGAAAAGAAACATATCTTGTTGTTGGCCCTCCGGTCACATTCTGTGCTGTTTTTCCTTAGGACCATCTAAACAAGACAGATGTAGCCAGTATCCAGGCAGCAGCTGAAGCCTGAGCACTAGAAAGGCACTCTGGTGTGGGGGATGGAAGGGAAAAGAGGGAGAAGAGAAGAGGAAGCCATTTGGCTATAAAAAGGATCTTTCTTTCCTGTTGAAATGCAATGGTAAAGAGTGTCAAAATGGCTTAAGGGTGGGGAGGTCAAACATGTTTTGAGATGTTAAAACCTCTTAAGCTTTGTCAAAAAGACTGAAAAAAATCTTAAGGTAGGTTTTTGCTCTTCCTTTCAAAATACTTCATCATCATAATAGCTGCAAGCAATTCTGAAATTTCCATTTTCTGTTCACTTTTTAATCACAAGTGAAACAGAACAGTTCAGTTAATGTTTTATCCTAACAAATCTGCCACTGCAGAACCACTTCTGAAAAATTGCTTGTTTTCCAGTAATTTTCAGATGTGCCTTTTGTGAAACCTTTCTCCCTTCAGCAAACCTTAATTTTAAAAGTCAGTCGCTACTGCTTATACAGTATGACTCCTTAGTAATAAGCATGCTAGAAAACAGATACTAAATAGCAGTTTTATTAATGACATGAGGATTCTGCACAATACACCTTAAATCATCAAAACTAAACACAACATAAGGGTTTTTCCTGCTAAACAAACATATTTTAGGAACCTCTAGGACTGTCACATTACTTGCCATTTAAATCAAAGAATTACATTTCAGAGCTCCTCTAAACCTTATGATTCACAAAGCTAAACAACTGATGGTGCTTACAAAAGTCAAGATGTGAGAGAAGGCTTAGTAAAGCTTGTATAGTATCTTTCACCCTTTTTTATTTCTTCACTCTGAAATCTGCAAAAAGGAAGCATATAGCTCGCACAGTAAAACCTTATTTACTACAGCTACAGTAAGTCTTTAAGCAAGTCCAGCTTTTTTTCTAGTTTGTGCTGCAGTAATACAAGAGTCTTGAGTATTTCATTTTTTTAAAACTCAGGATAAAGAATTTAGTGATATGAAATAAGAGCTGTTGGAGCGCAGACTGGCACCTCGGACACCCCCCCTGATCCCTCCCACTACTGATGAGGAAGCCAGGCTCATCCCTGCTCTCTCTTGGGCCAGTCACTCAGTTTCTGCTCTATAAAGTTGAACAGCTCCCACAAGAGATTCCAAACCACCATTCCAGAAGTTAAGACTTGAAAGTTAATTCACAGGAAATTGGATTTACACCTGCCTCAGCTTTGGGAGGTACATACAATAGGGGTACAACAGAGCAAAGTCACTTTTCCACCATGATCTCCCACCCCCACACTTGAAGGGGCTAGAGTAGAGGGTGTAAGGAGGAGACTACCTTTGGGAAAGGGTTTTGAGCTTCAACTTCTGAACAGATGCTGGAAACCCAGATCCTCTATTCCCATCATGGAGATTAAGTTACACATCAAGAAATTAATTCCAGTTGCTAATATAGAAGTCAGGATGTTGTTAGCATCCTGACAATCCCACTCAACCACTGAAGTCCTCTCATGTTCTTATAAGCACCTTGTCTGTCTCAAGTTTCTGCATTCCACTAAAACTTGCTGCTTGGGGTGAGGATTTCACGCACTGGTATTACAGCCCTTTGGGATATGGGTGTTACAGCTTTACACCAGAGTTATAGGAAAAGTCCTCCGAGAAGCAGCAAGTCAGACTTCTGTCTCACTTGGGCAGGTTTTAAGCAGGACGTCTTTCCAGCCCACCGGATTGGCTTGTTCAAGTAAGAACCAGCATCAGTTCCTCAAGGCTCGTTTTGTATTTAGCACGTTGACTGGGCTGAAGAAGTCACCATTCTCTATACATTCTCAGGAATAAGGTTCACTGTGCAACCAGAAAAACACTTGGTCAGCGCAACACTGGATGTTTATAGGAAAAGACAAAGCTGCTTACAGCAAGAAAAAGCATTTGGGTAGAAGCCTAGCTTCCCTCTCAGTTGGAAGTTTTCTGGAATTAAGGGTTAATTATAACCCCACACAATATAGACAATACTGAAGCTGCAATATTTTAAACAGGTCTTCAATCCAGCTTCACCAAAACTGCTATCAGAAACAAGGTGAGAACCCAACATGACTCTCTTCCCCAACTCCACAGAACTCAGAATGAGTGTTTGATCAACAGTGTTTATTTCAATTTGGTCAAAACTAAAACATGAGTGGGAAATATTTTCTCAACCCCTGTTTAGGCCACAAAGGCTGAGTCCCCTTGTGCCAGACATTACTTTCAGATGCCAGCACTGTTGCCAAATTGCCTGGTCAGCTTATCTAGCAATAAGCTAGAAGCCGATCTTAGCTGAGTATATTTTTATGGGAGGGATTCACAGCAGGAGATCAGAAAGAGTTGAGAGTCACTAGAACCAAGAAGTTCCAACTCTTACTTTTGTTCCAGGGCATTCATCAGGATGTGTGATTATCATCACCCAACCACCTGATTATTCAGAAACACAGCATCAGAAAACACCACAAGAAATTAGAAAAAGTATTTTTACAAAGGTCAGGACAATGAATAGCCAAGAGATGGCAGTGTTTCTATCCAGTAAACAAGAACAATACAAATTGGTTATAGCATTCAAATAGGGTAGGATGTCCAGTGGCATCAGTGATATATTGCAAGAGGCACAGATTTTAAAGTGTTTCTCTGCCTTTCAGCTGCAGCCTAGTTAAACTGAACAGCTTCTCCAGGTGCTACATCCAGTTAATAATTAAAGCAATTCCATTAAGTAGCAGTAGTAGTATACAACTACAAACATCCAGATTAATAGTAACTGGATGCTTCTAGACAAGAAGGTGGCAATATTTTAGTGGTTTAGTAGGCTCCAGTAAATTAAAGTGTTTTAAGAGATGCCTCCGCAGTTTTACCTTGACAAAGAATTCTAAACTTTAGAATACTTACAGATTTTAGCATTTTCAATTTGACACAAGAGTTACAAAAAATTAAGAGTAACTGTATAAATCAGTACTTAAATTTCACTTGGCATTTAAGCTAGCCTAAGGAAATCCCAAGACTGCCTCACCTCTGAATTTTTAACATGGTTATTGAACACTGGAAGATGAAGTTTCAGTTCACATGTTCAGTGCAAAGGTCATAAGCTCTGCAAGACCATGATCAGAAACATTCCAGGGCAGTGTTGCTTAATTCATGGCAACAGCTTTATTTAACAAAAGCACTCAAGGAATGGTTTCCCTCTGTAACTCCATATGGGATCAAACATGAAACAAGTCAGCTTACTCCAAGAAGTGGCTTCTTTGACCACATGAGAGCTGGGTGTTTTGAGAATTTGTTTGGCTGGCTTTGTTTCTTTTTTGTTTGTTTAAACTTTGATTTATAAAGATCTTTCACTCTGAAAGCATCTCTACCTAGTTGTAGTGGAAAAAGAGCCATGGCATACATATTTGGCAGGAATGTCTCCCCTGCTTGGAGAAAAACAGATACATGAAATGGGGAAAAACAACCCACACACCACGATATTCTGACTCTCACTGATTTAGGAGAGTATCTTTCAACAACAGCTATTTGCTCCCAGTGAACTGCTGGCAGCAGTTTGCCTGGGTCAGTCAGGGGTCTCTGAAGGAGTTTCCTTTCTTAGATCAGAAGCATAGTATTTTGTATCTTTTCACATCATGCTGCCCAAAACCATGTCCTACTTCATTAGAATATGTGCATCGAAGACCATTTACTACATTTACAGCTATGGAAGTCACCTTGGATTATTTCCCACTCCCTTCCTTCCTTAGGGCAAGGCACTACATCTATATATATGTATCTATAAAACACAAATTGCTAATCTACTTCCACAACGAGAATCCACTAATGCAGGTGGGAACTATTCCGTTACTGACACCTCAGGAAAATTCATATCAGCAAGCTCTGTAGTAAAATCATAAGGTACAACATAGAATGAGATAACTGTTCTCAAAGCAAGGAATAAACCAAATTTTCAGTTCCCCAAAAATAGACAACTAGAATAGTTAGGAGAATATACTCATTATCATGATTATCATGAGTAGTTTGTCAGACTTCCCTCCCAAGGCAAGCCATACACAAATGCACTTGAATTCTGCAAGAAGGTAACACTTTTCTCTCATATGCTGAAGAATACCTGGAAGAACAAACAAGATTTCCAAGACAGCATAGCATTTCAGTGAGTCTCTCACCTGCTGATAGCATATTTGGATAGCACATCATAATCTCAGCTGTTCTCATGTTTTATTTTGGTGTTTAACATGCAACCACTTCCTCTCCCAGTCTATCCTCTAGCTTATGAAAAGTGCTTCCTTTTATGTTTCCTCCTTGGATGGCATTAAAATGAGGAAACTTCAAACAATAAGAACATTGATAATAATATCAAGTTTCATACATTGTATCATATTTTCAGTTGAGACTGTTTTTGCGGTTGCTCATATTAGACAACTAATGTTAAAGTATATAACACAGGACATCTTCAAGGCTTCTCCATGATAATTTTAGATACAAATAAAAATGGAAGGACACCTTGTGGGCCAGCTACTCTAGAACTATATACTATACAGCTGACCAATTTTTTTTTCCTGAAACAGCTGTATTGAACATTGGTGAAGACAAAACAGCAGTTCTGACAGAATACTGGTTCAATACATTATTTCTAGATTGATTAACTGTCAAGATTTATCTTTCATTTAGGAAAAAGTAAGTCAGTCTTCTATGCTAGCCAAACCCTCATAAATACTATATAAAAAATGTTTATATAGGTATACTGACAATATATAATGAAGACAAATGAACAGCAACAAAGCATATTACTAAACAACTGAGAAGAATGAACACGTGCTCCACGTTTAGACAGTGACCTGCAGTAGCAAAGATGATGACTTAAAAGTGTGATGTTTAGTCACAAGAATGCTTCACAATGAAGAGCAGAACTATGGCTTTAACCAAAAATTCAGACAAAGCATCTCCAAGTTATTTAATTTCCTTTACAAAGTTTGGGTTGTTACGTTTAAGGCACAGCTGGGGAAGGAGAAGATATGAACAGGTTTGAAGAAGAGTAAGGGAGCTTCAGTGCTTTTTCTCCTTCTTCCCTACAGGATCTTCAGCTGCAGGGTTCTGCTACCTCCATTATCCAATGATTTTGGCTAGCCTGGCACTGGCTTCCTTCCTCTTAGATTCGAGCCACTTCACCCTGCTACTTGTTGCTAATCAACGTATGAAGAGATCAGATATAGAACGCAAACTGTCTAAAGGAGGCTGAAGCAGAGAGGAAATGCAGATTTAGACAAGGGATACCAATACCAAGGCTAGTAAGGTAACTAGTTGGGTTTTGCTCACACCGCCTTGCTTCGCCTGTATATCAAACACTATATAATTTCCCTCCCCCCCATAATGAGTGCAGCTTTTCATGCCTGGACCTGCTCGAGTCCACACCATTGAAGGGTTTCATCAGCTTAAGCTCCTGAGCAGCCCAATTCTTTGCTGAATTGCATACACTGGCATTAAGAATAGGTTTCAGAAGTGACATAATCTACAGAATGCAAATAGTAACCTTGAATTGTATTTACAAGGATGTTATTGAGAAAGGCATGACTTCTCTGCAAGAATCTGGTTGCCAAATGAGCCAGCTATGTCCTCCATACAAAGTTTGTGTGGCTAGATGAGCCAATCAGAAACCAATGAAAATAAAGCTAATGAGTAGTTTAGCACCCTAAGTTACTTCTACAATAACTACAAAAATCATGGACTTTTCTGTTTTCTGTAGATAAATACAGTTCAATTGCTGTGCAGCATCTAAGGACTGAGATATGAAAATTAAGCTGTTAACTGAAAGAAATGTTCAAGGTGATTTTTTTGTTGTTGTTCCAGCTTGTAAAAGTAAGCTTCATTTTAACACCTGCACTTTTAAGTTAAGGTTCTCCCATTTATATTCTTAATGTAGAAAGTTTTCTTGGCATTGTTGCCAAGAGACCAAGATGGGAATGCTAGCAAATACTGTCAGCAAGCACATACTACTTGAACTCACTTCACTGACTCAGAGGCATAGGAAGAGTAATAGAAGAACTGACAAGGAAGCATCCAGGTGAAAGGAGAGCCTTTGGATCTAACCCAAGCCCAAGTGTACAGTACGCCACTACAAGCTGAAGTGGCCAGCCTCAGAACCCAACTACTCCAGTCTTTGCAGAGACATGCTGACCTCACCTATATCCAGTCAGTGCCAAAAACTCATGCAAGGGGAAATGAATGTATACATTATGTCAACTCCAATCAGTGCTTCAGAACTACCAGCAGAATCTCTAATAGTTCTCTGGAAGGTCCATCTACCTGGATCATGAAGAAATTTTAATTACAACTAGCAGCATCGCACACAAGCAAAGCCTACTATTGGCTCCCTGAATATATTACTTCAGGAGTAAGCCACTCTGAATGGAAGCCCTCCAACCCCTTCAGGCCCTTAAGAACACTGCCTGAGAGGTTTTCCACTTGTCTTTGGTACAGAGACACAGTAGTTAGGCTGGCTTGACATACCTGCTATTGTTTAGAGAGTAACAATTCAGACTCAGAGGTACTTACCAAAGTACTTTTTGACAAGATGCAAAGATGGGATAACATCACCTTTGCCAGAAAGGCAGTAACATGACAATAAAACCATATTTGTTTTGACAAGTCACGATTATCTAAAACTTACCCCATCGAGTGTATCAAATTTGAATGCAGTCTGTCATTGGGAAGAGCACCTCTGAAGCTTGATGTTTGGAGTAGACAGCCCTCCAGCAGCATGGCAGCTATGGAGAGGAAGGCCACTCAGGACCCTCCAGGCTTACTTCCACTCACACCAGCCAGCTCAGACAGCCCACTAACCTCCATATTAGCCATCCCACCAACAACCATACAGGGTAACTCAAGTTAGGGAGCCATGCTTCAGCAACAGAAAGCAAGGGTCATACATTAGTTATCTCTGCTCTAATAAGAGGTTCTCAGCATCCTTGAGAAAATAAGTAATGCTATAAGAAAGCAAGAGCTACAGTGAAATGGCACTGCCAATTAAAATACACGTCTAAAATGGAGAAAGCATATGACACCTTCACTCTAAGAAAGGGCATGCTTTTACCTTTTGGGACATTGTCAACAGTAATTACTTATAACCCTAATCGAATTCTAATCTTATCAATGCTTCCATGCTATCGGGGGGGATTACTATGTGTACTTACAACATACTTAATACAATTGTGTTAAGTAGCAAAGTATTAAGTACAAGAGGGGAAGAAGTAGGAAGAGTATTACATCTACACCCATTACCATTTAATTAAATACAAGACCACCACTGGGAAGACTGGGACCTCAGTGTTCCAGTAATTCTTTTGTACTTCATCCTCTCTCATTCTCTTAATGGTTTGTTGTTGTTAGTTTGGTTGTTGTTTCTTTCAGAGTAGAATCCACTCCTGACCACTGCCTGACATTTCCAGTTCTGAATTTATTTTTTTTTTTAACTTTTGTTTTTATTTCTTCATAAACTGTCCCTCCTCTCTTCCCAAAATATTTGCCCATCCATTTAAAAGCCTTTAACAAAAGTTGATACCAAATGCATTGTGTTGGGACACTACTGCAACATTTCAGCTGCTTCTAGAGTAAAGGGGGGAAAGTTATATATGCCAATTGTTCAGTCAATTCCATGTGATACAATAGAGAATTTAGTTATCTGTACAATAGTTTCTATAACTTGCAAGCACTTCAGGGGGAGAATCACAGTTTTCATTTTCCCCTGCAAATAACCACTGTCCTCTGAAGGGAAATGGTTCACACAACAACTTTGATGACTGGTAAGCAAGCCAGCCAGTTAAAGAAAATCTAGTTTCCAATTTGCTCATCTAGCCACAAAAAACTGTGTTTAGGACACACTCAGCCGGCTCATTTGGCAACCAGTTTCTTACAGAGAAGTCATGCCTTTCTCAAGTAACATCCTTGTATGGATCAAGTATTCTTGAAATTTGAGTGACTTTGTCTAGCAGCCTGCAGACCCCCTTCACGCTCCAACTTCAATGTATTAAATCTCCAGTGCCTTTGGGCACACCATATATAGCAGTGGGGGCGGGGTGTGCTGCAGGGGGGTGGAATTTAACTCTTTACCAGCATTGCTTTTAAAGGAAAAAGAAACCTTGGTGGCATGATGAGTCTTTCCATTTTCTAACGAGGTTTTCCTCATCAGAGTAACAGACTCCCTCTGCCTCCCGTATACATGCACTTACATTTTAGGACTATATAGTTGGCTTCCAGACCACAGAAAGACACAGCAACAGCAAGCCCCTAGAAGTTACCTGATCTTTATCTCCTACACCCTCAATCACCTGACATGGCATTACTCAAGGTTAGGGAAGATCAGGAATAGTAACCTTGTCAGGCGACAGGGACCAGTACCGACTAGTTCACTGGCGGGGATTCAGAGACCACGCTACCAACCCCTACAGAGGGGAGAACAGCATTCTCTAGCACTAGGTTGGATTACAAAGCTTAAAGGCATCCATAATGCAGACAGCTTTCAAGCCTTGCTTGCACCAAAGATTTAAGGCTAGGGATTTTTTCACATTGTACACTTAACTGTCTGACAGCGTGAATGGTGTGAGCAGCAAGAACCACTGAAGTGAAAGGGGAGGGAAAAGGGAAGGATTTGAAGTTTGATAGCTGAGATTTTTCCCTAAATAATAGTTTGCCTTTTGTTAACCAAGAGCAACTGAACAAAAGGCCATGTAAAATTAGTGTTCTAGCATAAGCCTGCCGCTCTGCACAGCAAGTACCTAAATATGCAAACAGAACCCACAAAACTCAAGACAAACATAGGACAAGAGGAAGAGCAACAAGCTCTAATATTACCATCCAAGAATCCTGTTCAAGTTTGATTTCTGAATCTCAGGTTCCCTGTCAGCCTTTTAATCCAGCCAAACATAGCATTTGGTAGTTCTGTACATTTACAATACCTTAACTAGGAAAAGGAAATATTTACAGTGGATGGTAGTTTTTAACATCATTGGCTATCCACAAAATGTATATGATGGGCATGTAATGCAAGCAAACAACTAGAAAAGATAAGGTTTAGCAAACTTGACAAGAAACTTTAAATATTTTGGTTATGTGTGGAGAGCGACATTGAAGGGAAAATGACGCAACACAAGTTTAACTTTTACCTTTAGCTCACTTAAGGACCTTTCTCCCTCCAAAGCACTGAGATACAAGGGCAGTCGCTATTTTGTCAGTCCTGGAAAGGACTTGTACTGAAAGCTGCCTTTATGATTACTTGTGTGATTTTCATGAAGATCATACCACTGTAACCAGCAGAAGTAAGACATAACTACTGAGGTAACAGGAAGACAGCAGCCTTTGACTGGATTAATCTGTTTCAAAAATGGATTTAAGATATCTCATGTTTCTTTGTTCAGTACAGACCGCTTCCACTACAAAATTAAACACATACCTCACCATCCCTAAAATTTTGAATATTCAACTCTTATGGGTGAAAGTAACTCATCGCTAGTGAAACAAGTTTAAAGATTGTCTCAAGTTGCCTACCTTCTGCTGGAAGGTAAGCCATTTTCTCCAAGTCAGCACCAGTGCAGAGGCAGAGTACAAAGTACACAGAATCATAAAACAATAAGCTTCTCATTTACAGTTTCCATTTCAAGTCTTAGTCACTTCAAAAATATTTCACCTACATATGTAGGAAAATTGCTGACCAGACATTCTGTCCAACAAGCTCACCATCTGAGATTTTAGAAATGCACGCTATACACTCAAGAGAAATAACAGGACTGGAACTCTTATTTCTTACAGCTGAACATGTAACTATGAATTAATTCTTGTAAGGAAGTGTCAGTATTGCACACATATCCAAGAGGCAGCACAGTAGGACAACACAGAACATACATTCGTGAGCCTCATCTGTGGTTACCGAATATTACTGCTTTTCTTATTTAACAGCTAGAGCATTCAAAGCTGATCAGCATTTTTGGTTCCTAAACACGAGTATTAGCTACAGCCTCCATAGTTGAAAACTTTGTTATTTTGTTGAGTGTTGATGAAGAAGAAAAGTAGCTTAGAGTCCTAAGAACTTTAGGAAAAGGGTACTGCTCCTTTATTAGCCACATACAATTTCTCTTCTTTAAGATGGGAGGGGGAAGGGATAAAATTGTCCGGATACTGCATAGTAAAGAAGCTTTTGAACTCAAATTAGAAAACAGTTAGCAGATAGTATTGCTCCAATTCCTTAATATGCTTTTGTTCTATTCCTGTGACTTTCAAAATTGATTTGGATGCACAAGCATCATTTGTTAGATAAGAGGACCAAACCCATCCCACCCACATAGCCCTTAAACAAGCACAGCCAAGGAAGAGTGGAAAACAGCCTGTGGAAGGAGCTGCAGCTGAGCCCATGACGAGAACAGCTAAAACAAAGACATATGCCTAATATATTTTAGGATCAGGGACATCCACTCATTACATTAACCAGTACTTGCATTGCCAAGCAGTAGTCCCATTCCCATCCAGTATTTCTACACTAATTAAAGACTTAGAATGATAGGGTAAAAGCATTACTAAAAATTATGTACTACATAATTATGATCCAAGATTGTATTTGTAACTGCTCTATTGAAAGTGGATTACAGCTTAAGACAATAAACCCCTTCTGTGAAATCTTATCTGTGGTAACATTAGTCTTGCATTCGGTGCATTGTTCATATAGCTTAAGATCTCTGCTCTCAACATATCATGATTCTTTGTCTGATGGAAAGACACCAACAACTTTGCAGGAAGGAAGGGAGTATGGGAGGAAAACTAGGAAGAGACAGGGTCAAGACAGTATTGAAAGAAGAATGATACCTTCTTAACTTTAAAACAGAGGAACTATGTAGTTTTCCTCTAAGGAAGCAAGGTCTAGCAGGCATGTTTACATGCTCTGAAGATTTAGCTGAAAGGCAAAACTCCTGCACATGATGCAAGATTTCTTCACCAAGTCAAAGCAAAAGTCAGTCAGACCATCTCTCCAGGTTATGAGACACACTTCAAGAGAACAGTTTTAGCAAAACTGAAGTTAAAGAAAATTAACTTCTCAGTATACAGTAGTTTCATGCCTATTTATTGTATGCACATTTCCAGTCCTATTTTCTCAAGACAGTTACTATAAATTCAGAAGTCTATGCTGCAGCCTGCAAGCTTCTAGTTTATCGATACTGTTGATTTTTCAAAGATGCTCTCAAAGTAAAAACAGTCCATGAAAGTTGCCTGAACAGACAAAGCATTTCTGTTTCTTCCAATTTTTCCTCACTGGAACCTACCCAAAGTCATGTTTAAATAGACCAGTAGTGCAACAAAATCACATTACCACCAAACAACTTTGCTTTATTTACCCTAAAATGCTGAGAGCATTTGAACATCAGTCACACCAAAGCAGAGGAAAGGAAGGGAGGTTTTGATTTAGTCCAGTATGATATTAAAGCTGTTTCAAGCCTAAAGTTTTCATTCTCTTACAAAAGTGAAGCAGATAAATAAAAGTAATTCTACATACACAGAGGAGAACCAGGAGCTAAAGGTATGCTGGAAGGAAAGTAAGGCAGAATAATCTAAGAGATGAACTGTTTAGCACCAGATATCTGAACGTTATTTGTAAGCAGAAAAAAAAAGTATGAAATTAGGGATTATTAAAACCCTTCATTATTCAAAATACATTGTCTTCAGATTAGCAAATGCATATGCAGGTGCCCATCAAAAGAGAAATTACACAGTAAGCACGACAAGTGAAGGGTGCATCAGTATGAACAAGTATATGCATAGTTTCTTATATACACTGGAAGTAGGTATTTCTCTAGCTCATGTGCACATTCTCCTATAAAGCTGAAGCTATAGCAACCACAACAGCTGCAACACAATAAAGTATCACATATTAAGACTGGTGCCTCCAGGATGCGCTCCTAAAAGTTTTTGTTAGGAGGCCAGAAAGTCCAACCATTACAAAAAGGAATAGCAAGAGCCCGCATCCCATTTGTATCACATGCTGCAGTTTCATGTAAATAGCCCTTGAGCAAGAGACACAGAAGTGTGGACACAGGCATCTTCCCTTTGTGTTAGCCAACTGGTTTGGTGAGACATGTGAGCGGACAGTGTTAAGAACACTGTGAAGTGTGGAATACAGGTCAGCCTTTGGCAGGGATGGCAAGCCATTACACAAAAGAGATTGTATTTAACCTACCCCTTCCTTCCTATTCCTCCCTTTCCCTCATACCAGATCAGTTTGGGCCAGATTCCTCTGCAATTAAAATAAACTTATGCCAATGCTAGAAGGAGGAGGAAGAGAAAACCGTTTTCTACCACATTAAGCAAGTTAATTTTTTTCACAGAAGCATCCCCGGAGCGCACACAACTAAGGCCAGTGAGAACTGAGGAGGAACTGAGATGCCTGTCTTTGAGTAGCCATGTGATGTTACAGCGGCTCACTCACTATTGTGAAATCACCAGCAAATTTAGCCAAGGTAAGTAGCTTTCAGTTCAGCTGAGAGTTACATGTTTGAATGCTTTCCCCTATTCACACACAAGCCTTCAAGAGTTGCATCTTTTGCAGTCTACAAGACAAAGTAAGGTGAAGTGTAAATTTTTTTTGTAGTCTAAGACGACAATAAATTCAGGAATATATGCAACTCCAGATTTCAATATAGCAATCTAATTTAGGCCAGTCTTGTCCACATATACTGATACCCCATGAGCCATTTCAGCTCACTGAGCTGGCAAGAAACTTCTGAGTTTGATGAGATTAATTCACAGTGAAGAATCTGACCAAAGCCAGAACTGGCACAAGAGGAAGAACAGTGTAACTAAGGACAATGGGAGAAAGAACCTTAAAACCCTTTCTTGTAGTGGAGGAGAGCCATGGTGCTACAGGGTTTTGCCTTGTAGTTTGTGAACCACTTCTAAAATGGAATCTGTGAAGCAATATGAGAAGTAGGGGGTCACAGACCATTAAGTTGACTGAATTTGGCAACTCTGCACTTTCCCTAGAAAGTGTTAGAAGTCTGCTATCAAAGTGTTTTGACCGTCCGCCACTGTTATTGCCTAGTGATACCAAAGCAAGCAGCAGCTATGAGTTGGCATAAAGAAAACTTCACATTATTTAACTTGGGACCTTTTCCACTTTCTGCAACAGCCAAGTAGCCTACAGCTGTTTCAACACTTCCCAATCATCTGCTTTGTTTTGCAGCCTATTACTGAGAATTCTAGAAAAGGAAAAATAGAGGTGCACTTTCAGTCTGAGAGATGAGACTATCAAGCACACTTTGACATGTCGGTTAGCAGATTTGATTTAATTACAGATAAGACTAAGGCAAAACCTTTTTCAAGTTTACAGTCCTGTTCTAGTGGGTTTTGTGACAATAACATCCAGTTACTACTGTAACATTGACAATTCTATCCATACAACAAACATGGTCACACAGCAGAAAGTTTTCAGGGCTGCAATACAAATATCCCTACATTTATAGAATGCTTTGAAGCATCTGCCTGAGATCAAGTATTTCCCTTGCTGCCATGATAGCACTTCACCTCAGCAGAGTTCCAAATGGTAAGCAACCAGATACAGCTAACAGCAGCTCTACGATAAAGATTGGCTTTTCTTAGTTTTGTTCGTTTGTTTTCCAGGAACAGTTTACTTACTGCAAGGGTGCATGAAAGGAAAGTATTTGCACCACTAGCCACCCTGAAAGCAGTGCCCAGCGTTCCACTTTAACATTTGCCACTCCAGTAACAGTGAATATTCTGTTGCCAGTGACTGCACGCATACTCATAGTGCAAAACAGGTTACTGTTAATTTACATGAGTCAACAGCTCAACTGAGAGCAGAACCAACTCAACTACGAAGAGACAGCAAAGAGCTGAAATCTGCATTTCTCTGCACTGAAAGGACGAGCAACTACATTGATCTTGTCTCGCAAATGCGTGTCTGTGGTCTTGTTTTGATACTTGGAACACCCAGTAAGTAACCACCCACAGTGCGATTTCCCTCCTCACTTGAGGGAGTCTCAAAGTGGGGGTGGGAGAACAGAAAATTACGGGGAATGGACAGTGCTTCCCAGAAGGGAGGGGTGGAAAGACCCCTCTTTCCACCAAAGGAAAGAGGAACAGAACCAAAGGTAATCACTGAAGTAGTTATGTTGACCAGAGTTATCATGTTCTAGGCGAGGAGGCAGAAAATAAAGGCAGCTACTTTGGCACCGAAAAGCCTCAAGGACAGGGTGAGAATAAGACTCCTTATAACAACTGATCTCAGACAGGGTGAGGAGAGGATGCATCCTGCAGGAGAACCCCACTTCCAAGAGAACTACTATTCCAGCAACTTACAGATGAGCTCTGCCTACTCTGTCACCAGCTTCTCCCACTTACGTACTGAGCAGAACCGGAGTTTATAACTACTAATTTCAGTTTCAAGCTATCATTCCAGCCTTGCATTTTAGGTTTGTTTTTACACTATTAGACAGCCAAAGTACTTAGTGCATCACTTAAGCACTCTCTGGGAAGGCTGCCTTTCTATTATCGTTCCTTTTATGAGGCTGTAAATAGCATTCTTAGAATTAAACAAGCAATAACCCTCACGGTTTTGCAGCCACCCTCTCTCTCAAAAAAAAAAGTTGCACACCTCGCCCACATTTTTAGCAAAAGTGAGAAAGACTTACAGCATAAACCGTTCCCAACAGTCAGTCTCTCCCAAACGTTTCCCATTGAGTGAATACTACTTGCAAACTGATCAGGCACACCCACATTAAGGAACCACCAAAACTCACTAATCAAGAACAGTAGTAGACCATTAATTTCCAGAATAAAAGCCTTTCTCAACAGGAACGGAAGGCTTGAAAATGCTCACTTTTTTAAAAAACAATTTCTAGGTCTACAGGACACAGGACACCCAAAACCAATCCTGAAACACATAACTCTTTTCAAAGTGCACTGCTGAAAACAAAATATTCATTATGTAAAATAAATTGACAAGCTTTTTTAGAAGCGACTTCTAGAAAAGTTGTATAGTTTAAGCTCAGCTAGAGTAGCTTTCTTGCCTTTGCAATTTAAGCTTTAAAGTCTACAATAATACCTTGGAGCTCCTGTCCCAGCTGCTCTTTGCAGCTTCATATGCTTTAGAAGCTGGATCCCCTATGCTGTGGCCAACAGCCCTCCATTGTTTCATTCCACACACTTCAGCAAGTTTTGTCATACTGAGAACACAACAACTAGAAGCTTTTCAGCCCATGCCACAAGTCCAAAGTCATACTACAAAATGAAGGCAGAAGCATAGCTTTTTTAGCATATTAAGAACACCATGCTTCATTTAATTCTGCCATTCAGTATCACACACGTTCTTTAGGAAGCCCACTAGCAGGAAGATACTTAAGACACCACAAAAAGCTGTAAACAGCCCAATTGCCTGTAAGGTGTTTTGGTGTTTATATTTTTTTCAAGTCTCCTTGCCCCTCAAGCACACCCCACCACCCCCCCCAAAGTGTCATTTTAAGATGGTTCTTTTTCCACCAAGTCCATACTTTCTGCCCTGACACCGGCAACTTTAAGAACCAAGAAAAGTTCTTCCAGAGCTTTCTAGAAATCTCTGAGGTACAGTAGCGTTAGAGGAGATGACAAAAGCGTCCTTGCAAACTGAAGACAAAGGCATCACCACATTTCACTAGGCTAAACGCCCTCACGTATCAGTTCAGCCAGCATCCCACTGAAAACTCCTGTCCCCCTGTCCCTCAGGCAGGTTTTTGCCCTGAAGCGGCTTGTTGTGCTGTCCGATTTAACCCTGGGATAAAAACCACCTCCAACACTGAAGTTACTGGAAAATTCCAGCAAAATCCCCCGCGTTGACCCCCAGAGCAGAAGGGGGGGACAGCAAACCGCCATTTTCCAGTTCCAGATGAAAAATCAAGTTTCAAACTATCGCAGCAAGCAGCTATGTCCCAATGAAACTTGAGACACTTTTCAGTGCATTTTGAAGCAGCCGCAGCCTCCCTTAGATCTGTGAAACAATACTCAGGATCATCAGAAACAAAACTTGCCAGCAAAGCGTTTTAAATGAAGACCACGTTAAGCAAGTTCCTTTTTTTTTTTTTCCGTTTTTGTTTTGTTTTACATCCGCAAAGTTCTCGTTTGCACTACGGAGGCAGCTAAAATACTACCCAGGGGCAGGAGGTGGGTATGGGCAAGGGTGAACGTCTTTGCTAGCTTTCTGACTACCGTCAATAAAAGAAAAAAATAATTATAATTTAAAAAGAGTCATTTCCTCGTTACGTTTACCCTCCTTCCTTATTTATTCGTTTTACGGTTATCTTTCCTATTTATTCGTTTTCTCTTTCTTCGGCGGGTTACCCGCCGAGCACGCTACAAAGCGGACCCCACGAAGTAATTTAACTTCGCGTTAGAAACACTCGCGGGGGGGGGGTGGGGGATCGGACCCTTCTCTCTCCCGTTTCTCGCCACCCCCTCGGTGGGCGCTTCCACCCCCCCATCCCCTCACAACGGCAGCGCCCGCCGCCCCCCGGGGCACCGACGGCCGCCTCCCGGGTCAGCGGCTCCCGCAACCTCGCAACGGGTCGCCGTGTCCCCCCCACATCCCCGGGCTCACCTCCTCCTCCTCCTCCTCCTCCTCCCCGTACTTTGCTCCGTAAGGGCTGGGCTCTGGCTGGGACAGGGTTTGCTCTCCCCACGGTGCAGATTGGCTGCAATATTCCACACGATTCCGTGGTTTGGCGTGTCTGGCTGGGATCTGGGGGGGGGGG
>NW_015090803.1:1973186-1975251 GCF_001431845.1 Calidris pugnax | reverse complement strand
CCCCCCCCCCCCCCGGAGGAGCTGGAGGTCTGCGAGGAGGAGGAGGAGGTGGAGGAGTTGGAGGAGAGGGGAGCCGGCGAGCCGCACATCTCCTTGCACAGCGGGCAGATCTGGAAGTCGGACTCGGGAAACGAAGCCATTTGCGATGGGGCCTGACTCCCCGGTGGGGGGGTAAAAACGTATCTCCCCTCCCTCACAAAAAAAAAAGACAAAAAAAAAAAGTATAGGGGGAGGAAAAAAAAAAAGCGCGTTTGGAGAAGGGAGTTCTGCAAGCGGCTTACGGGCAAGCTGGCATCGATCAGTCGTTTTGCCAAGTGGGATCGATTGGCCGGTTTTGCAAATACGGTGTCATCGATCCGGCGGTCTGCAGGGAGCTGGATCCTCGCCTCGTACCTCGCTGCTGCTGCGGAGGTGCGGGGGGTGGGGGTGTATTTTTGGTATCAAGGTGTAGCTGTCCCGTTTCTCTCTCGGCAAATGGATCCTCTCTTCCCTCACATGTACTTAACCCCCGATCCCCCGCTGCATTAGACAAATTGTATCGATTCCCAGATGGGTCAATACCTCACACAGTCTTCTCATCTCCCCCTCGGGTCAGCAGTTTGACAACGTGGTTTGGTTACTCGTCTTCTTCCTAAACGGAAAGTGCATGGGCGCCAATCGCCCGGTCCCCTCCGCATCCAACGGGGACCGGACCTCAGTCCGCCGGGGCTCGGCTCCGGTTCCCACGGCCGCAGGACGGGGTCGGGGCGACAGTGCAAGTCCCTCTTGGCCGGGTGAGGGGACAGCAGGGCTTTAACTCAAGTTTCGCTCTTTCTTCTTGGGGCTTTGGGTTTTTTCCTCTTTTCCTTTAAACCTGTGCTTGTCGGGGGGGAAGGGGAAATTTCGTTTCAGTTCCCCCCTCCACTTTTGCAATCCAGAGCAGCTCTAGGAGAGAGAGAGGCACTGAAACACAGTGGCCAGGCAGACTTCTCCGGCTCCAGTCCTCCCCCGCCGACGCCTGCTCCACCACCTCATGACTTGGGGGGTGGGGATGGAGGGCGGCGTTGGTGCCCACCCCACCGGCAGAGAACTCACGCTGGCGGGACACAGAGGAGGAGGAGGAGGAGATGGGAAGGCGAGAAGAAGAAAAGGGCTCCGGGGACGGCTGGGAAGAGCAGCGATCCCCTCTCGCCTCTCGGAGCCCCGGCTCCTGCCGGGCGCCCTCCTTTCGGAGGGGGGGAGTGGGGGGTGTTTCCTCCCCCGCAAAGGGGGGTGCCGAGCCCGCAGCGGCCCCCGCCACACGCGGTGCCCCAGAACCGGGCTGGGCTCCGGTGGGCTCTCCCGGTCAGCTCGGCGGGGCTCGCACACGCTGCGGCGGCCGGGCAGAGGAGCAGCGGCAGGTCCCCGCCGGCCGCCCTGAATTATTCATGGGGGGTGTATTATATTCGCTCGCACAAATTGGAGCCGCTGTGCAATGCTATCCGAGAGCGCTACGCTCCCCCCCCTCCTCCTCCTCCTCCTCCTCTCCGGTTCTCGCTCGCTCTGAGCCCCTGCAGCGCCTAGGATCACATTTCCTTTGTCATCTCGCCTCTTCGCGTGGTGTTTTATTGATAAAACAAAAATAATATAAAACCCGAAGAGGGGGGAGGGAGGAGGAGACAAAAAAAAAAAAAAAGGGAAAAAAAAAAAAAAAAAAAGGAAGAAAGAAAAAAAAAAAATCCCAAACCCAAAACGCCCGCCTCCCCCGCGATCTGCCGAGCCGGAGCCCACCGGCCCCGGGGGGTGAATTAGGAATTACTCACTGATGCGGCAGCACCGTCCCGGGCGGCGTAGGATCCGGGGAGAGCCATCGCGCCGGGAGCCTTTTTCCCCCTCGCTGCTCGGCGGGGCGCGGAGGGGCAGAGCGGGGTGAGGGGACAGAGGGACGTGGGGGGGACACTCAGGTCGCGGGGCAGCGCATGGCGTGGCCGGGCAGGGCTGGCGGCGGCGCTGGCTCCGGCCCCGCTGCGGCCGCCGGCTCTGGGGCGGCGCGGCGTGCGGGAGCCTTTTAAGCTCCGACGGCGCGGGCTGACTTCCGCCCGGCTGC
>NW_015090803.1:1910148-1973146 GCF_001431845.1 Calidris pugnax | reverse complement strand
CCCCCCCCCTTTTTTTTTTTCAGCTTGAGATGCGAGGGTTGGGGGGGGGCCTCCGGGGCCGTTCAAAGCATTAACGCAGCTTTAAACGTTAAGTCGCTCCATTAATTGTTTTCCGACGCCCGGTTCTCGGGGCGATCTCCGGCTCCTTGCGGCGGCCGCGGGCTCTGCCGTGCCCGGGGGGGGCGAGCCCGAGGTTCGGTACCAGCCGTGGGGCAAGCCTCGCCTTCCCCTTTCAACTTGACGCGATGAAAGTTGGCAAAAAATTAGCGGCGATGCCATTTGCGCTGCGGAGAGACCGAACTTAAATCCAAACGCGACGATTATTTTGTGTTAATGAAAGGCGCCTGGCGACCGGGGACTGCTAAAAGGCAAGTTTCGGCTGCGGGGAGGCTGTGGGCCACCCTCCTGCTTTTACTGGGGCTTGTCCTAGCCAGGGAGGACGCGTGGCGTTTCACCCTTAACAAGGAAACTGGAAATGCAAATAGCAAAAGGAATAAAAGCAGGAGAAGATACAGATTTGTGAATGAAAGCATATGTAAATAAGCAAAATAAACTCAAAACAAATTAGCGCTCAGTAACGATAACAATTTTTCAAAAACACCACAAAAAAAGGAAAGCTGGCTATTGAAATATATTGGATGATGTTCCTCCTCTGTTTAGGCCTTAGAGACACAAATAGCACCAACTTAAATTTTCTATTTAAAAATAAAAATGTCTTTTGCCGACAGGCACTGAACACAGGGATGAGCCATGCCCGTGAGGCTCTCCCACCCAAAGCCCTTCAGAGAACTGAGAAACTCAGCAGCACTAACGTCCTTCTGCAAGACCAAGCAATGGGAATCACTGATGAAGCCCACGGAGCAGCCAACGTGCATTAAGATGTAAACAAGCATGAATATTCATTACGTCCCTCAATAGTATATTCAGCTGGGAACTTGCCTTATGCACCACTAAAGGATTTGGCTCAGGGGCTGTGTTCTTTATACCACGTATCCATATGTTCACATTTGAGCGCGCAGGTTAAACCCACCACTGATTTGACTTGCAGAGGTTAAAAAAAAATCATGGAGCCTTGCCTCAGCTCCGCTTGTTTGTCCCGTGGTTGCTGCAGAGGGTTATGGTGCTGCAGAGGGTTATGGTGCTGCAGAGCTTGTCCCTTTCCAGATGAAGTGGGTTCGTTGTGAAGAACCGTAGCTCCCCGAACAACAAATATGCGGTTGATCTGTTTGCGTTTCCCAGATAACGCTTTCCATGAGCTCCCTCAGTAGAAACTGTCATTTTTTGCGTTCAGAAATATTTTAATTGGGCAGAAATTCCCAGATGCATGTCTCCAGGCATATCTGACACCCTTGCCTTCCTCAGTGACAGCTGTTTTCTTGCCAGCTAACCGGCTGAAGAGGGGAATTCTGCGTGTCCATGCTTCAAATGGCTCTAAGGGGTTCACAAGGCTACCTACGCGCTGCGGAAGGTCCTTTTTGCTGACAGGATCCACTGTATTTGTGCCAAAGCTCACGAACCTCGTTTACAGCTTATACCCTCCCTGAGCTTGTAAAAAGCTATAAGCAGTTCCCTGTCCGTGAACAGTGGGGTCCTTCTTCCCCAGCTGTCATCCTCATATTTGAGCACCTCTGTCTTTCTAAATCAAAGTCCTCCTCCCTGCACCACCACCGTGACAGTTTGAGGCTTCCCCTGATTATGGATGGCTTTCCACCTTCGTTATGAAAAACGCTGAAATAAAGCTAAAGGGGATACGCCAATATTATACTCCTTTCTGGAACATTAGCTGCTGGAGCACTTGTGTGCTCAACTACACAGCAGATACCACCGAGCGTTTTTCTGCTTAGTGCATTGACTCAATGGTTTTTGATCCAATTAACTTGTTCTGCTACAAAAAAAAAAACAACAACCCTCAGCTCTCCTCAGATAGAGCAAGGCCTTGATATATTTCATTTGTTTTCTAAGCTGACAAACACATGGGTGAATAACAGCGCGAGGGTGATAGGTGAAGTACAAGAGGCTTCTGGTTCCTCGGTAGACAGCAGGATGAGAACTTATTTTTATGATTTTTCCCTGGGAAGCTAGTGCTTCGCATTTACCCTTTTTGTTTCTTAAAACAAAAGAACAATAGCTATCCTGGTTAGCGGGGCTATTGTCCCTCTGTGCCAAATAAATGAAATCTCACTGCTTACGTGAGTGTCTGAGGCATTTCTCTGCATTCTGCTCCTTCTCCTTTGTGTCACTCTGCTGAGGTTTCTCGCATTTATTCCCTTCTCTCCAATATTTTTCGTACTCGTTTCTGTCATCTTTCCTTTGTCCTCCATTCATATGCTGTTGCTGGTCTGAATTTGAAACTGTGTAGTTTGTAGTAAAGGCAAGCCCATCATTTAAACTGTGTTGAAATAATAACTGTGTCAAGATCACATCAGAACTGTGTTAAAACATTAACTGTTAAAACATTCTAACAATGCTACAACCTGGGCATGACTGACCGGATCTTCAGAGACACCTAACAAGCATCAAAATAGCTCTGAAGATATGGGCCAACTTCTACCTAGTTGGAAAAGCTCTATTTGGCAACATTTGTCTGTCCTTGACTAACTTGCCCAGCCACTGCAGCTAAACTATGCATTAAAAATCCGATTATTTTTTTTTTTATCTTTTTCCCCATTTATTTCAGTGGGAAATAGGACACTGGGGCAGAAGACCACACCTGAGTCAGTCTTTAGCATCGGCTTCCAATGTCGGGATGTGCTTTCCACTGTCCGTACTTGGAAGCTCCGTTAGCTTGAAGGAAAGCATCTGCTTTCTGCCAGCAGCACTACAGGACAAACAGAACGGTGTTCCTGCCAAAAGCAATACAGCTGGAAAAGCCAGGGGTCCGGAGGTTAAAAGCTTTGTTAAATAGAACCAGGTACAGTAATTGTGGGTTTGGGGATATTTTACTGTAATTTTAGAGGCAAACATTCACATCAGGAGCTCTCCCCTTTCCCACCTGCGTGAAATGGTCCAGCAGCCAGACAGTGTTTGCCCTGCTCCGTGGAGCGCTGGGGCAGCCTGCAAGCTCCGGGCTCGGCAGCGCTCGTGAACAGAAGCAGCCGAGTAGATGGTGCAAGTCCCTGAAGGTGCACAGGTAATAATAAACACATAGGGCTGAAATTCTGTTATCGTTGCTACTGTTTTGTGCCTAAGGACCCGGAAAACGCTTTCATCTCCAGTATTGCTATACCACAGAGGTCTGCAGACATTCAAAGTCAAAACAGTGGTTCATCGCTTCAAGTTCTGCGTAATAATGGTCTGGGGGTTATAGAGACCTATAGCTCTCCCGGTCCTGGTGCACGTGAGATTCCCCTTCCTTCATTATTTGTTAAGTTACAAAGAGGCAAGAGACACAGCATTGCATCCTGCTTGGATCTTTGCCTCCCACGCTCCAGAATTTGACTAGTAAAACAACCCCAACAAGCACTTCCAACAGGTCTATCCACAGGAAAGGGCTTCAGCAAGACCTTGATGCACAGTCCCAGATAAATCAAAGAGGAAGGGTTTTGCTGTTGTTTTTTAGCTCGCCGTTAGCAACTTATTCACTACACTCAGAGGAATATCCATCTTTTTTCTGGCTTTCACTACAATTGTATTCCACAGACAACTGTGCCACTTGAGTACAGCCACTTTAGTGCTGATTTGTGCTTTTTTTTTTTTCCTTTCCTCATTCTCCCTCTTGTGAGCACAAACTTCTAAATTTGCCTCAGATTCCAAATTTGCCATGCCTGCTCTTGCATACTGACTCTGGCTCAACCGTATATCTGTCATTGGATCCATTAGTAAGTACAGTAGTAAGTTCAACTTTCTGCATGTGTTGCTGAGCTTCCTGTATGGTACGCTCGATCTTGAGCAGGGTGGAAGGTTGGGGAGCAAAGAAGCAGTAAGTGTTGTCCCCGTGGTATAAATCATTGGGAACTGGCTTGCTCGGCATATTAATTCAAGCTCTTGACACCCCCTCCTCCATCCATCCATCTCCCCTCCAGCAGGGTCACCTTGAGTTTAAAGATGTGCTTGTTAGGATGTGATGGGATCCAGAGGGGAACAGAGATAGCCTCCCCTATACACATGTGCAAGTCAAATCTATAGATCTCATTGGTGTGCACCTTTGCATCTCTATACCCTTCAAGGGCTGGCTTTCGGAAGCAGGGCTCTTGCAATCAAACAGCTGGCATTACTTTTAACCCCAGAGACACGACCAGGTTTAGGAATCAATTCTCTACTCTCCATTTCCAGAGAGAGTTAAACACCTACCATCTTGCTTTACAGCACAGAGCTCTGCAGGCAACTGATGCAAATATGTCATTTTTGGAAGAGCTAGAGGAGTTTTTTCACTTATATTGATAGAGTCTCCCAGAGCATCTTTTCTGCTCAAGCCTTGCTCTAGCTTTCCTACTACTTGGTATGAATATGAGAGGAAACTAAGTAACCTTTCTTTTCTTTTTTTCCCCTGTGCATCCTGATTCATTAATTCTTCTGTTCTGAATTCTGGCTGAAAATCACCCATTTCTAACCATGTAGTGGGATTTAGCATCACAAGGACTTTTAGCACCTTTACCTCCAAATGACTGCATCTCTAAAACTAGTTTCCTCTTCCAGACTTCTCAAATCTCTCTCTATTCACCATCTGTTCAACCAGATTTCTTGTTAGACTAAGTACCTGTGTTGGCTTTAATCTCTTATGGTGACAGTGAGACTATTGCCCTCCAGGATGGGCTCAAGGCCAGAAGATGCAAATGTCTATTCTCCCCCTGGCTCTACCCTTACCCTGTCACAGCTTTCAAACGTGATGCCTGCCATTAAGAATGCTCTAAATCCACACTTTGGCCCAGAAGGAAATGTCTGGACTTTGGACTTATGCAAACACTGATGCTGGAGTGGTATTAAAGCTCTCAAACTCACCTTCAGCGAAGTCTCCCATCAGATCACTTCTGCCTTCAGGAAAAGCTTGGCAGAATAGCCACATCTTGTAACTGTGCTCTGCAGGTCAAGAAACGCAAGCTATGAGCGGCTGGAGGTAGAAAGCAGGTGCCAACATTAAGGGCTAACAATTGCAAATGTTTTGTTATTTGTCTCCTGACACTGCTGCTTCTCTTACACCTCACCTCGCATTTATCCTCTCTGCGCGGTTAACTTGGCTGTAGCTCAAAAGTCCTCCCTACCTTCATTCTCGTTCACATCCACAGGATCCTTTCACTCAGCTGGGGGAGTGCTTTTAACTGCAAGAAGTGGTATACGCTAAGGCTGAAGGGAGAATGGCTTGTCAGCTGCTAATGCTTCCCCACAGCTGTGTAAACTCCGGGCGCAGGCAGCTGTTCCCCTCCAGATCTGGCTGCGGGAGCTGGGAAGCCTGGCACCCCCAGCTATTCATTACCAGCCCCCAGTTCAGCCCATAAACTGGGAGGTGTGGGTGTCCCCTAACACGCTGCAGCACCGTGATGGCTGAGCATATGCTGGGAAGGGTGAGATGCTTGTGTAGCCCCTTCAGAGGGACACTAAGATCTTCCATCTCTTCACCTGTTTGCAAAGAGACATCATCTACATCTTCAGGCTGTCTCCATCCAGGTGCTGCCCATCACCTTCTGCCTCCTTGTCATTCCCTGGCGCACCTGGACATGCTTCTCCTTCAGGGCCATGCAATGTAATTGCCTGAGCGTTGGTAAAATGTGACCCTCAGAAAGCCACAAGCATCCTCAGGTGATTTCATGTCACATGTGAATGTGTTTAGCACTAATCCTGACTTGCATTCAGGAGCTGCTCTCTCCCACAGCTGCTGGCCGAGGCAGGTCAGTTCCAGAGGAATAAGTTGAATGCTGAGAGAGAAAAGTGGAGGTGTTGTCCTTAGCAGGAAAGTCTTTGAGCTAATCTGGACCTGAAATGTTTAGAGTTTTATGTGTTGACACTGACACTGGTCAGGGGTAGCACATGCAAAGGGAATATGCTCCTTTACGAGAGCAAATGAAGAAGCTAGCAGCTGTGCAGGGTGATAATCAAACTCTCTGGTTCATTTGGGTATTTATTGTGGTAATAATTGCCTTTCCTGCAGGGAAAGCTGTAAGATAGACTCAGAGGAAGCTTTTGCTACCCTGCATCATGCGGTTCCTCCAGACTCAGGTTATAGGATGAGGCTATCGCACGCTTGTGGGATGTGGAAGAGTTTGGGGTCTCAGACCCTGGCTTCTCTGCAAAGTCTCTGGGAACATGAAGTGACCCATGAAGAGGCCTTTCCCCTCCTCACTGCTCCACAAAGAAGCCAAGGAGGGACAAGCTCTTGCTTGGACAGCTTTTCCTGGCAGTGAGAGTGGGACTCTCTCCTCTCCTACATGGGACCCTGCTGGGATCCCTGCCGTCCTTCCTACAAGTGGACCTAAGAAAGCAGCCCATCACTCACATCACAGTCCAAAGCCCCTCTCACGTGCCACTGGGAAGACACATGGCTGGAACCCTTTGGGTGAGAGCCTCCTCCCAGAAAGCACGCCCCAAGGAGCTGCATGTGTCTTGTAGGCTGTTCAGTGTCCCTCTGCGGCGTGTCTCCTCTCTGGGCGCCTGCTGGTGTAAATCCTTCTCAGTGTACCTCCACCACAGGAGCTATAAATAGGCTGGGGGATAAGACAAAGGGAAGCTTTCTTAAAATGGAGGATACCACGGGTCCTGTTTGCAGGAGTGGGAACTTCAAAGGGAAGGCAGAGATTGAGGGAAATCTTAAAGCTGTTGAGCTAGACGACTGGGGTTTGGCTGATGCTGTAGGTCTTGAAGAGGGGAATGTTGTCGCTCTGAGCTTTTTCACTTTACTAAAGCAGGGTGTTGTCTCTCCTTTCAAATAAAACCCACGTACATTTACGATGATGGATGGCTGCTGGGAAGAGAAGTTTGTATATCTTCTGTTTGCTAGCCGCAGAGCAGGGGAGTTGTGTTGAGCCTGACAGCCCCTTTTGTGAACCACTGCCTGGCAGTACAGATGCTCATTTGTTTAAATAAAAGCAGCCAAGGGGCTTGTGTGGTCCCCGCAGTGCAGACCCTTCCCTTCCTCAGTGTTTCACAGCTACCGGCCTTTGGATGCTACTGCAAGCCGGAGAAGTAAAAATAAGGAAGGAGGGAACGAGCCTCAGGAAGCCAAATCAAATGGCGGTAGCAGCATCTCAGGAAGCTCACCCAAGGTGGTGGGGTGCAGGGCAGGTGAAGAAGATCAGAAGCGTAGGAAATCAGGGAAACAGATGTGGCCGTGCCAGGCTTTGGGGAGGGAGCTCTCGAGATGCAGGGCCGGCATTCCCATGCATTCCCATCTGGTGGTGAAGGAAATTATGTAAAGTGGAGGGGCCAGGGGCCCCCTTTTTTTTTTTTCTTTTTTTTTTTTCTTCCAATTCTTTTCTCCCCTCACTTCCCATGATGCAATTAAACAGCCATTGCTGACATCATCATGTATGCACGCTGAATGCAGCCATTGTGTCTCGGCTGCGGTGCTGTACTATATATAGATTAGTTGCCAATCTCTGCTATGTATCAGCAGGGAAGACACCCAAGGAATTAAGAGAGCAGTTGCACTGTAGGACTCCTGGCTTTTGTCCCGTGGCCTTGAGACACGACGGACTATACAGTGGAACTCGAAATAATCAAAGATAAGTGATTTGGAGACCAAGCCAGGAAACTTTTGAAGGATTGATTAGCAGCAGTGGTAGGAAAGCAGCCTTGTAGGTTGTGATGCATGCAGCAGAAAGACAACTCGACCCACAGATGTTGCTAGCTTCTTTTACTTGTCCTCCTGGGCAAAACTGGAGGGGACAAAGTAAGTGACCTCCTCCCTGCAGGTGGTACATGCACCCTGCAATTCACTCTGCAAGGACCAAGCAGAGCAGCCAGTGCCTCTCTTGGCACTTCCAGTGGCATGAGAGGGTGAGCATTCGGGGAGGACTACTGCCACATCTGCGGCCACCACATACCAGGGAATCTCTTCCATGCTGAGCCTGTTCAAGTGACCTTGCCAGCACTAGGTTAGGGAAATTTGGTCTCATGCGTTTCCAACAGAGGGATTTTCTTTTACGGCAAGACAGTTCTGTTAGCCCCTTCTCCCTCCTTCCCACCCAGCCCTTTGGCAGGAGGTGACAGAAGGTGGCTGAGCCAATCTAACAGCTCAACACTTCAGAAAGGGGCAAGTCCTGCTCCTTCCCTCTAGCTCCTGCTCTTTGCTGCTCGTCTCTGGACACCCAGGGCAGCTGACAGCAGGGCCTGATGAGTGCTTGAGCAGAGGAGGTGGTGGGACCAGGGAGCTGGACAAGCAGGAGAGGGCTGGGGTCCTTGGAGGTAAGCAAACCCTCCCTGTTCAGCAGCAAACTTTTAGATTGACTCAGACAACAGACAATTTGAGAGTGTAAATTGACCCTGAAAGGAAAGCTTTGATGTTAGAAGATTTTTTCTGTCTTGTTGACTTCACTCCAGGCCAAATTCCAACTAAACTGTGGCCACTAGCAGCTTTCTCAATCATTTCATGAAGTTCCATACCAAGGTGATGAGACCCAGTGTTGCTGCAGCCCCAGGCACTCACCTTCCTGCCCTTACAATGCCCTTGGGCCAGTCACAGTGTCTCTGGTCCTAGGAGGTGTTCAGGTCTTCACTCAGTAAGCTGTAGTTTTTGTTGCTCTGGCTCCTGCTAGGCATTTAAAAATAAGCCAAGTAAAAATGTTTATTTCTTGTAGTCCCTGCAAGAGTGGCTGTTGCACTGCTAGCAGGCAGAGACAAAGGCTACCAGGGTGGTTTTGAAAATCCTCAGGAATGGAGGTTCCCCAGCCTCTCTGTGTCCCTGTGCCCGTGTCTGACCCACCTCTCACAACAAAGATTTTTCCTTACGCCTGGGTAGGATTCTCCATCCTGCAACCCGTGACTGCTGCCTCTTGTCCTGCCAGTCTTCTCAGGCTAAATAAATCCAGTTTCCTTAGCTTTTCTTCATACATCACGCTCTAGTCCTCTAACCATCTTAGTGGCCCTCTGCTGCACTTGAATCAGTATTTTCATATCTTTCTTTAACTGGAAAGCCCAAACTGGACACAATATCCCAGGTCTAGTCTCACTAGTGCTGAAAATAGAGGGAGGATCACTTCACCTGCTGGTTATGCACTTTCCAATCCAACCCAGTCTGGGGTTAGCCTTTATTGCTGTGGGACCACACTGCTGGCTCATGTTTAACCCGTAGCTCACTGGGACCCTCAGGTTCTTTTCTGCAGAGTTGCTGCTTGGGTAGTAGGTCCCCACTGCTGCAGGGAGTTTTTCCAGATGAGGTGCAGGACTTAACATTTGTCCTTTTTGAACGTCATGAGGTCCCTCTTGCCCCATTTCTTTAGCTTGTCCAAGTCCCTTTGAACAGCAGCCCTGTCCTCGAGGGTTATGACCTCCTCCTGGTTGGATATTGTCTGTGAATTTGCTGAGGATGGGATCTCCCATTGTGTAGGTTGTGGGTGATATTCATGTAAACTAGTTCTGTCCCCAGCTCACTCCTCATAACTGACTGCCTGATGGACTCCAAATCCATGACCACTCCCTCTGGAGCCTAAGCATCCAGACAGTCTTTCACCCACCTTTTAGTCTGTCCATGCAGCCCATACTGCCTCGTTTTAGCTACAAGGATGTTATGGGAGACCATGGTGAAAGCCTTGCTAAAGCTGAGGAAAGGAACATCCACTGCCTTCCTTGTCCCTGCAGAGTGGGTTGCGTATTCCATCACGAGGGCAGGCAGGCTGGTCAAGCACACTCTGCCCTGGGAGCTCCCATGCTGGTTATTCCCAGTCACTCTCCATCCTTCATGACATGGACAGTGAGTCCCCTTAGGACTTGCTTCATAATTTTCACAGGCACTGGGTTGGGTCTGACCAGCTGGTCCTTCTCCAGATTCCCCTTTCTGCCTTTTTTTTCTGAAGGTAAGAATCTTTCTCTATCCATCAGTGACCATTCCTGGTTGCTATGACCTTCCTGAGATGAGAAATTGTGTCCTCACAGTGACATTGGCCATCACCTCAGCACCCTCAGGTGCATCCCCTCTGGTCCCATGGACTTGCATGTACGCAGCTTATCTCTGTGGTCCCTAGTTTGACCTTCCTGTGGTGTGGGGAGTGCCTCTGTCCCCCAGTCTGTGGAACTAGGCTGAGACTTTGTCAGTAAAAGTGAGGCAAAGAAGGCACTGAATGAGGCTTTTCCAAGACCATTGTCAAGTGTCAGACAGGTAGGACATTGTGTGCCAGGGCACATCACAGCTCGGTGGGGTTGGTGCCTGTCCCCATATGCAAGCCAAAAAATTAGATGTCATTTAAAATACAGAGCAGCTCATTACAGTGCTTGCCTGATCGTGTGGACTCTGCACCAGCTAATTCATTACTTGGGTCTCCCCCTGGCACCCAGGCCCCTCTTACTGCCTGCCCCTGACAGTGGAGGAGAGCAGGATGGTCCCCAGCAAAGCTCCAAGCTATTCAGCACGTTTCTACATCTGGATTTGGGACATAATGCCTTTCACCAGCAGTGGTGTTTGTGCACGTGTACTGCATTTTCCACCATGGCCAGGTGTGCTTTGCACTTACCCAAGCAGAGAGACGAAAGCAATATCATGTTTTATGTCCCACCAACCAAACCCAAATGGGGTAGTACATGGGCTGATGCTAACGGGCAGACCTCGAATTGGGCATTGGTCAGCACATCAAACACAGACCTGGTTGAACTAAAACTGCAGAACTTTTGCAGCTTGATCAATGACCAGTCCACAGCACTAGAGTCTACTTCTCAAACACTTGAGAAAACGGCTGTGCTTCCTTTACAGATACTCAAGTGGAAGAAGACACATCGTTCTACACCGTTGCTACAGTTGGTAGCCCTGTGTGTTTCTGTTTCTGCTTCTGCTTTCTAGTCCTTTTAATTGCATGTATATTGCAGAGTGAATGCAGAGGCAGATGGAGAATACTGTGATATTTCTGGAGGTACCAGGAAACGCTTTGTATTTCCTGAATGCAAACAGTATTTCTTCTTGGTAACAGCTATACTGGAACCAACCTTCTTTCAATCATTGTCTTTTTAAATCCCAGATATGGAAAACTTTTTTTTTTTTTTTTTTTTTTTTTTTTTTTTTTAAACTTGATTTTGTCTTTTGTCTTGATATTGCTTGGCACGGGACCCTAAAAGCTTCCAGCTAACTGGGAAATTATATTTTTTTTTTTAAGACAAAAATGTTTTAAACTCCCTGTAATGTTAAACACCTTACACAGATACTTTGAATATTGGCCAAAAGCATGGCTGGGGAAAGATTGGCTACATGACTGTCAAAACAAAACTCCCAGAGCACTGAGCACCCCTGGGAAACTGGGCATCTGAGGAAAATTAAAACACCCAACCGCGACAGCAGGAGCTGAGAGTTGAGGCAGCATCTGCCATGCCCTGACTGTCCTTGGGCACCTTGCCACATTGGCCCTGGCAGGTAGCTGCTCTGAATTGAGTTCATATATTTGTCTTTTAAGATGAAGTTTTGTTGGACTTTTGTTCTCTGACGGCACGGATCCAAAAGTTATGAGAAAACCCGGTAAAAACTGTAGTTCCTCAGCAGAAAACCAGAAAAAAAATACCTTTTTGCAAAGCCTGAAGTGCTGATTCTCTCCCAGCGTGGTAGACGGAGGGTGCCTCCAAAAACTCATAAATAGCTATCTGATCCCAGCAACAGTGATCTGCAAAGCTATGAAGCCATCTCTGCTTTTCAGGTTTCTGATGCAAGCGCCTTGTGTAATACCTCAGGCTTCCAGGTACTGGAACTGCAGCCAGCCCATAAGGCTGAATGCATATCTTATCCACCTTGAGGCCAAAATAGCCTGACCTTTAGATGATCTTCGGAAGAGGATGAATAATGTATTGCATCTCCCAGAAGGCTGATTTCTGCCCATATAGTCGCTGACAGTTTTCCTGACATCAACCAACTGTGTCAGCTTGTATCTTTTGAAAAAAGGTTCTGGGGTTATTGAGGGAAAAAAACCTGTAAGGCGAAGGAAGGACCGCTTCAAAAAGAAGCCAGCCATCAAATGGAAGTGAGCCTTGGGACAGCCCTGCTGTCACACAGTGCCTGCAATGTCGGGGTTCTCTTGACCACAATAAAATTTGTCAAAGAAGAAACATCAGCAGGGCTGGAGAGAGACAGCAGGAACCGAGGGCTAGGAGGACACTTCCGAGGAGTTAATTAGTGTTGCGTTGCTGTTTGTGGGTGAGCAGACCTGTGAGCAAGGGCATATATTTATGAGATCATTTAGAAACTCCCAAAGAAGCTCTCTTCATGGGGAAATGGCAGCACCGAGCAAGTACTGACACACATTGTAGCTGCTATGAGAGATAATTTACATGTCACTTGTTATGGAGAAAGCATTTTAGGATAAAGTCCAAGTCCTTTGGTTCTAAGAAATCTCCAGGACCAGTTCAGCCTAGCTGCCTGCCATCTCTGGCTGTTTCCTTTGGGGCTGGGGCTGCCTCCAGGAGCCCAGGTGTCCCCGGGACCATCCAGGTCTCAGCAAAGCATCTCCGTGTGAGGGGACTCCCTGCAGGTTGTGGACCAGCACCCTCCCGTGCAAGGAAAAAAGTGTCTCCATCTGCTCTCCTTTCTCCTGGGATTACCATTAAAAAGGCCCAGAAAAAGCAGCCTCCTGTCATGAGTCACCAAAGTGACTTTTAAGCCCAGAGGGGATTTTCAAAGTGATTTAATGCTTAGAAGTTTACACCTGTTTGGGGATGAGTAAAACTCCTAAGCCTTGCTCTGGTGCTTTTGGAAATGCTGTGCCATGCCAATTAGCCACAGATGTGTTTGCAGGGCACCAACGATGCTGCTTGAGTTTCTCTTGCTTTTCTGGGCTAGACCATTTCCTTGGGAGCAAGCCCTGCAAAACGCCCGAGCTCTCGCCCTCATAGCACAGCATGGGTGTTGTGGTGGCAGAAACGGGCCCCGCTTCCTTCTGGTGTGGTTTTTGGGCAGTGCAGATCTTTGATGCTGTGTCCTGCTCCCCTGGCCATCCTTCTTGAGCCCTGCCAATGCTCCAGCAGGCTGTCAGCCTGTTTGCTCTAGCCTGGTCGTCTTAAACATTTTTAATAGTGGGGTGGCTGCTATTAAATGAAAATACACCTCTTAAATGAAAATACCTTTAGATATGGCAAATGCCTTAGCTAAAGAGACTTTTGGGGAAGAGCTGAGCTGCAGGGAACCATATTTTCTGCCAGCAAAAATGAAAATACACCTCTTAAATGAAAATACATATTTAGATATGGCAAATACCTTAGCTAAAGAGACTTTTGGGGAACAGCTGAGCTGCAGGGAACCATTATTTTCTGCCAGCATAACTTCACTGGAGCCAGTGCAACATCTTCTCCTAAAAGAACATCTTCTCCCTCCTGTGTGCAGGGAATCGTATCCATCAGGAGGACTGGAACTACTTGGAAATAAGAGCACAGAGTTCTTTTAAAACTTAATAATAAGTCTGTTTCTCTATGAGTTATTAGATATTCCTTATGCCTAAACTGACAGCACTTCTGTTCCTTACGTGCTTTGCTCAATTACAGTCTTAAGGACTTGTATGATTTTAAGCACCTGGAGAGCTTGGCTGGCTTCACTGAATGCTGTCTGTGTTTAACGTGATGCTGGGGTCATGCTGCAGATAAATGCTACAGTCTAACCAGGTAAAACTACTGTTTTTGACTTGAGCATGTTTGGTTTGTTATTTCTCTTGGGTTTTTATCTTCTGAGGTGGCTCTCTGAACTTAAGCATTGCTCCAAGGTCTTCTCCATGCCTTTGGAAGATAACATCCATCTTGTTGGGACTTGCTGCTTAAACGGTGTGGGAATGAAGGGCCGTTTGACTCGCCAGCCTGCCTTAGACCTGCTGTGATCCTTCAGCAGCTTGGGTGATGCAGCAGGACCTGTGGCTTCCAGGGTCTGTGCTGTTCTGTGGAAGGAAAGCAGGGACAAAGGAGACTGGAATTCAGTGTCACTGAGGCCAGTGTGCAGGAGACCAGCTCCAGAAATACATCTCTGAGCATACCCAACACTTACAGGAGAAGGTTGCTGAATGTGTCTCCCCATGTTCCTCTGTCCGGCGGGTCTGTGCTTGCACCCCCTGAGGTTGAGGTGGGCTCCCCTTGCTCCCCTGTAGGCTGCATCCACCCAGCTGAGCAGGGTTTGGGGCAAAGCCTGGTCCTGGGGAGGGGTGATGTGGACAAGAAACCTTTCTCCGCCACTCTTCAGCCAGCATCTTCTATCACAAGGAAAGATGACAAATTGTTCGTTAAATTATTTAAGGTATAACTGACTGGTTATGAATTATTAAAGTGTTTATTACTTACCATTTGGATGGCAACTCGGCGCAGAAAATCACAAGCCTTCAAGAAAGCCGTGGCTGGCCGTGGCTTGCCAGACAGGCTGGGGACTCGGGGGTGAGCCGGGGTGGTGGGCGCAGCAGCATCTGGCGTGAGAAAAGGCACGGCTGGAGCCGGGAGCGTGTCGCAGCCCGCGCTGCTGCAGATGGCTGTGCCACTGCTGCTGCAGTCTCACAACCTCCCGACACTCCCCCCACAACGCTATTTTTAATATTTGCATGATGGCACTGCTAGGAGATAGGACCCCTTTGCACCACAAGCCGTATGAGCCTACCAAAAAGACAGCCTACCAAAAAGACAGCCCTTGTCCCGGTGGTTTGCTCCCTAGGAATGTGATTTTCTTATTGATGAAACTGTCTTTATATCGCAGAGAATGCCACTAAAGCAAGAATATGCTAATTCTCATCAGTAAATGTATACGTTTCTTTTAGGGTTTCACTCCGTTTAAGATATTTGAAGTTTTTCGTACTGGCCCTTTTCCCCTCCTTTCCAGCCTCCCCTCTATTTGGGGTTTTTGCTTTCTGTTTTAATTTTCCCATTCCCTGAAACTGTAATCATGTGCTGACCATTCGGACTTCTGTTCAATGCATACTTATCCTTTGTGGTCACTATTCAAGAGTTGGAGATTAGTGATCAAAGAAAGAGCGTACCTTATCTTCCAATGTTATTTTGAGAAAGACAAAGCAAGGAGATAAAAGTAGCCAGTTTGGACATGCAGCTCTGCTCAACAATACCTCCACATCAGTGTTGTGATAGTCAGGATTGGGCATGTGGTTAAAATATAACTCGTTGGAGCAAAAATTCTGCTAGTGAGTTCTGACTACCTAATGTAGCTGCTAAAAAATGAGAAGAGGTTGGTTCACAATTACACTTTTGACTGAGGAAGATGAGTTTGGTCTGCAGGCATACGTACATCGTGGCATCCAGCACCCACAGGGTAGTCAGTGATTGCTGGATATCTCCGAAAGTGTTTGTGAATACAGTCAGCTGAATATGTTTGTCCTTGAAACGCACTGTTTCTTATTTAGTATCCTGTGTTCATTTTTCCTCCCTTGCAAACATTTCAGTCATTCAGCCCAGGAACTGATTAAACCACCCAGTAAACACAGTACAGATGTCAAAGTGAAAAATTCACAAGCTATTCATAACAAGCCATCTGCTGAAAATAATTTGTCTAAACTATTTGGGGAAAATTTACAAAGTAATGAAAATGCTCAGAGATATTTGGGAAGATTCTGATTACCGAAATCAAGAGAAGTCCTAATGATATGTTTTGGATACAACTGAAATCTTTACAGCTCATTGCAGGATTTGGGATAATAAATGCTCTTTGGCCTGCCGTGCTAAGTACTGGCTACTCAGCTTTTAAGCATGTAAACCTGCTTTGTGTTCATGATTACCCTACAAGTGAGCAGTTTGGGGGAGTCCACGGTCTGATTTATATTCCCAGGGTGATAAATGGCCAAACTCCCACTCAGGCTGTATTTGGACTACGTGGGAAATCCAACCTTCAGAAATCCAAACCACCCCAACAACAACAACAACAACATACAGTTTTTCTCAAGAAAAGGCTTACCTAACCTTCAGCAATTTTTCATTCAGGTAAATTGTTGCTGCTTTGGCCTTTCAAATTGTTTCACTAGTGCCATATCCTGGTTTTTCAGAGCTCCGTGCTGAGTCCTGGAGATGGAGTCTTTCCTCTGCCATGGCTACAGGAGCACATTTCTCCATTCTTTGCATCTCTTCTTTAACTTGGATTAAATGCTGGTGCTTTGACAGACATCTGAGCTGGCTAAAGTAGTTTTTGCGTGTGAAATGCAGATTCAGGCCCCTGGAAGATGTGTTTGCTGGTAGATCAGAGATCTCACCTTTAAGCCATAAGCGATTTCCTGAAGAAGGCTTAAAGCAAAATAAGAAAGAAGGGAATAAGGTTAGTATCTTCAGGGGACATTTTCCAGCACATCACTTAAATCCTCCCCCCCAGTATAGGGGCTGAGTAAAGGTTAATCCTACAGCATATGAAATCCCATACCATCCACACTCCCTCAATATACACATTTCCAGGAGGAATTCCTCTCATTGAACGTGGTTGGCAGCCACACAGAAAGGTACATCAGAGCTTAATGGCCAGAAGTCAGGGGAGATCTAGGTCTGTCAATCTCCAGTGGATATAAAAGTCTCACAGGGACATTGCTGCTGTGCACATGTGGGATGGGGGCTTCCTTTGCGGGGGGACCACGTGGACCAAGAAGGAAGACCTCTCTGAAAGCCCACACCAAGAGGTAGCTGTCAGAGCTTTCACTCTGGGATTAATGGGCATGGGGTCAAACAGATAGGTAGGTACTTAATGAATTTTTCAGTAGATGTTACATTTGAAATCTGTACTTACCGAGTCGTCAATCCCATGTCTTGTTTCTTCCTTTCTTTGGAAACTGCCGGAGTAAATACTCTCAATAGAGTGAAATATCCATGAGTACAGCCAGTTGTTGAACTCCACCAGTGACTAAGACAGGAAAAATTGTTTGATGTTCGCAGTAAGAACTTGCTTCCCATTTTAAAGTGAATTCTAATATTGAAGTCCCAATTATATACTTTTAATAGAGTCCAGCTGCTCTTGCCACTATCCAGTATTTGTTGATAGTTGCCCACCTGTTCTTTGCCAGCTTAAAAATAAACATCCACAAATAACATGAAAAGATGATAATTTAGAGTATTATCTTGATGCTACACAATTCAGTGTTTTCCATCTAAAAGTTAATTTCATTCAATAAAAGCCATGACAAAGCGCAGTAGCTAGTGTTACCAGAGGGACAAAACGAACTCACTTCATGAAAATATGCTGTAAAATGATGCTGCCAAATTAAGAGCTTCAAAACCTGTGTTAGCCTACTTCTCTTGCTCTTTTGCTTTTTTGTAGCTTAATCTAACGTTCAGATCCACAAAGATACTTGAGCGCCGAACTCTCATTGAATCCAATGGGAGTAAAAGCACCTAAATTCTACTACAAAAGCTCGGTCTAAGGGTCTCCAGCTTTTCATTGTGCATAGCCCTGGCAGGGCTTTGGCACACGGTTTGTCCCTTAGGCCTGGTCAGCGTTGCCTGGTGCTATAGCCTGCATTTTCGATGGGGAAATGAGGGGGAAACCCCACGGCAGGTCTTTGTGCAGAGCCACCTGTACCTTTCCCTGGCAGTGGGGCTGGGACATCACAGAACCACAGAATGGTCAGAGTCAGAAGGGACCTTAAAGACCACCTAGTCCTAAGCCATGGGACACCTCCCACCAGACCAGGCTGCTCAAAGCCTCATCCAGCCTGGTCTTGAGCACTTCCAGGGATGGGGCAGCCACAGCTTCTCTGGGCAAGATGTTCCAGACCATAGGCCCCCCACCACGGTGTGGCTCAGTGCTTGCAGAGCGCTCGGCCTTGTTTTGGGGGGCAGCAGCCAGGCAGAAAACACGAGGTGTGAACCCGTCGATGCCCTGGGTCGGGATGCCGCTGTCCCCATCGGGAGGGCGATGGGGGACACCTACCCACCAGCATCGCCAGCCGGCTCCGGGGACAAGGAGGGCTGCTTTTGTGGCCGCTGTGGCAGGGAAGTGGGCACAGCCCCCACCCCCGTGGAGCCGGAGGGGTACGGGGGGGGTACCGGTTCCCGCGGCAGCGGCTGCCTCCCTCCCGGCCGCCGGTGTCGGCGGGGTTCGGCAGGACAAGAGTGGCACCCAGCGGCTGGCCACTCCATCACAGGGATGGAGAGGAGAGGGGCCGGGGGGACAGCGTAAACTGCCTTTTTTTTCTTTTTCATTTTTTTAAATAAAACCCACGCACGTGAAGGGCTGGCAAAGGCGTGAGGAAGCCAGAGGAAAGGGCTGGGCTTGCTGCTGCTCTGCTGAGAGAGGAGAAAAGGAGCTACAGGAACCTTTGTCTTGCTATTATACAAGTATCAGAGATCTGGGCTTCTCAACCCACTAGTTTTGCCCTGAGGGAGTCCCCCCAGGATGGGGACAGCGGTGCTCTGGGGATGGATTGCACCAGACAAACCTCAACTTTCTCTGCCAAGAAGAGAAATGGAAAAGGAGATGAAAATCTGTCAGATTTAACCTCAATCCCTGCCGCTGGCATTTTGGTGGAGCTGCTGAGTCTTCCAGAGTGCCTGGGTTGGGCATACTGCACTTAAAAACAGATTTATGGCAAAAATCATTTAATCCATTGCCTTAGAGTACCAAATACCACATTAATTGTGCCTAATGAGTGAACTAGCCCCAAAGCCCACAGCAAGCATCATTGGTGTCTTCTGAGTGAGAGCTGGAGATGGGGAAAGCAGCCAGAGCAATGCAGCTGTGAGAGCCCACGGGCCACCAAGCCTAGCCAGGAGAGAACAAACCAGAGAGCAGGAGCCAGCAGGTCACTCGTCTTCCTCCTCCGGGTCTGATCCAGAAGACAGCTCCAACGGAGCTGGTTTTACTCTGGCTGAACTCCTAGGGCAAGCAGATCTCAACCCTACCCCTGTATGGGGTGTTGAACATTGCTGGCTTTGTAAGAAGAGACTATTGATAAGGATGATCCAACTGTGGTTTTGGAAATGTGATAAATAAATGGTGCTCAAATGGCAGCATTTCAATAGAAGTGGAGTTTGGTGGAAAAAAATATTTTAAGAAAAAAACTGTACTTATTATTGTTTTTAATCTTTTTAGCATGATTACAGACCAGGCAGACAATCTACTTTTCTTGTGGTGTAAAAGAATCCTCCTAAATGAATAAAATATGGGATATGTTAGGGCTCAGCTTAAAACCTAGAAAAAAAGAGGAAAGAAAAAAACAGGGAGAACACAGGGCAGTCCCTGTCTCAGCTCTCATTGCCATCTGAGAATTTGTGGCTGGGATCCTATGAAAGAACAACCCCTGGTGGGACAAGAATTAAAATTAGAAGGAGAAGGAAAAAAACAAAACAAAGTGACCCATGAAACCTAGCCCAGAGAGAAGGAGGGCCACCAGAGGAAATGAAGTTAAGGATATGTTTGGAGGGAGTTTGTTTTCTCAAAGCCTTCCGTTTCACTGCAGCTGATTTAAAATGAGGGTTGTGTTTCAGCAGCCCCAGCAGTTGTAGGAGTGTAAGAGGGGAGCCTGACGCCTCGGCCTCTGCTTTGCACGGAATTCTTTCTGCAACTGGATTCAGAAGCTGTTCCTGTGACCAGACCCAGAGGAAAAGCTGCCCTTTTACTCCCGTGGACTGAGCGATGCTGCGCAGAGCCACAAAATGTGTCCCTTAGCCTGGCTGCAGACAAACAGGGGAGTTTGCTGCCCAGAGATTTTCCCTGCTGGCAGAAATGGTCAGCGGTGATGGAGGCCAGTGGTGCCTACCAACATGGTGATTTGAGCAGTGCAAGAACTAAACCAGATTTCCCGTGCTGAGGAGCTAGTGTCATGCCATTAAACCTTTTCACATGATAAACACTTGTGGAGTCATCATTCCCCCATCTGCTCAACTTCTCCCCTCTCAGATGAATGGCCTCAGAAATACACCTATTCGCTTATTTCATTTACTTCTTGCCTTTGTTGCAAAGACAGCAAATCACTGAAGAACACTTTTTGGTTTTTTTCAGGAGTATTTACCCATTCAGCTCACTTACTGTCTTGAAAACATCTCTGGAGGACACCTGACGAAGCCATCACAGAGCAGAGCTGACTCCGATGCCCCATACCAAAAAAATTAGCCTCAAGCTGGTCTTCAACACAGCAAATTCCCATGAGGAGATGGGGGATGGATGCAGGAGCAGAGAATGGGTTTGTTCTGGAGGACATGGGTTTCTGGGGCAGAAAACCAAGCATGCTGGGTGGCAGTGGTGGTGGTGAGATGGCTTTACTCCTGGTAGTAACCTCAGTGCAGTTGAGATTTCCACGTCATGGCCAAAGTCGTTTTTTCCTCATGGCCAAGTATTTGTTAAGCAATGCCCTGGCTGCCTGTTACCTGCCTCTCCTAAACACACCAAGCAACCAGGCGGCAGGACATCAAGCCAGGTTCAAAAATCATGTTTAGCAACTTCAGTGAAAAATTCGCTCCTCCTGCAAGAGTAACCTGGCAACACAGCACACTCCATTCCCCCAGGCTGCCTGTTTTCCAAAGCCTGGGGAGTCACAGACTGCTAGTCCAAGGTCAGGAGGTGGACTGACAGATGGTCCTGCAACAGTGGGGAGATGAAGGTGTGGTGGAACCTGCTGCTCCACCTCTCCAAGTTGATGGCAGGAGCTTTGCTTCCCGGTTCCTGGGGCTCCAGCCCTCCTCGGGGGTATGATGTGCATCCATGATGTCCAGTGGTGTCAGCTGGAGGTTGCTGACACCATTAAGCAAACGCATTTCAAGGGATGGTTTAAATAATTGATCAACTACAGAGAAATTTCTGCTTAGCAAGGGTCTTTACACTTGAAATACTAGTACTAGCTACGCCTGAAAATAGCGGTGTGGATGGGGAAAAGTAAATTACACTGTCAAAAGCCGAGCCGAGTACATGCTGCAGCAGGGATGTTTCAAGTTCATTAGCTCTTTACAAAGCCATACTTATACCGAATTGAACAGAAAAATATCTCCAGCAATGGGGTGCAATCCTGCCAGCATGGTCCAGGGACCGGAGAGCCTGGTTGTCCCTCGCCGCAGCGCAGGTGCCCGGGTGCTGAGCCGCACTTGGGAGCACAACGTCTAACCACACGTCATGGCTGAGGACACTTTATTGCCTTCTGTCAACACCCTAGCACCAAGCTAGGAAGTAATATGTGCTTCTAGTGATGTGATCTCTCAGATGACATTTTAAATCAAGCTTCTGTCTGCGGGGAGGCATGAAAGATCCCATGACACCATTTTTATTTCAAGAAGAATAAAGGCATTCATCTCCGCAACATTGGCTAGATTCACTGCCTTATCCCAATAGGGCATCTTCACATAAACAGCTGAATTAAACTGCAGTCTGGAATAGCAGTCAGGGGTAGGAAACTCGGGCCAGAAACTCAGGAACTAATTTTACTTCTTCACTAAAACTATCTGCGTTTTATCGCTCGGAAGGAGGGTAGCTGGCAGTTTGTAGTACGACTTCCAAATAATGGTACCATTTTTCCTTGGACTCCAGAGCCATTTTTATTTGAATTCTGATGGCTGGTATTTATGTTTTCAAGCCCAGTTGTGGCCAGGACTGTGAGGAGAAAATCAAAAGCAAGTTTCAACCACTATTTTCAAGGAATCTGGCCAAGCTGTGGAGGTCAAATTGCAGTTTAAAGCTTTAAAATGCAGTTTTAGTTCTAAAAGGAGAAAGATTGCACCAAGGCAGCCAAAAGACGAATGGTGATAACAATTTTAATACCAGAGGAGACAGCTGATTTGAATTAAGCCTTTTCTCTCAAGAGAGAGACAGCAGCCCTTATAAGGTCCACATCTTTGCATGGTGGAGCTTCTCATGACCATTAATAGTCACGACCCTCCTGAAAGCCATGTAAGTGTTGAAAACATTATCCCTATTTTACAGATGTGGGACTGTGGCCCAGGACTTGGCCCAGGACCTCCCCGAAGGCGCTCAGCAATCCTGCAGTTGAGCCAGGACTGAAACTCGTGGGTCACTCCTGTGCCCTGCTCACCTTCCTTGCCCAATGCCAACATCCTCCAAGCTGGACCTCACACCTGGGGCTGATGAGAGCCCCTAGATGGACGTTCATGCCCTGGTGGAGATTGGCCCAGCTGCTTTATGCCAAGGTAGAAGAACCAGAAAGCTTCTCTGGCCAGGCTGATTTCATTATCCAAGCAGCAGAAAGTGTAGATAAGGCAAAAAAAACCAACCCACAAACACAACAGTGTGAAGGGTAGAAAGCAAAGCCAATGAAGGATATAGATATGTACACTCACCACAGTCTATGGCGTACTTAAATAACGTAGCAAGGATTTTCAAAATCCAATCTTGATCCTTTTATTTTAAAATTAAGTGTCACTTGTGAATACACAGCTGGACAAGTTAATAATTTGGTGTTATTTTTAGTTCTTTGATTTGTTTATGCACTTTGAAAGTTGCTTCAGCCTCAGTGGGTCTAACAACCCAAGAGGACAGGGAAACACGAAGCACATTGTTCTTGTATCTTTTTTCCTTTTTAGGTTTTGCATCAGTCTGAATTTTTTTCAGGTCAGTTTATACTACTGCTAGTTTGGATCTGTGTGTGTGCATCACTGCATTATGAAGATCCAAAGCTGGAAAGCCATAATTCACACATAGTTTCTACTTTATAAGCACACATTTAAGAACCACTCTGAGGTTTTTTTCATCACACCTTTTCATAGACTCAAAACTTTCCCTTCTTGTTGGCAGCAACTGGGGATAAAATCTCTAGATGAACTGCTTACAACATGACCTGCCCTGTTCCCTCTATGGGACAGGACTTCCCTGCCTTGCTTCTGTCCGCCCTTTGCAGAATTTTTGATATGGCATCTGTGTTTTTCCTAGCTCCCAGCAGGTTAAACTACTGGGGCAAGTGGAGAGCTCTGCTCCATGCAACCATTTCTCCCTCCTCCCAAGCAACGCTACTGAAGGGACACAGAGGTTTAGCATCTCCCACCTTGCACCAGAGACGTTGATGTGACATATCTCCTCTCCTTTTATCCAGAAAGCTGCATCTCTCCCTCTCCAGGTTTGGGGTGGCTCCTGAGGAGCAGAAATCCAACTCTGAGCCTTTCATCCTGCAGAAATCGTACCTTGCTGGAGACCAGTACTGCAGATGGCTGCAGCTGCTCAAGCCAACTGGGCTGGCAGCCGCCAGCCCCCACGGCTCAGGTGTCCTCAGGAAGGAGAGAATTAGTGAGGACTTTAATGATGGATTAGGCTTCTCCAAGTTTTCCTTTTCTCTCCTACCACCAGCTCAGTCCCTGGAAGGAAGCAGGCAGTCTCCGGTGTGGGTTACAGCCTGGGACTGCACCTTGGGGTGGCCATGTCCTCTCCTTGACCCTGCAGCCTCTCCACGTGGCTCAAGGTGTCCGATGCCTGGGGATGCACCCCAGGACACCCCGAGGGCACAGGGACAGGAGCTCCTTGGGGTTATGACTCACAACACACCCTGTCCTCTGCTGTGCAAAACCCAGAGCTGAAATGGAGCATTTTGCTCCTTGTGTGGGATTAACATTAACATCTTACTCAAAACCCATCCACCAGAACACGGGTAGAGCTCCCTGCCCAGATAAAATGTTCTCCTCTGTGTTTTTAGGCATTTCCCTTCTCCACAAAACCTCTGGGATGTTCCATCAAGCCGCAGAGAAACCTGTAGCTGCTCTAGCAGACATCAGTGGCCCTTTAGCCCTGGAGGACTGAGCACCACAACATTGTGGCCTTGTTTTCATGCCGCAGAGGAGTACACACCATTCCCCCTGTGGTCAGAGTTGCAACCAGTAATGTAACCACTAGGAAACTGGAGTTGACGTGACTTGTTGAGTGGTATTTGGTAGATTTCCTGGCTGGATTTAGATGGCCTGGCAGGCTGCCCTTCCACAGCAGTCACGTGGAAAGCAGAAGATCTGGCTACTGCGATAACGCCATCTTTCTGAAAAGCCTGTTCAGTGGCTGAATGAGCTCATGTGGATCCAGGACAAAAATCCCACAGTCATGCATTGCAGAAATAACAATTAAAAAAGACCTCATATGTGATTTTTCTGTGGGACTTACAGATTTGTTGAAACCACTGTGTGCTGAAAGTCGGGAGACATGTAAGGGGAGGGTCACTGCATTTACCCTGTTTCTCATCCTTGAACATTTGCTACTTGTTGTTGTTAGAGGGAGGTTTGGGGTGAGGAGACACACCAAATCTGACCCACTATTGCAATTCTTTTACTTTCTGCTTCATAGTGTTCATTTTTTAACCCCAGTTCGCCTTAAACAGCTCAGCAAGGCTCATCTTCCATCTTCCTTGGGCACTGCTCTGCACCTTCTATAGTCACCCAACTATCATAATTCATCAGCATTGCCCAAAAGGTAAGGTAATTAAGAACCTTATGTTAAAATATGACAGGTTTGTCTTGCTGAATTGAACACACCTTGGAAGTATCAGTTTGCTGCATTGTGGATTACAAATGTGTCTGCATCAAAAAGGCAGAGCATGATGACCCTGCTTTGGCTCTCAATTTTATCAAAGGTGCCAGGTCCTGAGGCATCATACCTCAAAAGAGCAGGTCCCTCCACTGACTGTACAGTCTCAGGTAACCAGTGCTGTCCTCTGGGTGCCTGACATTAGCAGAGATAATCCCACTTCCGCAGACTGGAAGAAAGTCCCCTCATTGCAAGCCAAATGACAAAGGAGCAGAAAGAAATGTGAGTTCCATGATTCAGAGGTACCACTGGGAAGAACGATACCTTACACTTGTTATGAGTAAAACCAAGCATCGAGGGATTAGCAGTGTGATTGACCAGCCAGGAGGAATCCAACTGCCAGTGTGATTTATCCCTCAGTATTTTCAGTTTTGTCTAAATCAGGCTTCTCTCAGGAAGTTTTAATTTCCAGCACACATTTTTCTTCACAGGACAAGTAAGAGGAGGTGGGACAGTCTCATGGTACAGGCCCTTGGCTGAGCCACGGGGTACACCGTGTCAATTCATAGCTCAAGACACAGACCCTGTCTGCATGTCATTGTGCCACTTGGAGCAGAAATTCAAAGTAGATGTGGCACAAGTGTGTTGGGCTCCTACTGAATGTGTCAGAAGCCCTGACACAGGATTTGCACCAGTGCATGCCGTGGACATGTTCTCCATGTACTAGAATCCACTGCACCACACGCTGCCATGTTCTCATTCACCTCCCATGTACTCTGCAATGCTGCTGCTGCGTGCAGGTAAACACCTGAGGATTTGGGCAAGGTCAGGCACTGCTGTGGAAAAAAAAAAAACTTGAGAAAAACATCCAGAGCTTGGCTTGCCTGTGTGGCTCTTTGTCTGCCGGGAGAGGTCACACCATGAGGTTTGGGTCCCACCTCCTCAGGCAGGCTCAGTGTCCATAATTCAAGCTGCTCAGCAAAGATGGATGTAGAGGGAAGTCTTCCTTGCACAAGCAAGCCAACTTTCAGGAGAAGTTTTCATCAACTTTCAGGAGAAGTTGTGATCTATGCTCATAAAAATCCATAGATATTTTTGGGACCAGGCACGAGGTAATCCTGTGACTCCCAGCGCTGACACAGCTCCACACACTTTATCAGTCATGTGGCCAACAAGACGCAGTTTGGCAGATGACCACCCCACCAACTCCGGTGGGAAGAGTGACTGCTCCCCCTCAGCTCAGTAAGAGCAAGATTTTGATCCCCAGACTAGCATTCCCTGCTCACCAGCGGTGTGGGGCTGCTGTGCCAGGGTGTGCTAAACCAGTGCACACAGTGCTCACAACCATGAAACCAGTTGTCAAAGTCTTTGGGGCACTGCTGTCCATGGGGGTCCCTGGGAGCCACAGCAGTGTTACTGGCAATCACAGAATCACAGAATCTTCTAGGTTGGAAGGGACCTTAAAGATCATCTTGTCCAACCGTCAACCTGACTGACAAAAATAGACACCCGCACAACAAACAAGGAGCATCATCACTAAACCATACCTCCCAGCACTTCATCAACCCGTCTTTTGAACATCTCCAGGGATGGTGCCTCAACCACCTCCCTGGGCAGCCCATTCCAATGCTGAATAACCCTTTCAGCGAAAAAATTTTTCCTAATATCCAGCCTGATCCAATGTCCCCGTCAGCTGAGGCACGGTCGGTGAGAGCCCCGTGGGAACAGCTCTGTCTGAGCCCACACGACCTTCCCTGGGGCTACACTTGGTCCAACACGGAGTGGTTTTATTTCTAATGTCCCAGAGGTTGATCTGGGGGAGTGAGGGAAAGCAGCATTGGCATCTATAGTTCTAGCAAGAATCGATCAGTATGAAGAATAAAAAAAAAAAATACCCAATGGATGTCATTTTACAAACCTCAGGTCAAGAGGATGTGAGTCCATTAAGCCTGCAGTCTCACACCACCACCTCGCCTTTCCTCCTCCAGGTCACATAGCATGTTTCGGAAACGATGGTGCACACACACCCTTCTAGACCCAAGCAGGGGTACCCTCTGCCTGAAGACACCTTACAGGTCTGAGGATGCCCATGGCCATGATCTTTCTTGTGCTTAACTGAGATTGCCAAGAGCTTGTGCAACACCTGACCTCTCCAGGTACCACTTGGCACCACCACCCGGGCTGAGGCAGTCTCCTACAGAAACTTTTTCATCAGTTTGCATAGCAAATCCCATCTGGGACAAGGAAACTTCCTACTCTAAGGGCTTGGTTTTATTTTTTGTAAAGCAGCTCTTTGATTTATTTGCTGAGCTAAAGTTTTTTAAGGATCCCGAGGCAAATTCTGCCTCGGATGGTGGATCCTGGTTTTGCAGATGAAGCAAATAGCTAGTAAAATGACATGCACCAGGTTTTCCACACATCATTATGGAAGAAGGCACGTGCCCAGAATAGATATGAAATGTACAGAAGTGGAAAAAATGCAGAAGTAATGAACATTTTAAAGCAGAGAATATGCTGTTTAGTAGATATTTCTTCTTGAGTAAAGAAAAAGTGGTATTATTCCGAATATATTCTTTCAGAGTGATTTTCTAGTATTTAAATTTTGGATTGTAAACAAATATCAACTATTTTGTTGGTATATAATATACAATCTGTATATTGGTATATTGATCTATTGTATCAATATAATAAAAAATGTAGTTGCAAAGCAGAACAAATCAATCCTGTGTTCATCAGCCACAAATTCAGTTCTAACTTACCAGCTGCTTCACTGGTTTTAATTCTTGTTTTCTTCTGCCTCTTCTTATGGGAGATAATGGTCTTACTCACTTATTCTCACGATAAACTCATGCAGAACTTCGTTCAGCTTTAGCACAACGGCGGGAGAGGATGTGGGCAGCTGTGTGGGATGGGGTTGGCCACCTGCAGATGCAGAAATGGAGCTCAGGCCTCGGCAGGGGGAAAGGGGTCTCTGCGGGGAGCTGAGCCCTGGAAGAGCAAGCCTAAGGGGAAATTGGGAGAGATCCCATGCATCCATCAGGGACACTGGCTGCTGGCAGGACGGCTTGTGTGAAGCGTGCCCACAGCTACGCATTGCTCCTGGAGAACAGTTATTTTCTCCACGAGAGCCACCACCTCCCCGCGTGCCACGGTTATTTTGGGCAAGGATGGGTGGACTGGTATGGAGAGGACCGGCTTTGAAATCCTTCTATCTGGGAAGGATCCCAGGTATGCAGGATGCAGGAGGCAAAGGAGAGGGAAGTGCTGGGAATGCGGCGGCTGGAGCTTTTTAGGATAAAAGCAGGGGGCAAGGACAAAGTGAGGGGACAGCAAAGTGCTGAAGACAGAGCGCTACAGTGCTGAGTATTTCAAACGGTTAGAATAACTGTTCACACCTCGGAAATATCGAGGTTTGTTTAATACGTCATTTTTTTGCCCTTTTGCCCCTGCCCTAGGGAGGAAGGAGCAGAGGTGGTTTGCCAGGGGCTCTCCTCTCACGCCGATGCTGCACAGCACCCACAGAAACCCAGACCCACCTCTCTCTCCTCTGCAGAAGAAATGTGTTTATCGGAGCTTTGCCTGCGGCGATCGTGCTTCATCAGCTCCTGCATACGCAGGCACCGGCCAGGACTCAGTGCAGATTTCATCTTCTCCCAGGATGCCCTGAGCTGAAAGCTCCCAAGGACTGGGTTCTCTGCGCTGTTATGTCCTCCTGCTGCAAGAAAATCAAGCCATTGAGTAAAACGCTCCTGATAAGAAACATGAATATGTGCAAATTAAGAACACAGAGTGGGTTTTTGTTACCGTGCCAGCTCAGTACAGGATGAGAAACCGTGCAATATGGTGTCTTCTGCTGCCACTTTCACAAACGCAGACTGCTGGGGCAGACCCTCTGCTGGTGGAGGATGGTCTACGTGGCTCTTTGGTTGGACCCGGAGGGTGGACTGTGTGCTCTTCACTACACCAAAAGGAAAGACAAGGCAAAGCATGAGTCCTGTTTGTGCCTGCACAGAACACACACGTATTAAAAATAACTATCCAAAATTTTCAAAAGTTATTTGAGCAGGGGAAAAGCAAAGGAGGATGGAGGGATTTCTCACCAGCTGTGAAAAGTGAGACTGTAACTGCGAAGACATCATATCCTCTGCCTTCCCTGCTCCAGGTCTTGCATTCCCAGCACAAAATGTGACATTTTATTATAATATGAACAAAATCAGACAGAGCAGTGTGGCCACGTGGGCTGGCCACGGTAAGCCAATGTTTGTGGGCTTGCCAAGGGAGAAGGCTGTGTCCCTCTCTGTGTTCAGCTGGCCTGGAGCTCAAGCACCCCAAAATCAATGTGGCTGGGGCGGGAGCCCCTTGCAGAGCAGGTCAGCCCCACAAGGAGCTGGGGATGGAGCCCTGGTGCCTGCTGGTGCTTCTCCCCAGGCGAGGAAGGAGCTGGTCACAGGCGGCAGGAAGGCGGACGGGGAGGGATAAAAAGGAAGAGCCCCCCAACCAGAGGCCACGGCTGATGGCCGCACACCCTGGCTGCTTCTGGTCCGGAAACGCCGGGGGGAGGCCCAGCAAAGGCGAGCCACGTGGGGAGAAAAGCAGCCTCAGAGCATGTCTAAGGTCACGACACTCGACCTTTTCATTTCTTTTCCTCTTTGAAACCTGATTACCTCTATTTTTAGGCCCATGCTTGGGGAAGGAGGGAGGCAGGGGTGGCCTGACCCTGCCCGAGAGCCCAGCGCCGCCGCTTTCCCTCCCCTGCCCAGGCCGCAGGAACGGCCCCGTGTGCCCACGCATGCCCCGAGACCCCAAACGAGCCGGGTTTGGCACCGGGATGCTTTCACCATCCCAAATCCCCCACGGACTGGTTCAGACAGGGAGCAGCTTCCCAGGGGATTGGCGCTGGGTGGCGAGGGGACAATCGAGGTTTGGTGCGAAGGATTGCAGCAGCTGCTGCCAGATGTTTGTTCTGCATTGAGATAACCCTGCGTGTGATGCCGGTGAGCCAGGGACTGCCGGGAAGGTACCGGCGCAGAGGAGGGACTTGGGGATGGCAGAAGCAGAACACAGAAATCATCGATATTGAGACTGATTATGGCAAAACAATGTAGCCTCTGGGTTTTTTTTTTTTTTTTTCTATTTAAGACAGGCAAAATCATGCTTGCAGACACGAGAAAAAGGAGGTGAAATAATCGCGTGTGGTAATAGCAAAGCCAGCTCCCAAGACAACACCCTCTTCACCAAGCATGATGTCTATTTCATTTTACCATTTAAACGTAGCTGAGCAATAAGAAAATAACAAAACCAACCCCATAACCTTCTGGCAGGTCATTTTGCCAGGCAGACAGTGGTTTTCTCCCACTCTGTCTGCCCGACTGACAGAGCAGGTCTGGGGTCTCCCTTCCCTCCCCAGGGACCTGGGGGCTGCCAGGACCTGGTGAGTGGAAGTTACTTCACCCCGTTGGAGTTTTGCATCCTTTTGCATCCTTTCCCACAGCTCTGGCCAAAAACAAGCTAGGACCAGGGCTGGTGGGAACAAGGCATGGGGGCTCTCCAGTGCTTTCCACTGACATTTTGAAAAAAAGTTGAAGGCCAATTTGGTGGCAGTGGCTGGGAGAGAGGGACTTGGATCCCTGGGAATTGGTCCCCGTGACCATCAGCATGCAGCTTTTCAGGAGGACACAAGATGATGCCCTAAAGGGACTCTTCCAAACCCAAGAAAGTGCTGCTTGGCTTTGTTGAGATGGAAGAATCACCCTCTTTCTCCCTCTCTTATTTTAAAGCAAAGATTACCGTGTCCACCCAAGGCCCGACTTGTTTCACTCCACCCACACAGCAGCACCTCACAAACACATTCAACAACAACAAAAAAATATGTTGAGGCTCCATATGCTAATATGATATTGACATGTTATTTCTTATACTCCTAACACACACACACAGAGCTTTCTGCTTTGTTTTTTTTTTTAAAGGCCCATGCTATGGTCAACCAATTCTCTTGGCTGCTTAGCAACAGGCAATTGAGACTGCCTATCAATTCTCAGTTTATAATAACCTGAGGCAGACCTAGATTTTTGTTTTCCCTTGAGCTTTTGTCTTCCCTTCCCTCTATAATAAATACCAGAAATGTAGGGGCAGCGTGTGTCAGAAATCCCCCAGTGGAATATCTTTCATCGCGCTGGCAGGGCTGCTCCTCCGGCAGGACAGAGCTCCAGCTCTCACACGCCCTCCTCCCCTTTGTTAAAACATTTCAGAGATTCATTCCACATTAGACCACACCTCGCAGTACATTTATCTTTAAAAATAGATATGTTAAAAATAGACATTTTCTATTTCGTGTTAAAAAGAAGACTCGAAGAGTTCACCTGGACAGACAGACCGAATGCAAATCTCAAGATATGCGAATAACCTGGATACTTCTGTCTTTGAATGTGCTATTAAAAAAACCCAAACAAACAGAATATAATCAATTTTGCTGGCTTATGGAGCACTAAACAGTGCATCCTGCACAGCCACTTAGGGGGCTGGCTCTGAGGGGCCCGGCCACTCTCCCAGGGGGACATGGTGGTGGCAATGCACAAAGGCACTGGGAGCACAATGCTGTGCCCCAGTGAGCATTCAGGGAGGGCAGCACAAGGCAATGATGGAGAAGTGGGGTGTTCAGCCCATCCCGAGAGGTCCCTGATGGGCAGAAACGAGGCAGGGTCCCTGTGGCCAGTTTTGCTGCTATAGCACGCTTCCCCTGAAGCTTTTTTATCTGGTAGCCCCTTAGGGATGCTGCTTGCTGACTATCACTGCCCGTACTCAGGAGGGAAAAGCAACATGTAAGGCCTGGAGAGAAGGCAAATCCATGGAGATACAGATAGAGCTAAAAAAGGGAGCCTGCTCACCCCTTCTGCCTCACATGCAGCCCCATCCCCAGAAGCTTGGGGCAGCCTCAGGCTTGCAGGGACTGTGTGGTCTTTCCAGGTGTGACCCCTCCATACTGGGATGACTACAATTCTTGTTATCCCATAAAAACCCTAAGCATCTCCATTATAAGAAATGTTTCAATGAGACTGCCATATGGCTTTTACAAGAGGCAAGCACAGGCAGAGCCTGGCCACCCCCCATGCCCTGCATCACCCTAGTAGAGCACTGGCACCCCAAGCACTGGTCCACAGCCCTCAGCCTCACCGGGGCCACAACTCTCCAGCCCACACAACGTGGTGCAAAGCAGCTGCCTCCAGCCCTCCTGTTGGCAGCTGCCTGCAGCTGTGCTGTGTTCCCTGCCCACGGTGGCCCTTGCCCCATCTCCAGGAAGCCTCCAAGCTCTCCTCACACCAGCACATACCTTCTCCCTGTGGGTCCCCAAGCATCACTGGCCCATGACTCTCAGCAGCAGCAGATGTAACATCAGATGTAGCATCCTCATTGCAGATGACCAACGTGACCAGCAAGCAGCACTGTCCCTCACTGCCAGGCTGTTTGAAAGGGACCTGCAAACAAACCGCTGCAGGGACAGCTGGAATGCTCTCCTCTCACTCAGTGCTCCACAAGTCTTGCAGCCAGACTCTGACCCTCACCTGGTCTCCACCATATGTACATCACAGGACCAAACGCTGTTTCTCCCCAGACTTCATGACCTGAGTGATGGTCAGAAACTGCCAGCGATGCCTTTGCTTTCATGATCTTTCTGTGCAGGTCACTGGATTCTTAAGGTGCTGGTTCATGCTGTTCCTAGAGGTGGCAGAGATGATAGAGACTAGGAAATCCAGTAAGACGCATGAATCTCCTCCCACAAGAACCAGACCAAAGGATCACCAAAACCTTCCTCTTGCAGCAAGAATGGAGGTGGTGCCAGGGAAGGAGGACTGGGGGTCTCCATGGTCCCCAGCACAGCCTGTGTACTCACAGCTCTCCCCTCCAGCTCGGGCCTGGAGCTCAACTGTTCTGAGCTGCCGTGTCACATAATACCATCACTCACCTTCAGATTGCTGGAAGTTTAGCAGAGGATCCAGCTAGTTAAGAATCAGGAGGTCTGGAAACAAATCATAGGCAGGGTCTGTTCAGGGACCTGCCTGGGTGTTCTCTCCTCACCCTGAGGGACAGCAGTGTCCTGTGGGCATGCATTGCCCCAGTTGCATGGCTTTGTCAGGTACGAGCAGCAAGTAAATACACAGGTACTCATCCATACCTGGAATAGAAAGGCTCATCTGGAAAATGCATGTGCGTAAAAGCAGTCCTTTGGATACTTCATCTGGTCTAAAAATGATGGGTTTGTCTCAAAATGGCTTAATGAATTAGTCACAGGAAAAGCAAGTATAGGAATTATCATTAGCAGGACGTTTACCATCCTCAGAGGTGATCAGTGCTCCTGTCCTAAGGGCAGGTGCATCTCCAAAGCTGGAAAGCACAGAATCTGTCCAGGAAAAAAGAACCTATAGTGGGAGGGAAAAGTCACGTCGATTTTACTGAAAATTCAGTTCTAATAATGTTGAAAATGGCACCAATCTATCTTCTCCCTACGTACCTCTCACTGCGCTCTGCCCTCCTGTTAGGGCAGTAAAAATGCAGGAGAAAGAAAGCTCTACCCTTCAAAATGAGAGGTTAAAAAGGAAAAAGGAGGGAGGGGGACGAAAGTTTTTCACAAAGTCTATGCATTTGACCTGTTCATAGCAGGAATTAAAAAATCTACAAAAAGAAATCTAGGACACTTGGTGCACTATTGTTTGAACAGCAATCGCTGGATGCAAAGCATCCGCCGGGGAGTACAGGAACACTGAACTCCAATGCAATCCTTCAGGAATGGGGAAATATTTTTAAAACACACGAGCTGTGGTGTAAATCAGAAACAGCTTCACTGAAGCCACGCAAAGGCTTGTCATCACAAAAGTGATAGCGTTATAAGCACACATTTAACTTACGGTAACTGGTGCAATTCTCCACTGGGAACTCACTTCTGGAGCAGTTAATATACTTTTTTAAGTTTACTTATGGTTAGGAGTATACATTTAAGGAAATACAACAACCAAAAAGATGACAAAATACTGGAACAAGTATCCACACAAGAAGTGACACTGTTTTAGCTATCCTGAGTTCAACTCTGGCTGTCAAACTGGTGATGCTTTCCCAGACACACTCTTCCCATAGACCTATATGCCTTTGTGCATCTGATGCACCAGGTGGGACAAGACCCTTTCCCAGAGCAAGGATGTAGCCACGGCAGCTCCATAATTAAATGGCTTCTTTGAGGAAAACCAGGTTTTCTTTATAAAAAAAGAACCAGCAACAACCATCCAAACCGGAATAACATCGAAGATAGAAGAAACTTAATTGGGGGTGCAAAGAGCTGAGAAAATGGCTCTAGCATACAAGGAAATTATCCACAATGATTCTGTGCAACTTGTGTGCTATACTATTTATTATTCTCAGACACATGGTGATATATTAAAATTCTTGTTGGCAAAGTGTCTGTTCAAAATTAAATTATGCTTTAGCCTCACCACTAGGATTTTTTTTATACCAAGTCATGTTTGTAATAAACTTTATTAAATGCGATAAAATATTACACAGTTCAAACAGAGAAACCCAACAGGGAAATCATGTCCATTTCTGTTAAACTAAGTAGCAGAGCTTTGTTGCTGGCGTTAGGAGAACAGCTCTGAGCTTCGCTAGAGATATGTTCTAGAAAATCCCCATAGTTCTTAATGAATAATTGAAGACAATATATAACCGTGACACTTGTTTGCTACCTCCAGAGTTGGATCCTAGAGGACCATTAAATTAATTTTTAATAACGTACGCTACAGTTAAAGTTATGGGACACAAAATTTCACTCTATTCTCATTGTATACAGAATAATCCCAGGGTTATAACCCGGGTAGCAGGAGGTTCACAGTGACTAATAAAGCAGAAAGGGGAACATTAGGAGAGCTTACAGCTACTCCAATTTGGTTTTTGTGTATCATTTGTTCATGCCTCTTACCTAAAGACATATTCCACGACTTTAACAGTGCACTATGCCAATAGCGCTCAAATTCCCCAGCACGGTTCTTCTCACTTACAAGGTCACTTTCCCCCCCACCCCCCCCCCCCCACTACCAGTCGAGGTGGCGGCCCCGCTCCCCGGAGCGGGGGGACGTGGATCGTATCCCGAGTGTGTCCCCGGGGACCTCCCCCCCCCCCCCCCCCCCCCCCAAAAGCTAGGAATTGTGCAGGCCTTTCAAGTGTGCAGGATACAGGCAACATACCTCCAGTTTAGTTATCTGCCATGCATGGTCAGTGAGGAGGCAATTTCTGCTAGTGCCTCAGGGTGACGCTGAAAACGTGTCACAAATTCATTCTCCAAGAAGAATTCAGTATACTAAGTTGTCTGCAAAATAAATTCATACAGAACAAAATAATGGCTAGGAAATGCAGCCTGTTTTCAATAATTGCTAACTGCACCTAGGCTTCCATCAATTGCCGCATAATAGTGTTGCGCCTAACCCTGTCCCCAAGAAAGGCTGGTTTATTTTGGAATAAAGAAACAAAACAAAGCAAGGTGACAATGAAGAATGACAAACCAGCACAAACTTTAAACCAAAAAAGAACAAAGCAGTTATCAAATATCCCATGCCACGAATAACTCCGTATTTCTATAGAATCTCTACAGACTTCGACCACAATGAGCCACTTGCTGGCACGTATTTAAATGCAGGTAGAGTAGAGTACATTTTGTAATGATATGATAGAGCATGAGGGTTGAAGAAACGGAATAACAGCCTGTACCAAGGGAAGCTTTTATTGCATCAGAAGCAGAAAGCAGTTTTGGAAACCCCCGTTTGTAGTTTCTTGACCAGCTCTTTGTCACCATCGCAGCCAATGGTCCACGTTCACTCAAGGAGAGGCCTTTGCCCAATGGCTCTAGTGCTTGAGACAACAAATGGAGAGGAGAGGAAGGAGGAAGAAAGAGAAGCACTCAATACCCTTCACATTCTTCTTAATCACCTTTGGACACAGACATTTAAAATAAACTGGTCTATCATTTGTACCTACCAGGAATAACTCAACAAAAGAGAAATTCAGAGAACAGGAGTCCTTTTCTCTGAAAGAAACTTCTAGTGCCAACCAGCTACGCAGACATACTACACTCACTGTACAGCCTTCCTTATACAGCTTTACTTGGATAAGAGAGTATATTTTCACAAGTGATTTTTGAAATTAAGACATAATTAAAATTTCAAGGCTTCTACAAGAGACCTGTGAGCTGAGAAGGTCTGTTAGGACTTCTTGAAGACATCTAAAGATACCTGCAAAGGCAGTAAGGTCTTTCAAAGGGCTGCCAACCAGGTAGTGATATGCTACTAAAATTATACCTAGAAATCTAAAAATCTCAGCTGGAACCTGCTCTTAAGATCTACCATTCAGTATTGGCCACACCAAACTGCATTAGGAAAGAGATGGGCAAAAACTGCGTCAAGCAACTGCAATCCTAAACCTTGTTGTTCCCTTTCCTTACTTTTAGACTAGAACATAAATTGTAGATTAAATGTGATTCTTGCCAGAAGACAGTTATGGTTTCCACACCCAGTGAAGATGGAATGAATCATACAATAGCAATATATATATTTGTATTTAAAGTCCTGATCTTGGCCAAGAGGGGTTCAGACCTGCAGGGCCTTTTGTCCCACCCACTTTTCAACATCTTAAAATTGAGATAGGGAATCTAGGGCTTCAGCACAGATTTCTAGCTAAAACCAGAATGCATGTACCTCACCCAATTTACAGCACAGCTTGTTTTTCCTCCAAAGTCTGTCATATCAGGACAGCAGAGATCCAAACAGTGAAAAAACATTTGCAACTATACAGGCTTTTAAATTCTAATTCATTAATTTGATTTTTTTGGTGGCAATACAGAGTGCAAGAGACACAGCTATTCCAGGCATCACGCAAGTACTGACCGAGACAAGATTCCCTGTTCCCAAAACCTTTGTGAGCTGGTTAGTCACATTTAGATTAATGCTTTGTGACCTTTGGAGAAAGGTCTCCCAAGCTCAAAGATTAAACAGAGAGGAATGCGTATCTGATCATGCAATACACCAATGGCCCTATGTTTAAATATCACCTGGCTAGAGGGATTGTCCATTTTGAAGACAGCAGCATCCTCCTCCAGGAATCTTCCCTTATTTGAAATGTGAAACACCACAACAGAGTTGGCTCCCAACACCACGAGCTGTTACGCTCTCAATGCTGCTTCAAAAGCGGCTAGCAATTTCAGAAAGGCCACTCCTCAGTCTTGTTTTTGTGGAGTTTTTTGTTTGTTTGTGTAGGTTTTGGTTTGGTTGGGTTTTTTTTGTTTGTTGGGTTTTTTTTGCAATTTTTTTTTTTTTTTTTTTTCCCCCCCCCCTCTTCAGACCACCCCACCAGAGAAGCTGCTCTCCCCTGGGGCTGCACAGGCAGTTCTGATGAAGACTCACCCTGAGCAGCTCTGTTTCTCCAAGCCAACATCACCTTTGCAGATCCCTGCCGGCAGGGTGAGCCTCACATCATGCAGACTCTGTACAATGCAGATCTATACGAGTAATCTAATTAAAGCTAGCTGCAGTGCTCCTTCTTAAGTACTTTCTAGCAACTTTTAATTAAGTGTGAAATTGAGATATTTGCATTTTTTTTGAGCATTGTGTGACTGAGTAGACATTACCACTGTAGCCCAATGGACCATCTGAAATCAATGCAAGCTGAAAACGGGACTCACCCAGGCCCTTGGATTATAACACACGCAGGATTCAAAACCTCAGCCTTCAACTATGACCCACTGACTTAATGAACTTGAAACATCCCATTAAGAAAACCAACCCTGAACAAGAGGTTCCCAGGAGCATGACAAACCGATGGGTCAAATAACGTGTGGGTTGGACAAAGCTCCATCAAGGAAACGCCTTGATCTTGAACTGTGGCCGCCAGATCACAGAGCGGTGGTGAGGGAGGACATCAGGTTCTCATCCGATTCCTGCTTTTAGTAAATGGTCCCAGAATATCCTATTACAGACAGAGGGTGCACACAGCTACCACAGGCATTAGCTGCCTGCTCAACTGTGCCCCAACAACACATAAAAATCAAGTGGCAAAGCAGATGATTAAAGAGAAATAATCAAAAAGAAATTAAAGCTAACTGTTATCTTAAGTTACATCAACTTGCCTTTTGTCCTCTCTGAGTGGCTAGGTAGGGACATTGGAAGTAAATTAAGAAGAAAATTATAACCCTGTTCTTTTATCTAATCTCAATGTCAAACATAATTTCATGTTGTCATTGCAGCTGTTACCTTTGGACAAACTTTGTCACTCTCACTTTTCTGAAACCTTATTGCCTGCTAAAATCCAAGAGGAGTTTGCAAGGGGTTGGCAGCTCAGTTTAAGGCACATTTGGGGGGCTTGTAGTTGGCACAGTCCACGGTCCATAACAGAGATGGGGCCAATTTAAACCGATGCTATTTTGGTAAACATGTTGGGAAACGCAAAAGGGTCAAAAAATATTTAACCTTGCTGAAATACAGAACCACACAATAGCCAAAAGCTATGGAAATAGAAGACCACAAAAAAGACACTTTCAGAATGTAAAAGCTGGCAAGAAAATATTAAATTTCAGCTCTGCTAAATAAAATATCCTCAAAAGCTTTTTTTTTTAAAGACGTCACTGAGATCATAATCAATCAGTCTGGCTACTTAGACATATAGCAACCCATCAGAGGATTTAGCAAAAATGAAGTACTAAATTATTCAGTGTTTAAGCAACCGTGTAAGGAATATGTAGTTGCAAAGGACAAAATGCGAAACATGACTATTTTTTCTGCTACTTCAGTATATACTGTAGTTTTTCCAGGCGAGATAGCTAAACATTTTTCCATGCCTTTAGGCACATAGTTTAAAAAGTTCAATTTAAAAATAACATTTTTACTGTATTTACAGCTACTTTTTCTCTCTCACCTACATGACTCTTTTTTCTAGGAAACTGCCCTGCCCAAATCCATAGACCACCAAGCTTATAAAGAAATATTAGGAAAGTCTCATTATTGGATACAGGTACTACTAATAGAATACATGCATATGTCCAAAGAATCACAGAGACCAATACTATAATCTCAGTATTACAAATTTAAACTAGTAAGCTTTAAAATTTCAATTTCCTTTTTTTTTTAAAAATTATTTTAGCCATAATGTACACAAACTAGGTGATATTTACATTCCCCAAGAAAAGTTCTGATGAATTTTGGATATGTTTTGATACATCTTCTCTAATCTTCTGGAAGATTTTCCTTTTTTAAGTCTTTCTCAAGAGTCATTATCAATTTTTTTGAATGTCTTATGAAACATGAATACCAGCCTCTTTGTCCCCGAGACTGTATCACAGCAGTTAACAGCCAAAAGAACAGCGACAAAATGGGCACTACTTCACATGGCTTCATACAATTTTCATATACAGCTCTACAAATAAAAATCACGTATCAAGCTGTTAAAACACAGGCAGAAGCCCGTAGCACTAGAATTCATACAGAACCCATACTGTAAAATGTTACGCCGACACCTGACAAAATGGTAATTGCCGTTTGCCAACGTGCACGTCTCGAGGCCACAGCATTGAACAGCACCAAAATAACTCATTAAGGTGATAAACTTTGTCTTCAGTCCCCATCTCTTTTATTCTAGCATCGAATCTAGCATTAAATTTCTTTCTGGCAGCTGCACTAAAATACTAAACCATTCTCAGAGGCTGAATGACACAATCTCGGCATCACGGTTTATTGACTCATGACGGACGACCAGCACGTGTCTCAAGCCTTTGATCACCGGTAGAGATTCTTACTTTTCTTTCAAATGTTTATTGCAAATTTCTAAACTCAAATCTAAGCCAAACAAGCATGATTAAAATGGCAAGACATCAACTCCACCCAATTTAATATCAGGATTTGTTTCTAAAGAGAACACTTTTTGAAACTTCACACTGAGCATGTTTTGGGTTGTTGGCCACAGAGCAAGCAAGATTTCTGTACTGATTAAACCATACTAGATGTTAATATTAATTCAAATCTAGACCCACAATGAGCTGATAGCACAGTCTGTTGAGCAGAATTTGAGGTGTTCTGCTCAGTTTAAAAACAGACAAAATTTTAAAATTCTTCTGTTTCCACCCTGCTCTTGTGATATAAGGCTTTCAGAGTTCTAAACCATTTTTTCCCCCACCTCATTAAAATGTTGAAAAGCAAAATATAATTGACAGATTTAACTCATCCACAGCTACCTAAATGGACAATTCTCTTGTTACTTTCAGGACTGTTTGAATTAAGTCAGACTTGTCAAAATAAATACCTATAACATGCACGTTAAGTTTATCCATTTGTTTTTTCCACTGCTTTTCTAAATATGCTAAAAAAATGTCGGGGGGCCAGTATTTTTGAAAAGTCAACTCAACCATTCTGCAGTAAAACCAATTTACAGAGAGCAAACTGCAAAATAACTCTATTAAGACCCAGACTTTACCGTACTGAATTACTGAACTACATGCAACCTTCATTTTTATATTGCTCAATTTCTGATGTGCAACTCCTTTGGAACTCAGGAAAGAAAACCCCAAAGCTTAACAGAAAAGGGAAGGACCCACCGACATGGCACCCAATCTGACCACCTTTCTGGTGGGGAGAGCAGCAGGACTAGAACTCTTTGCATTATTGCACAGACCCAAGACCCCAGCCTAGATGTAACTGTCACAAGAGAGGACACCACACCACCCTTTAAGGGCTAACACGTTGCTAGAGGATTTTGGACATGTCCCCATTAGAAGGAGACTCTTCAGATCTATCCCAGTCTGGAAGTGCCTAATAGCAACTATTTTCACTGCTCCCACATCTAAACTTGCTCCTGTTCCCTCTTGCCCACCCTTGCCTACTCCTATCCCCACTCCAGATCGGGGTCCTCACTGCCCCTTTTTGCTTGTTGAAACCCCATGCTCTATTTCATGTAGGCCCTTTACAGTTTACCTCTCCTCCTTCAGCCAGTCCTAGTCTTCTCTGTGCTGCAAAGAGAAGGTCCCTAGGTCTAGTCACTGCTTCCTGTGACATTAGCATCAGTCCTTGTGATCACATCAGGCTCTTGATGGAGCCTACTCGCCTTCCTGCAGACTTTATCTCCTCTACAGTCAAACTGGGCAGCTGCTTCTGGCCTGAAGACCTGTAAGGGGTCATTCAATTCAAACAAGAAAAAAAGAAATCACAATACTCGCCTTCTATTCCTGAAGACACCTTACTTTCAAAGAGCTGTTACAGGGAACATCTGTGGGACTTGCTTAGCACAAGTGGGACACGGACAGTACGGTCAGTGCTAGATGGAGCGAGGAGAAGTCACATGCCACAGAAGTTAACTACTCACAAGAAACGATCAACTGATCTTTAGAACCTACACAGGAATTGCTAATGATTTGGCTGAATTAAAGGCCTGAGAAAGTCACCATTCTGTATCAACGTTTCAAAAAGGACATGTTTAAGACCAGTGGGGGGTTTTGTTTAAAGTTTGTCAACATAATAAACAACTTGACACTTAGTCTTTCAACAGAGGAAAACAGAGAACTCAACAATTTCCCTACAAATATAAATACAAGTAACCATTTGACAATTATTTTTTTTGGCAGTTGTTATAGGTGAATTCAAGTCCAGAAACATGAAGTAGTTGGTTCTTCTCAAAGGATATTTTGCTAAGTAGTAACCCAAATACAAAATGCACCTTGGCATGTATTACAATGAAAAAGTGCTGACATAATTCCTTAAAAAAAAAAAAGAACTGAAGTGTGAATGTAAGTGCAAGTAAAGATCCATGTGTTTGCCTTACTGCAAACTCTTTGCTTTCACTGAGAAGTACTTAGCCTTGCAGACAAACCCACACAAATCAATGCTTCCTTTGACGTCACATGAAACTACTCAGGTTCTAAGTGTTGTGAACGGGATTTGCAACCTGTTATTGTGTAAGTAAAGAGGATTGTCTGTATTTACAGAGCAAATACTGGAAAACAAAGAGAATGACGTCTCCTTTGAGTTACTGCAGACAGTACAACTGGCATATTCTGAAATTCTAAGGCAACAACATTGGACCAGCATATGAAAATCCACTGTAGAGACCAAGTTAATGTACCGCTTTCTTCTGCAAAGTAGAAATACTGTGATGTTTTTAACTTTGTCTTTTTTTTTTTTTAATTCAGTACCAGGTAGCAGTATGAAATGCCAATATTGCCACCAGATAACTTACGTACTCAACTTCTGCATTCAGTGAATCCCTTAAGATAACATATAGTGTTTGTTTTCAGTAGTACACTAATCAAGAAGATCTACCTGGCAGTATTTGTGTATATTAAAAATACACATGCACATTTTTGCAGACTTGTAATTTAATGTATTTTCATAACTCACTACAAAAACACGGTTTCACAACTGCTACCATACACTGGGACTCCTACAGTAGTACGGAGAATGTACAGGTGTCTTTCGCAGAACCGGCAATACTGTGCACTGTGCAAATTTTCCAGGACTCCAATCCTTTTTGAGCAGCAGTTAGAAGAAAATCTGCGGGTTGAATATCGATATCAAAATACAGATTTAAATAATTTACTCTTAAAAACATTCATATTTATAGCCTCTTACAGAAAATAAACAATTCATCTAATTATCAGTCACGTCCTCAGTTTTTCCAGTTCCAAGGTATACACAGGTCTCCATCCTGCAGCACAGAGTAGAAGTGTGAAATGCAAAGGTGCATGCCTTGTAGGTAGGGCAACGATTCTTCCAGCAGCCGCTTACAACAATCTATCATCTGTGCACTGGAAACACTGGGCTCCTTGTACAGCCGATCCAAAGAAAACCTTTCAGTGGAGGTATCGATTAGCTCTTTTTCTGTAATCATCATCCTAGCAAATGAAGACAACACACAGTGACAAAATTAGAACTTAACCTCTTAAAAAAAGCCCTGGAAATAAGTATATTTGTAGGTTATACGTATGTAAACAAAGGCGTCACTTCATGTACAGCTGAGCTTTTTGTGCAGGTTGATACCCATGTCTGACTCAGAGGCAAGACTGAATATGCTTCCATGATTATGGGCCACAGCATACCTACAGAGTCACATTTGAAAATCTGCACCATGAAATTGTTTTTGCTTACCAGGTAATGGGGAAAAATACCAAAATAAAAATCCTATGAGGCTCCATTTTCAATGTACGGGATGGAAGTACTTAAACAACCTTAAAAGTGTAAGCTTAAAGAATAAAATCATGTAAGCTTTAAGAATAAAATCATGTTAGTAACTACTCTGTCTTCTTAATTAAGACCACTACTCTGCATGTCAGCAAAAACAACGGATGACAGGTACAACCACCTGATGCATATTGAATGTGCTAATAACTTACTAACTGCAGTAAGTATATAGAATATTGAATTCATAACCTGCAGATGATTTTTTCCATTCACCTTGGGCAAAGAATGGTAAGACACAACATGGCAAACTCAAGCTACTCAGAAACAAAGTTAATGTGCAAAATTAATTACGAGCCACTGGAACTGTGGATCATCTGATGCAGAGACAGTTCACGCTCAGCAAGACCTACCAGCTCGGGCACTGTGTCACATTAACCTAGCCAGCTCTGGAAGAAGTATACAGCTATGTTACAGAAACAGGACCATCACTATCCTGTGACACAGACCCTGGGCTAAGAGGCTCCACAATTCCAACCCAACTTCCTGAGAGTAGCTACAAAGCAGCAGCACATTTGCAGAGCCACTGGGATGTGAGTCTGCCCAGGCTAAGCACCAGTAGCTGTGTGCATGCCACTTGACTCACATGAAATTGCTACTGAAGATGCTCAACATCACTCTCCAGAGCTCAGTTTGGGATCTCCATGTACTTACATGGCACTACACTCTGCTGGGACACTTGGATCACTCTACAACAGTCCAGCTTAAACTGGTATCCACACCACCCTCCTGCACACCGTCTCCAATACCTGAGCACCAAGCTTTCCTGTTCTATGAAGTCTCAGGCTCCCCTGAGGGATATAAAGATAGCTGCACGTAGTCAGAACTCCAGGTTTATTTTTAGTCACTTCCACAAGGAGGTTTATACCTCTACCACAATACAAACCTGATACTTTACAAGAAGCAAAGGAGGGAGAACTAGATTCATACTAAATCCTGCATTACTAGATACTGACGTTATCCACACAGATAAAACATTTTTCTAGAGCAGCAGCGTTTGAACTCTCCAGTGCATCAGGTCATACAGAATTCCAGCTACGCCCTGCTATTTACTGGATGTAAAACATTCATCTGCTTGTGCAAAGTAAACTCAGTATTTTTCAAAATATTTTCCTTTATCTCAGGGGCCCCTTTAACAACCACAGGAGGCTAGGGAAAATCAGAAGTACAGAATGGGTTATGTCCAAGGAAGCATTAAGTAAAAAAGAAGGGTTTTCACCTCCAAGAAAAAAGACAACTAAGGGGAAATATGACATACCCACATAAAAAGTAGAGGTGATAAATATAGAATGACTGTTTTGTATTTCCTATAGCACAAGAACAAGAGAATGCCAAATGAAACCATCAGGTTGTGAGTCTATAAAACAATGAACACCTCTCCCCTCCTTCATATACACATGCTATATGTAATTTAACTGCAATTCACTGCCATGAATTCTGGAGCCATAAAGGGCAAATTGGCTCAAAATTAGACAATTAGAGCAGAAAAAAGAAGATTTATTGAACCCTCTTAACATGAGAGAATGTTTCCAGCTTCAAGCATTTTCTCAAGTGCAGTCAGAAACTGGGAAGGAGCACAGAGTGAAAAAAACCTACTGCATTTTTTGCCCCATTCATACAGTCTTTCCTCAAGCTAACAGATGCTAGGGACAGACCTTCAGTACGACCCAGTATAGCTGTGTTTTACTATTGTATACAAAGCAGCAATCATCCAACACACAACAGCAAAGAAGGGATATTTAGGTTGGGTCTTAGACTCCTACAACACAGCTCCTTATATGCTGAAGCGAGTCCCACAGTTGTGTCACTGCTAGCCTAAAGACAACAGTTTTTATGGATTAATGTCTTCATCTTGTGGGGTAGTGTGAGGCTTTTTGGAGAGCGAGTTACCCAGATGCAAACACATGCGTTTGCTATGACATCCCTCCCAGCCTCTACGGACAACACTTCCCCAGCTGTCACATATGCACAGCTACATAGAGGGCTATTCAGCAGTTACTGTATGACAAAGGGAACTTAACTTCAAAGCTAGATTAGGGTTATGGAAAAACTCCATGTTTTCCAGAAATCCATCTCCAAAATATATCCTCCCAAGTAATCAGATCTTAAGAGAGCTAAAACCATAAAGCCTTCAGTAAGACTCATGCCTAAAATAATCTTCACTGAAAAATATCTGGCTCTATGCACCATGCATACATACACTCATGACAGTGTGACGTTTCAACCATTCATTAAAAGCTTTCCAAAGCAGAAAAATAGACCTGCAGTCATAATGTCTAAAAGTAATACCCAGTTACTTATCACAGTATTTTATTCAAAATAAAACCAGTATCTCTACTTCATGCTCTTAATCCTCAAAGAAATGAACAAGGTGTCAAGAATAAAACTGACAATTCTGATTGATATTACAAGTCACAGGCTTAATATTAAGCATGGTACTATGACTCAATGTTGTCATCTCTCTCATCTCCCTCACATCTGTGAAAGTGTACCAAGGAGCTATTTCTCTCACCATTCTACCCCAATTTTTTTTCTTCCCCTTGCTGGGTGCTAACTAATCTTTTCCTCACCTAACTAACAAACAACTAGAAATACTAATTCTCTAGCCAGTGTCAGTTATTTTTAGTTTAGATTTTGCTGTTTTCTTGTCATAACGTTAGTGACATTAATAGAAATTTGTTGCTTTTCTTATTCAATAAAAAGGTCTCTTCCTTAAAAAAAAAAACCACCTCTCCTTCAGGGAAGTAATTGTAAAAAAATTACATAATTTTGTCTTGTAAGCAAAGATCTTTTATTTCTGAATAAAGTACAACTGTTTCTGTTCACTGGAGGATGAAATTTTTAACTTAGTAAAGCTGATAGGCGAAGCTCTGTTTTATAAACAGAAGTTTTCTCCACCAAAAGAGCATGAATACATTCTCTAAAGTTCTCCTCCTCCAAATAAAACATATGACACACAAGGACTTTCATGAGCTAAATGCATCTAGTCACATAAACACTTACTCTTCCTTTCTTTTCAGATTTTCTCTTGCTTCCTGCGCTTTGGCAAAAATAAACCATTGAAGGGTTGCTGGATCACAGACTGTTGGGATCGTAAAGTGCCCAAATTCATGTAAGCTTGGTGCATATCTGTCACTAATGAAACATGATGGAATTAAAAAACAAGGTATCATTATTATTTTTCTTTTACACAAGTATTTACATTAATTACTTTCAGAATTAAGATAATCTTAAGACTATAAATCAAACACAATCAGAATAAGCAGTAAAAAGCTAATCAAGTGTGGTTCATGAGAATGCAGACACATCATACATAAATTTTTAAACATGTTTTAAAATTACATTCAAAAGAAACTGTTGACAACACTCAAAAAATATGAACAGTAACACTATCATACACAGCTGAGTGTTGACCTAACAATATAAAACCTCTGATTTAACCCTGCACAACACTATGACACACAGAACTTTAATTCTAACTTGAATGAAATAAGCAGTTTTTTCTTTAATCTGACTCCTCCTTAACCCATAAAGGCAATTAAAACCTTCAGAAACAAAAAGACTTTGACATAATGAAAATTTGAGATTATATTAGCTTTTTTTATTGAGAAAAATAATCAGTTACAAAAAAAAAAGAAAGACTAAAAGCTGCAAAAGCAAGAAACCTTTCCTGCAAGAACCTACCTTTCCAGAATCATTTGCAAGCCTCGCAGACTGCGAGGATGAAAAGGTAGTCTACTGTCACGTAATTTATTATAGAAAGAGTCCAGAGTCTCATAGTACTCTTCTAAAGTCAACAGGGGTTGCAGTTCTTCAATATATATTACTTGTATGCCTCCCAGAAGCTGGCTTATGCGATCTTCCAACAGCAGCAGCCTTTTTTGAAGTTTATAATAATTTGGCAGTCTCTCAAAAATCTGTGTACACACACAAACATTTGCTATGTTACAAAGCATATACATTTATTTTAAGAAAAGGAAAAAAATAAGAAGAAACTGTAAGGGACACTTAACAATGCAAATGTGAAACCCAAGGGTAAAATAATAATCAAAGATACAAAAAATCAGAAGTATCAAGTATATATATTTTGGGGCAAGATATGGTAAGATCGTAAGCATTGTCACTATTTATACTATAAAAAGCACCAAAAGGTCATAACAAGATTGATGGATGTGCTTTATCTATATATACAGATAAAAAACATAACCTGAGGCCTACATAAAATGTTTATCACCAGTTATAGTGGTAGAGCTATTCCACATACAAAAGTGATTTTACCAGCCTAATTTATAACAATTCTCAAAAAAGGAAAGAGTCTTTGTTGCTGGAACCTTTTCTTTCCAATGATTTGGGTGATAACCAAGCTCATCTTAAATTTGAAGCAAGAGGAGAAAGGAGGACAGTACCAGACCTCTACCTTCTAAAACCTATACCAAAAAAAGTTAAGAAGTAATCAGAGTTGCAAGCTGAGACATAGAAGGCGTGATAGGGAGAAGGCTGGCACAGGGCAACAAGTGAAAAAGGAAAATCTGTAGTAATAGTCGCTATTTACCATCTACCCAGTTATTACTAGAACACAGTTCTCCATACAAAAAACATACTGCTGCTAGAACAAGTAATTTCAGACTAATCACTTTAGAAATCCAAGACAGTAGTAGAATCAGAGCAGCTTTACCTCGGGGTTTTCATTTGTTATAGAGAAAAAAACTGCAAAAATCCTCTAAATACTGTGCCACTGACCAAGCATTCTACAGACTGACTGGCTTCCTTTTTCTAATAATTAATAACAAAAGTACTGGAACTTAAGACTGCTTTCTAAAATTGGTTAAGAATTGGACAAGAAGTCCTCTCCAAAAACCAACCTCACAAAGATTTTAACTGACTTTTCTGTGTATCACTTAACATGATCTTCATTGCATTTTAAAATAAAAAGCCCTAGATTTGAGGTTCAAATACATACCTCTCCTCTGTCTTCCAAACCAAACACAACCAACTCTACATTCTGTCCCATCTGCACAGTACCTTGGTGCAGATATATGACCTCTTCAGAAAACCCCTCACTAAAGTCCTAATGATGAAGCATTTCTCTTTTCAAGGAAGAGAGGGGTTTTTTTAGTATTAATCAGAAGACTACTTTTATTCCAATGACTGCCAACACTTGCAAATCCCAGAGTAGAAAGTTTTGCATTAAATTTTAGTTTCTCAGTTTAAATTTGTTGTAAATCATTCACATTAACAAACCATTCACATTAACAAACCACGTTTTGTTTTGGTTTTTTCCTTCCAGTGAAACATATATAGGTAAAAATTTAAACTAACACCCAAGAAAGCTTTTGACTGAGTGCTAAATTTTCATATTATTCATTGACTGGAACACAGAAATCGAATGTTCTGATATTCCAGCTGGGTGAAATTTTCAACTGTGAAATTCCACCAATTACCTCCTTTAAAAAGAAATATGTTTGATAGAATTATCAATAATATTTCAGTGAGCAAGATTAAAGAAAATTTCCTTAAGTGACATGCTGATATCGCTACATATTTTATTTGTGGCTTTGCATATAATACTTTATCATTTACAGTGTCAGAAAGCTTGTCAGCTCTGGACTTTACACAAGCAGCAGCAGAATTTGCATAGTCCCTAAAAATAAATTTCTGCAACATCCACCTTATCTGCCTAAAAGAATGGAGTGACACAGTTGGTTAGTCTTGTTTTTACAAAAAATCTAACTAAAATTCCTAAATTCTTCATGGGAACAAGCTCTTTATGGATAACGACATGTTGTTCCAGTGCCCATTGCATCGACTACAACACTGCATAACTGGTTTTCTTTACATCTAATCAGGCCTAGGACTGATTTGTTAGTGAAAGCAGCAGTAATAATCGGACAAAGATTGTTATTAGCATACCACAGGATTAAATTTAGAATGCAATATTCACAGTTATGCTACACACAGCAGCTAGATGTTTGCTTTAAACTACTCATCAGTTATCTGCACCAATTAATACTTTGGTTATAGTTGAAAAACAGATGTCCTAACAAGAGGCATTATCATTTACTTTGAAGTCTTCTTACTTTGGTCCAGTGATGATGAACATCCATGGTCCCCAGCATTATGTGGCCTGCTGCACTCATACCCGAACGGTCTGTAAATACCACTGTGCGCCCTGAAGATTGAACACAGCTCTTTACTAATTTGGGTTATTGCAATTATTGACACAATTATTTAAGGCTTAAATGTACTACCAACATGTCACAAGCAACACATTTCCTGCAGCACAAACACACACACGCAGGTGCTTTTGCTATTCTCAAAATTTAAAAGAGTGATTCTTAAAAACTCCAGCTCAAGAATTTTTTTCATACAAACCTTACTTAGCATTTGCCTTCTTCTTTAAACTTGATATATTTTTAGTTACCTAGTCTTTTTTCTTACAAAGCTTACTTTTAAAATAAGAGAAAAATCTCAGCAGACAGCATGTTCAAAGAATCTGTATAAATCATGTATATACAGTAGGAAATATATGCTATATATGCCTAAAGCATAGGTCAAGAAGGTAAGAGGGTCAAAGAACTATTAACACAGCCATTCAACAGTGTTCCCACAGAACTCTCTGCAATATACGAGCAATAAACGAGTGGAATACTGTGAGAAGCACTTTCACATTTTTAAGAAATAATAGAGACAACATAAAGGCATAATACTAGGCTTATTTTCTGGGAGGACAAATCAGTTTTTAGTCTGAGTGCAGGTTTGTTTTTTTTTATTTAAAGTGAAGTACAAAGATTCTCAAGAATTCTTTAGGGTAAAAGCACAATTATTTATCAAAATAAGCTTCCACGAAAGACTTCAGTGGCATCTATTCATCTACAAGACAAAGCTTAGATGCTCCTGCTCTCAGAAATCAGTTTTCCAAAATCCCCAAAAAAGAGCAACACTGACTTTAAGGCATCTAGTCCATCCTCGTACCCCAAGGCAAAATCAACTTTACCTATATAATTACTGACAGGCATTTGTCCAGTATATTATTAAAGATTTTCAAAGATGGAGACTACAACACATTCACAAGACAGACTTCTCTAGTACTTTAAATCCTTAGCATGCTTAGGTAAAGAAACCAATTTGAAACTTGATACAATTTAAAACTACTACTTATTGTCCTATCCACTCTGTCTTTTGACAAAGGATTAGGTGAACCCTCAAATGAAAGCCACTCAAAACTGAGTATCTGCAGACAGGCATAAAATGTGGAGTTACAATTAGAGCAAACAGCTACTGCCACAGGTCAAACAGCTGTACAAGAATAGCAGGTCAGGTTTACAGAATATTTTAGTTTTTCCTGAGAAGACACTGACCTCAACATAGGTATTTTATGGCACATGTATAAAACAATATGATTTTAAAGGTATTATTTTAAATCCTCCTTATATTGGCTCTTTAGAGAGCTACTAGCATTTTTGTCTTGGATCTACCATGGGTAACAACCTATTGCTACCTCCACCCTTTCAGAGATTCAGCCTGGATTTTTTTACTTTCATTGTTAGTACTAAGTCTAGTGCCTTCAACTCACTCAGGTTGCATTTTTTAAGTAAAATAGAAGCTGAGTGTAGTGAATACACTGTAAGGAAAGGTCACTTTAAAAAATACTCAGTAGCTTAAAATGTAAGTTCTCACAAGCTTTTCAGTAAGCCTGGCAGGTTGTATTTTTTTTTTTTTTGCAGTTATCAAAAGCATTCTTGAGAAGCACTAGAGGTGCCTTGTCACAGAAGACTCACGCTCATCTTTGAATCAATACTATATTAGGATATATGAGACAAGCAACAGAAATACCTTTAACATTCTTTAATACTTCAGGTCTCTGTTGGACTAAGCGACCTAGACTGTGTAGTTGGCTACAGCGGTGAGCAATACCCCAGCTTCTCTGCCACCTAAATAAAAATACAATGGAAAGCATTTCATTCTCAGCATTATTAAAAAACAAACAAACAAAACAGAACTCAACAACTCGAACAAAATAACACTTCATCAACAGTAATAAAAGCAAAAACCTACTGAAAAGCTGTCCGTGTCATATGCTATTTTAACACAAAGGCCTAAATAAAATTTCACAATCTGCTAAAGTGACAGCCAAAAAAAAAAAAAGGAATAAAACCAGATTTAAAGACATAAAATAAAAAAATAGTAAGCGAAATTGAATAAAACCAGATATAGGAAAAATAAATACAAAACCTGGTAGACAGAACAGAACTTGCAAGTCTCTCCCCCAATAAGAAGGGGGTTCACAAGTAACTAGCAACAGACAGCCCAGCATCTGGTTCATGTGGCACGCAGTTTGTTTGTACGCTGCGTCATGTTTGTCCAGAGGAGCAAATGTTTTTTTCCCCCCCCCCCCCCCCCCAAAACATTGCTATGATTCCCATGGTAAGCTGCTGTATATACATAATCATATTTCACAGTGGAATAATTTCTGTATCTATATTAATATATGTTAAACCATAGAGGAACCAGGTATTACAGTGATGACTTTAATATACATAGTTTTGACATCTCTTTCGTCACAGACAGATCAGACAAGCTATTAATTACATTTCAAAAAGCATTTAAATTGTAAAGTTGTCCCAGTGTATTGAAAAATTACAGTCTTTTACAAATTTCTGGCTGATATAAAATTGTCTCATAATGGGAAATTACCATTCCCTTATTGTACCAGTTTGGCTGGGATGGAGTTAATTTTCTTTGTAGCATCCCTGTGTCTTGGATTTTTTAGTAAAACAGTACTGATAACAGATCAATCTATGGGCTGTGCAGTGCTGGCACAGTGTCCAGGTTTTCTCTTTTTTTCCCCCCTACTCTGCCCTCACCAGTGAGTAGGCTGGGGTGGGCAAGAAGCTGGGATGGGACACAGCCAGGATGGGTGATGACAATTGACCAAAGGAATATTCCAGACCATATGACCTTGTGCTCAGCAATAAATGCTCAGGGAGAGGATGAGGAATGCCATTTGTTGATGATTATGCCATTTGTCTTCCCAAGCAACTATTACATATGCTGAGGTCCTGCTTTCCAGAAGCAGCTAAACATCTTCCTGCTGACAGGGAGCAATGAATGCATTCCTCCCTTGCTTTGCTTGAACGCACAGCTTGGCTTCACTTCACCTGTTAAACTTCTACCTCGATACACAAGTTTTCTTGCTTTTTCTTTCCATATTCTCTTCCTCCCATCCTGCTGGGGGTGTACGAGCAAGCAGCTGTGTGGGTGCTTAGCTGCTGGCTGGGGTCAACCCACACCATCTCATTTAGGGAAATCTAAATAAAGCCAACAACCTCGTTATTTTGCAAGCCTCTGAACACTAGCATTAGGCTGCAGGATGACAAGTATTAGTTTCCTATTGAGACTGTCAGTGTCGTGACACTCTTTTCTGAATTATGGTAATACAATTCTCAGAAGGTTAATAACTCTTCAAGGAACACAACAGTTTTGGTGCATTTTAAAAGCACTGACTATAAGAAAATGAAATATAAACCATGAATAAAACCAAACCTACGCATTTAATTCTGAAGACTGTTTCAGAAACTTAAATAAAAACAACTCACCACAGCACAGTTCCAGAGGATTAGAAACTGTTCACAAAAACTGGCTTCAGCTTAAAGGAAGCCAGGGTCTTTTACAGGGGGAAAGGAACAAAAGCATGATATCAGAAGCTCCAGCTCTTTCTTTCATGGTTAAAAGGAGAATTTAACAGACTAGCCCCTGAAATAATTCCCCAAAGTTTATTTTCCCCCTGTTGAATACGCTCACTGCCACTTTCCCATTCTGAATATCCTACTTCAGAACATCCTCATTTGAAGGGACAAAACTTAAAAAAGGAACACACATTATTTTCTGAAAAACATTCTGAAGAATCAAGGTCACAAACTGTACTCAGCCCTTTCAAGCAAACAAATATCCTTCTCCTCTGGAGTGTGGGAACCAAGAGACTAGAAAGAACAACATTTTTATTAAGCCTTCACAGGATGTCAATATGCACCACGTGCAAAGTGCATTTCACTGCCAATCTAGCCACATTTGTAGATATTCACTTGAATTCAGGAAGAGTGATTTTATCCAGCAAAACCAACTAATGCATATGCACAGGTCGTATTTCAAGTGCTTATGTGCTTGCCTTAAATGGAGCCTATGCTTTTAGTTACAATTACTAGGTCTTTTTGAGCAGATTGTAACAGGGACCTTCTGTCCCAGTAGAATTCTTTTGGAAAAATCTTACTCAGTGCAATAACACTTCTACATACATGAAATAGAGATGTTTTGTAACAAGCCTTTAAAGCTCATAGCATAATATTGCACAACACTTCTCTGCTTTGACTGTCTTAATGCGAGTCCAACTGACCTAATTTATTACCTGATATCTGAGAGCTGGAGTTGGTGAGACAGTTCAAATTTTAAACGTTCTAGTTCTTTTCTAAGTGGCAAACTCTTTTTCAGCTTTTTTACTGCACTTGCTTCATTATCATCTAGCCAGGATCTGAAAGAGGAGGAGGAAAAAAGTATCATAATAGACTACCAAATAAGAGAGGTGTTACTAAAGGGCCATATTAGGTAACTGACAGAGCTGGGATGAACACATTAAACGGGTCAAGGTTTTACAGTTCTTTTGTCAATAATCACAACCAGGCAAACACGACTCATGGAGTACAACTAAAACTTGCAATAAATCAATCATTCTATTTCATCATTCTATTTCTAGAAAAAAGGCTACTCTAAGATTTAGCCTTTGTTCATAGCATAAACTTATTTTGATACACTTAGTTTTACAAACAAATACTTCCATTCTCATACTGTATTGCAAGTGAAAAAATTCAAACTCAGAAGCAAAAAGAGAGGCCCAATGCCAAATGGCTAGCTATTAAAACCAGACTGTTAATATGTAACTGTTTGTGGTATTTCTCGTAAATGTGTGTAAATCAGTAAAAATATTCTCTAGTATGTTAAATCTCAGTTAAGTATTCTACAGTAACATATATTATAGCAGTTTTATTTGTGAGGTGCTAGGCAGGATGAGGGGTATTTTTTGCTCTGAAGATACTACCACCACGGTTCTGCATTTATTTCAAATGACACCCAAGTCTCCTTGTTACCAAAAGTTTGTCAAGGCAGTATTTTTCATCCTTCCCCAAAATGAGCATGTACAAAACTTATAAACAACCAACTTCCAATACACAACATACTGCATTTAAAGCAAGTTGACTATTTGTAATTAGTTCAATTTAAGTATTAAGATGGGCATGCTGAACAACAGATCAGAAGCACAACACTAAGATATCTGACAAATTAAACCACTGCAACCTTAGGTTTTATGTATTATCTCCCCACCCCCCGACAGAATATGATAATGAAATACTAACAATAAAGTTAACAGCCTTATGGTTTTGTGTTACATAAGTCCTGTAAGGGGTAAGGAACTATTTGGAGCAAGTGGAACCTCTGCCTTCTTCTGAATCGCCACCAGTATTAGACAAAACTGAAAAACTAGATTAACCAAAACTAGATTGACCAAACATGAATGCTGGGCAAAGAGACAAGAATGTCTTGGCTTAGCTGGCACTACAATTATCCCTGGAGCTCATTTGAACTCTCTTGAATTTCAAGAGGCATCAGAGCTGGGATGAACACATTAAACGGGTCAAGGTTTTACAGTTCTTTTGTCAATAATCACAACCAGGCAAACACGACTCATGGAGTACAACTAAAACTTGCAATAAATCAATCATTCTATTTCATCATTCTATTTCTAGAAAAAAGGCTACTCTAAGATTTAGCCTTTGTTCATAGCATAAACTTATTTTGATACACTTAGTTTTACAAACAAATACTTCCATTCTCATACTATATTGCAAGTGAAAAAATTCAAACTCAGAAGCAAAAAGAGAGGCCCAATGCCAAATGGCTAGCTATTAAAACCAGACTGTTAATATGTAACTGTTTGTGGTATTTCTCGTAAATGTGTGTAAATCAGTAAAAATATTCTCTAGTATGTTAAATCTCAGTTAAGTATTCTACAGTAACATATATTATAGCAGTTTTATTTGTGAGGTGCTAGGCAGGATGAGGGGTATTTTTTGCTCTGAAGATACTACCACCACGGTTCTGCATTTATTTCAAATGACACCCAAGTCTCCTTGTTACCAAAAGTTTGTCAAGGCAGTATTTTTCATCCTTCCCCAAAATGAGCATGTACAAAACTTATAAACAACCAACTTCCAATACACAACATACTGCATTTAAAGCAAGTTGACTATTTGTAATTAGTTCAATTTAAGTATTAAGATGGGCATGCTGAACAACAGATCAGAAGCACAACACTAAGATATCTGACAAATTAAACCACTGCAACCTTAGGTTTTATGTATTATCTCCCCACCCCCCGACAGAATATGATAATGAAATACTAACAATAAAGTTAACAGCCTTATGGTTTTGTGTTACATAAGTCCTGTAAGGGGTAAGGAACTATTTGGAGCAAGTGGAACCTCTGCCTTCTTCTGAATCGCCACCAGTATTAGACAAAACTGAAAAACTAGATTAACCAAAACTAGATTGACCAAACATGAATGCTGGGCAAAGAGACAAGAATGTCTTGGCTTAGCTGGCACTACAATTATCCCTGGAGCTCATTTGAACTCTCTTGAATTTCAAGAGGCATGACAGAACTACCTGATGGACAATGAAGTTTTGTATTGTTCAGAACATCTATTGATTGCCTTTAAAACACATCAACATTAGAATACGACCAATTTAGGTTACAAACTATCAGTTAAATAAAAGCCTTACGTACATTAAAGTTGTTTCCACTCTCTGGGCTTGTTCTAGCTCCTCCTCAGGATCCTTGAATCCAGTGAATGAATAATAAGTCTTATCCCATTTGATAGGTCTGTTCAGCGTGCTTTTTGCTTCCTTGTGGGGCTGAGCGTTCACATTCAAACTTTGAATATGCTCCGTAGATAAACTGCAGGAGTTGAGAATATCTAATACTGTGCTCAGGAGATCCCTAGTATGTAGTGTAAAACTGACTGCTCGAAACCCTATAAAATACAATCCCACAAAATTAGTATTATTTAACTAAAATTATTTTAAATGCATTCATATTTATCTCTTACAAGAATCTGAACGAGGCATACATAGTTAAAAAATACATTATTATTTCAATATTCGCTACAAAATTCATGTGCAGTTTAACCTTAAAACTGTTATGCATCCAAAAATATAAATAGAGCTGTTTTAACTGCCTGAACCATTGGATAAATTGGAAACCTAGCCACACATACAGCATAACCCAAAAAAGGATGCTTTTGCTTTAGCAGTGGCAGTTTTGTCCAACATCTCTACACGATTCACATTGTAGCTCCCTAGGCTATGAATGGAAGCTTCAGAACAAAACATCACACTTGCACACTGGCTAAAATAAAGTCCCATCACTTAGCTATTGGGCCTAACTGCCCCATTAGAAAGCAAGCAAATATTAGATTCAAAAGTGGAACGCAGCTGTCAGTTCAACTGCTACGTTGAACTTTAAGTAAGATTGGACATAACACTACTATTTCCTTGAAAAACAGTACGATTTTGTTTTCTAGCACTAGGGTCCCTCAAAATTTGCCCAAAAGTTTTGACTAGCAGGATACAGAACACAAGACTCACGTGTTCGAGAAGGCATATTGGTACATAGAATAAAATTAAAATCATTATTCCAAACCTGGTGATATTTTCCTGTAGTCTCAAAGCTAAGAGACCATGTGGTAAATCAAAGCTTCAGGTATTATACAACTTCTGCTTACAGAGTAAGTTCCTACTGATCCTACAAGCAGCCTAACACTGTGTACTACACAGTATCTGCAATGAAAACAAGGACCCAACTGTTCCAGTTGAACATGACAATGGTATCAGAAGCAGAAAAAAAATATAATTTACATCAACCTATGTTTTTTTTACTTCGCCATACTGTAACTTGACCTCAACTTCGTTATTTCTCATTCCTTCAATGATTTTTAAAGCTTAAGATGTTTGATTACTTGGGATGGTCCTAGCTGTCTCATCTAATACATATTTTCATGGTTTGACAGGATTCTATTCAGTTGAAAAACTATGACTGCACAAGGTTAAGTAACAGTCTAAAAGAATTTAAATACAGGAAGATACATTCTGCATGATATAAAAGCACCTGAAGCACTGAAGGATTCTTGAACATTAGAAGAGTTTGGCTCTCTTTCTCTAACATAAAAAGTAAGCTGAGTTGGCTTAAAGGAGCGAAATCCCGGTTTCTGTAGATTCTCCAAGTAGCCATTTAACCTCTTCAGAGAGTTTTCGTTTACTTCCTGTTTAAAGAAAAGTAAACAAAACCATTATTACATATGAAGAATTTAACCCTTTTTTTTTCTAAACCATTTAAATCTTACATGCAGAATTTTTACAAACTGCCAGCTGCTCTTAACAAGTAGTGATATAGTTCATATTCTCAGCATAAAAGAATAATTATCTTGCATGAATAAACTGTATGATGTACATACTTGTACATTCCAAAATAGCACTTTTAAGGCTTTCAAGCTTAAAGAAATCCATTGATTCAAGTATAATGCTTTATCATTTTGAAATGCTGTGCAAGTAATATGTATTATAAATTAAGACTGGAAGAATTCAGTAGTGTCTTTATAACAATTAAACAGAAAATCTGACATAAGTAATGGGTGTTTAAGGGATCCATCCTTGCTAAAAACAAAAAAAAAGGGCATCTTTCTGTTCTCTGGTAACAAACATATTAAATTCTAACAGTACTTTTGTTTCCTTGACAGCAGAAAAACTAGAAAATTTCCATCCTTGACATATGATACATGTACAAAGAAAGCATACTAAATGATTTTTACCCTCTCTTTGGGATGCTGGCCAAAGAAGTCTGGATGCACAGCAAAATAGAAAGGTCTGAGAGCATTGATGGCATCAGCTCCTGACAAAGTTCTTGACTGAAGAATGCACTGTAGCAGTATCTTCTCCAGACATAACCTAGTAAAGTAATAAAATGGTTACGTATGATGCAACCAATCAAGTGATAAACCGATATAAATTACATTAGAATGTAACAGAATGGACTAGACATTCAGAGTTGCCAGTATAATAATTTTAAACTGGTATTAGAAGTCTGAATTCTTCTCCTTGGGACTAACAAAGCTGTATTCATACAGAACAAATCCAACAGGTTCGAGAGATGGTGGATGCCAACAGCTGATTAAAGACATGTAAATAAGTACAATAACTTTTCCCTCTACTTTCTCAAAGCAGGCTCAAATAAAAATTCCCCAGTCAAGCAGTTCAAATGATGAAGACTGGCTTTAGCAGCATTTTTGTAGCTACTGCTGAAGCTGCTCTTAAAAGCCAACTCTTACATACTTTTAAACCTCCAAGTCAAAAAGCAAAACTCAGTATTTTTCAATCAGTGCTAAAAGAATATTAAATTTTACCCAGGAATAATAATCACAACTCAATCAGGAGAAGTTCTGCATTAGTTTGAGGTCCACATACTTGTGTCCATGGAAAAAAAAAAAATAATCTACTTTCCCAAACATACTCTTCTATAGAGGACATGAAATAAAAAGCCAGTACTTGTTGACCTTTGATCTTCACTGAAATAGAAGAAAATAAGGACTAAAAAATTTCAGTGGTAAGAAAGGAAGATTGTTTCACCTAAGAACAGAAGGAAAAGTTGAAGAAGTTCTAGGAAGTTCAGAAAGTACAAAAGATTGAATACCTCCAATTATGCATAAATCAGACAACATTTCTGCAACGAGCACACTTGTGTAACAGAAGACTGAAATGGAAAGAAAAACAAGTTCTGAATTAAAGACCACCAAAAGTTCCTGCTATAGCTAAAAGTTGATACTCAAGTTTGCAAGCTAATTACCAAGAGACAGTATATATAAAAGCAGCATGAAAATGTGAATTGGTAAGTACTTAGTGATAGATTTCTCCTTCAGCTGATTTCACAGGCTAACAACTTCAATGGGCTAACCATTTTCTCTGTGGTTAATGTTCATTTTCGTTTGCAACTTGGAAGGGTAGGGATTTTGCTCTGTTACGCAATGCAATGCTGTTTCACCTCTCACGGTATCATTCAAACTGCAAGCCCTAAATAGGACAATACATGGCAGACTGGAGGCAAAGCTGCTTCCAATTCACATAAAACTATTAACTTCATTAATAACAGTAAGCAAGACTGTTTTACAAAGAGCTATTTGTTCAGCATCAGACCAAATAATCATCCTGGGCACAGAAACATGTGAGACTATTTCCTGACTGCTTTCATTAATTAAAAAAAAAAATAAAACCCCCACATTTGTGCTTACACAATAAGCAGTATTTTTCATTTTGGCAAATGGCAGAGTAAATGACAACAGTTGAGTTGTCAAGCAGATGCAATGACCCTTACTTTACCTTTTTTCTGTCAACCTTTCCAGCTCTTCAATTAGAAACATAAAAGCAGTTAAAGCTAATGTCTTTTGCCTAATAGGTAGGCAAATATTTAATTAGTAGGTCTTAAAAGTCAGCACGCTGAAAACAAGAGAAATTTTTATAGAAAAGTGGAATTGAAAACCTGTAATGTAAGATGACCGATGAAATGTCAAACCATTATGACTAAAAGCAACTTTCATGTGCGTGGATTAAATAGAAGATTAAAAAACAAATAAAATGAATTACTGGCAAACACTCCTACTCCCTTGTTGGTTGCATCTCAGAAAGGGTCTAAGACCAGTCATCACTACAGCCCATGATCCTACTCAAAATAGCAGGAGATGGTGAGGTACCACAGCAATATCATGCTTTTATGGAGAGCAAAAGCTCTCAATGACAAGGGACAATGACAAGGGCCAGGGCTGCTCAGTGATGCAGGAAAAAAACCCTTTACCTGACCTGGCAAGAAAGGAAGTCAAGCACACTAGACAAAAGTCCACTTGGTCATATGCTTTACCATTTTGGATCCAGGAAACACCAAAATAATTGTCTTGCTGAGAAAAAAAGCAGCAGAAATTTTCTTTTTTTTTTTTTTAGCAAACAGACCCAAATGGTAAAAAGGAAAAAATTCTTTCCAATAAAGGAAAAAAAAAAAAAAAGGAAATTAATTAGCTACCTGTCTGATGGCAGTTTTGACTAGGAGCCATGCAAGAAACCCACATCCTCCTAGACCCAGCTGCTAGGAGGAAGTAAGGAGCTCAGTTCTCTCTTTACCTTATTCGTACACCATTTCCCTCATCCACACTCGAGCTACATGGCAAGCTGCTTCCAACAGTTATGAAAAAAAGTTCCAACATACCTGGAAACTATTAATCATAGTTCCAAGTTTATTAATCAAAAACTTCCATCTGGTATTCTACCAGAAAAATGGCCAAGTATGGTTAACTTTAGTTCCCTTGTTTTGTATCTAAACAACACTGTCATGCTAGTAGGAAGGCTCAGGATTCCAGCCAAAAATCTATTTTGAACTTGCTTAAAAGAGAAACGCTCAAGGGCCAAAATTAGTCTGCGTGACGGAAGGAAGAATTCATTCACTGAAGGTGAAAGACAGAACTCTGAGGCATCCTTCAAGGGAAGTGACAAAATAAATGAATTAAAATGAATTTAGAGAGAGAAAATGCAAGCCACTCAAAATGTGGCTTTGCTCACAAGGAGCAAAGATTGTTCCAAGAGCTTCACTCAGATCTGAAGAGCAAAGAAAGGCTTCGTGTTAAAATCAAGGTCATAACTTTGAGGACAGCCGTCTTCACTTCATGAAAGATATGAAACTCAATCTCTACAAGAACACATTCTGCAACTGTACTCTAGGACTGGTTTAGTTTATTGATTAAATAATTCCCTTCAGCTTTCTTTTTACTTTTTCTTCACGTCTCTGAAGTTTAACTTTTTGGCTTATAGCACTGGCACTGAAAAGCTTTGTTGAATTAAGCTCATTATTACAGATATGTTCTGTCATTTTGAAACACTGAGCTTTAATAACTCAATAATGCAGTAATATATTGGATATCATATTCAGATTCAGACTACCACTTTCTCATAATTAAGCTATTTTAAAACCCTTGTTTTATTGAGAGCTTTTTTAATGTCTCACTTGAGGACAGGCATATGGCTTTAGGGGATTTTCAACTGTGGATGCTCTGTTGAAAGCTTTGAGCTGTAAAGATGAGAAAGCCAAAGAAATAACCATTAAACAAAATATAAAACCAGTTCTACATATATGCAAATCATAAGCAAACACTTAAACATACCCCAGAGGTAAATTAGATCAGCAACATGCCATACCTTCTCACGGCTCTCAAGCAGCAAAACATTTCAGCAACTCAGTGGTCAAGCCAACTTTCAGCCATCCACTAACTCACCTGAAAAAAGGAGAAAAAAAAAAAGTGGTTTAGTAACGGACGTGAGTATTTCTCCCTGTTACTTACCAGTGCATTTTCTAAATCCTAGGCAATGACTTCTAAAGTCACAGTAGTAATACAACATCAAGAAATCACACATAAAATCTTTGCATAAAAATGTTTTCAGTTTCCTCTACCAACAGTGTGTCTTACAAATATTAAGCGTTGTTAGCAGATTTCTATTTGAAGATACATAAATATATTCCAGTTAAGAAAAAACCCTAAAAAATTATTTATTGAAAATCTTTGCTGCCCCTCCTGATGTTCAGTTTTTGTCTTGAAGTACAGAAACAAAAAAAAGAACGTTTCTTTAAGCACTAGCACATAAAAGCTCATGGAATTCCATGTAAATTTTTACTCTGCTAAGTCCAAAAGTTTTAAACAAATGATAATACTTTAAAATTTATATGCCAGCTATTTTATGGGGAGACAATATAAAACCAAAGGGAAAGATACTGTCACACAACAATGCCTGTGAATCTTTACCAAAAGCTTGCTGGCATTCATAAAAGTGAATCAACAATTTTTACCAGAAACTATGCAACTCTAATTGAGAGTTTTCCAACAGGAGATAAACCACTTCATGTATCAGAGTGCAAACATATACCTAATTATTAGGGATTGCAAGGGAAGCTCCCTATTGGCAATAGTTTGTCATATGTTTTTGTACACTCTTTAAAAAGAAACAAAACACCAAACCATACTTTTCTTTACACTTTTCAAAATAACATATTCTTACTATGCCATTCTAAAGCACTTGGGATGAACAGTTATCAGAGAAATACCATCCCTGTTCCAACACAGCATGATGGTTCCTATGGCTATTTTGCAAAACACCTTAAATTTTAGAAGTGCATCTTACTAATATTTAAGTATATAAGTAGCTTACCAAATATTTCACTAGGGGCAAACAGGGTAAGGGGGGGTGTGGGGAAAGCTGAGCTAAAATATGCCAAAAATACTTTATAATTTTTGTGTTCTGATGTTCAGCTAGGTGGGCACGACAATAATTATTTCATCTTGAGTGTCCCTAACAACGGTAGTAATCATAAACGAAACTTAAATATGTCAACAAGCTCCCCGGTAATAAAACAGTGTTCTCTCTCTCTCTCTCTGTAATTTTGGCTTCAGGGATTTGGGCAGAAGATGGAAAAAACCCAAGACTCTCCCTAATCTGTGGTGACGCTTTACATAACCAGGCAAAAAGCACCATTGTTCCTGCTTTTAAACGCTCTACTGACTGCTACGAAATTGCTACATCGCTTAGTTATAAAATCTCCTGGTTTTGAGTAAGTTTCCCCCCACAACATCCTCCCCCCCCCCGGGGCTGGCCGGCCCTGAACAAAAACGTTAATTATATCGCCGTCGTTTTTCACAGAAGCCGCCCCGGCCGAGACCACCCGCCCCAGCCCTTCACCTGCCCCCGGCCCGGGGGGGATTAAGGAGAAGAAAAAAGGCGACAAATAAAGCGGGTGACCGGGGAAAAGCGGCGCCGGTGGGAGCGAGGGACGCACCGAGCGGCAGCGGCTCCACCCCCGGCAGCTGGGACTGTTTACAGCACGGAACCCTGAGGGGACGGGGTGTAAAACTCACCCGCGGTACCGGCGTGGGCCTCTCCGTCGGCACAGCCGGCAGGGACGCCTGTCACGGCCCCCCCACCACCCCCGTTAAGAAGGCCGGGAATAACGGCGCAGCTCTGGGCCCTCCGCAGCGCCCGGGCAGGTGCCACCGGGAGCGGCGGCACCGACAGAGCCCCTACCCCGCCTTCCCCAGACAGCCCGCGGCCGCTCTGCTACCAGAGGGCCCGAGCCAGGCGGACAACGACAGAGCTCGGCCCGGTTTCAGCGAACACCCCC
>NW_015090803.1:1825968-1909947 GCF_001431845.1 Calidris pugnax | reverse complement strand
CGCTCACGCGGCGGCCGCGCGCCCTGCCCCGCGCAGGCGCGGCCGCGCGCCCCCTGAGGCAGGTGGGAAAATGGCGTTTGGGGGGTGATTGCAGACCTGCTGGAGGGTAGGGTGGCTCTGCAGAGGGATCTGGAGAGGCTGGATGGATGGGCCGAGGCCAGTGGTGTGAGGTTCAACAAGGCCAAGTGCCGGCTCCTGCACTTGGGTCACAACAACCCCATGCAGCGCTACACGCTGCCCAGCGGTAAAGGACCTGAGGGCCAGCAGCATGCCCAGGTGGCCAAAAAGGCCACCAGCATCCTGGCTTGTATCAGCAATAGTGTGGCAGGAGTATGGAAGTGATTGTCCCCCTGTACTTGGTGAGGCCCCACCTCAAGAACAGTGTCCAGTTTCCCCCACTACAGGAAAGATATTGAGGTGCTGGAGCATATTCAGAGAAGGGCAACCAAGCTGGTGAGGGGTCTGGAGAACAAGTCCTGTGAGGAGTGGCTGAAGGAGCTGGGGTGGTTTAGTCTGGAGAAAAGGAGGCTGAGGGCAGACCTTATCGCTCTCTACAACTCCCTGAAAGGAGGGTGTAGCCAGGTGAGGGTCAGTCTCTTCTCCCAGGTAACAAGTGATAGGACAAGAGGAAATGGCCTCAGTTCCGCCAGGGGAGGTTTAGGATGGATATTAGGAAAAATATCTTCACCGAAAGGGTTATCAAACATTGGAACAGGCTGCCCAGGGAAGTGGTGGAATCACCATCCCTGGAGGCATTTAAAAGACAGGTAGATGTGGGGCTGAGGGACACGGTTTAGTGGTAGTTTGGGCAGTGTTAGGATGATGGTTGGACTCGATGTTCTGAAAGGGCCCTTCCAACCCAGACAATTCTATGATTCTATGCTATTGTGGCTGTTTCTCCGGGGCCTGTAAAACCAGATGGAAGGAAGCAGTCCCTCTCCATCCCAGTGGCCTCTGCTTCTCAGAGCAGTAGAGTGTGTCCACCGCCTTTACCTGGGGACAGAGAAGGGAAATCCCTGACACAAGAAATTACAGCTCCTTTGCAAAGAGAAGGGAAGGGGCTGTCCAGGTACTCGTGTGTGCTTCACATGTCCTTTGTTCTGCAGAACAAGAACGCCAAATGGGCAAAGAACCCACCAAGAGCTCTCCAGTCCCAAGGGGAAAAGCAAAAGCTATTTTCCTGCAATTACTAATGTTTGATGTATAACGTACATTTATACATCTATTTTTCGTCCAAGGTAGTTGGTGTCAAGATGCAGCTGATGCAGAGACATGCAACCTCAGAGAAAAGATGTCTCTTGCTGACAAATTTCAGAACAAAGGGAGATTAACTGTTAGGGATTGGAGTTATTTGCATACAATCTATTGCATTTCCAGGCAGAAAAGGTTAAAAAGAGGACTGACAAGGTTTAGGAACTATCTGTAGTTCAGTGAAGCCTTAAATCAAGTTAACACTCTCACAACCCGTGGGGGATTTGCATAATTTCCATAATGTGCAGCATGTTTTTTGCCTCCCGATAGAAGCCATCAGTTATGTAAGCAAATTGGTTGCATAATTATGCAGATGGGAGAATAAATTTAATTGATTCAACAGAAAAGCGTGCTGTTCATTTCACCCGGGATTTCCTTTAACTCAGGGTGGAATAAAATAAATTGGGAGAGGTAATCAGCGGGAGGCACTGCCAGATACCAGCTCCACTGTGGAGGGCACCCATTTTCAAACAGAGCCAGAGGAACCTGTCCCCCTGTCCATCCCTGCCCCGAGCACAGGAATTAATTCCTACTTTTTAACTAAAGGTCTCAACACTTCTAAATATCGCCACAGTATTTTATGGGAGTAGCGTTGTGGCTCTATCTGGTCTCCTTATTCCCCATCAGTTCCCAAGATACATCCCACCGGCTCAGAAAGAGCAGCACAGGCGTTTTGGAATGGAAAGCTTGTTTTATACCAGATAACACTAACATTTGAATAAGTTTGTATTCTGACTACCTCTTGTCCCCTACCAGAAGGAGAATTTTACTCATTGCAGTAAAGTTGCTACAGGCAGCAACTGAGCCATTTTCTCCTTGCGCCTTTGCTTCTGTTCTGGTCCATGGGCTGCAGGTGCTCAGAAAGTGGCACCAGTTTCTCCTGTCCCAGCACACACAATGGCACAGAAGTTCTGAGGCCAGTAATGTCAGCATTAATTTTTGACACAACTCATGACAGTAGTTGTTTCAGAAAAGAGTTATGAAGAAGGGATTAAGACTGAAGGCGGATTTCCCATCCCTGCCTCCCCTCCACCCCACAAAGATGCAAGATGCAGCTGGAAAATGTGAAAAAACAAAAACGTGAACTAGTAATTGCTCTTACTGTGGGTGCATTTTACTGAGCTGAGGAGTATGGCATTAAGATTTTGGTATTTAAAAGTTTGATTACTACACCAGGGACATATAATTTTACTATTTCTCCTCATGTGAAGCTCTCTCTAACAAGCACTAGAATTCTTCAGCAAACTGAGCGCAGCCCATGGGCCTGGCTGGAGCCTCCCCTGGAGCCTGCAGTTCGAACTGGAAGCTGGCCATGTCCACAGCTGGGAGTTTCAGCCCAATTTATTCATGAGCTCTTGCTACATTACGTGCTACGGCTGGTGAAAAACTGCACAGTCTGACCCATTTCACACATTCTTAACCTCCTCCTGCAGCGTATCATACTCTAGATTCTTGTAGTGGTTACGAGATACTAAACTCTCAACATCTACTTTGCCATTTGCCTATCCTCATGCGTACCTAAGAATATTAATTGCAGGGATCTAAACGGAATTAAATAATTTAATGACAATACTCACACAATGTTTTGGATACTTGATATAAAGAATAAAAAACGTTTATTAACATCTTAACAACCCCTCCAAAGTGTTCCCCTTAATTGCTCTTTACAAAACATCATAAAACTACCATGCTTCTATTTCCAGCTTCTCACCTCATCTCCGATGTGTGTTAAGAAACTCTCAAAACTAGCAATGCTTTGAAATAAAATGGTGGTTAAGTCTTCTGAACAGCATTGTTCTGTTTTAGTTACAAGAAACTGTCCATACCTAACAAAAGTAACCTTTCCAAGAGCATACCTTGTAATCAGTGAAAAGTGGAGAAAGATTTTCACAACGGGAATTTCTCATGTTTCTAACAACACACTGAAGGAGCACAGACCTAGCTACTGAGCACAGCGCAGGAAAGGTTTTTTGCACATTTCTCTGTCTCTCTCTGCAAACAGGTAAATGTGTTTTATTTCCCATATGAAAAATGAAATATATCGAACGAGTTGCTTAATCTCAAACACTGAAGTTTGTTCAGCTAATAAGAAACAGTAACATACCTGGGGAAAAGAAAAAATATGAATATTATCTACTGAGTGGCTGGCTCTGCAAAACTGCTTTGTCTCTGTTGTACTTAACTTTCTTCTTTAGTACATTTCCTCCATCTTTCCAGGCTTGTTTCCATTCCACATTGGGAGTTTTGTCCTGTTTAGCTCATGGAACTTCTGTCACCAAAATGGTACTGAGAATGTTGCTCAAGAAACGTTTCTGGCATTTTGATACTCATCAAAATGACCAGATTTTTATGGTATTTCAAGTGGACCCAGACAGTACAAAAATGTGAAATACAGTAAAGTTGTTTAAATTGCCTACTGGTTTATCATGGTGATAGGGAGAAACACTATCGACAGAAACACCAGATGCACTAGTTGTAACAAAACTTGTGAGCATTGATGTGGGGAGCTTGCTTTGTTAATATAAAACATGACTGAGATCACATCCTGTCAGCAGAAGATGATACTCAGGAGATGGAGCCAAAACATTGCACAAATTTTACACAGTTCCAAGTTAAGCTAGAAGGTCAATGATTAACCTCTGCCTGAAAAATAAAGCAATATTTGAATTTTTTTTGTCTGGGGATGATGTAAGTGAAAATTCAAGGTTGTTTGTAATGGAAAAAATAATGCTGTCACTAGAACATCCCACGCTTTGAAGCCATACAGATTACCAAGAGAATTTTGTCCTTCTGCGTCTCTCAAACACAGTATTAGCCACATCTGGTACCGCTTACAGAAATGTGGGATTTAGCCGAGGTTCAGATAGCCTCTGTCTAATTCCAAGGAAGATTAAGCTACAAAGGATCTTACAAAAAGTAATTAGCAAAAATGACTAAGTTTCTCACTGCCAGTTTTAGTTTGTTGAAACCTTCCAAAATTGCTCTTGCCATGAATGCTGGAGTGGCTGGAAGAACATCAGTTCAGATCCCTCATCTGAAACCTGACCACTTCTTATCCAGTCTTTCAGCTACTGGGAAACCAAAGCAGCAGAATCTTACTGGATTTGACCAGGTGGATAGCCTCACAAACAGCAGAGCCATCTTAGTGCATGCCAAGTGGTGGAAATCAAAGACTGTTTGGGTTATTGCCTGCTCTTGAAGAGAAATTTTGAGGCAAGAGGCTTTTAAAGAAATGCCATCTGATTGTTAGTACTGAACGTACCATTTTTTAGAAGGAAAGCAGATGAGATCCCTACAGAAGAATGATACCCTGCGCAAACGCAAGAGCCTCTATCCTTGCATTTTTTTGTACAGGTGGCACAGTAGGAAGGCAGTGATCTTGGTGGTCATTAGATTAAATCCTCTCTCTTCCAGCAGCAACTCTCCAGACAGAGCAGATGAACAGTGGTACTGAAAAGCATCAGGATATGACCCTGTAGAGGGTCAGGAATCCAACAGATTAATTGATCTGATTAACGGCATGGACCTCAAGTCTAGCGTGGCAACTCCCCCAAACTAAAAACCACTGACACCCCTCCACAACCATCCACCACTAAGATCATGATGGCTTTCGTGATTCAGAGGCATGAAGGACACCTGCAAGAATGCTGCTGGAATGGGGAAGAGACTTGTACTGCCCCAAAAGAGGGAAAGATTTTTCAAACATGGAGGGCTTACATCTCCATCTTCATCTCACTTATGGCAGAATAGCCTAAAAAACCCCCATGCACTTCTATACCCAAGAGAGCGGAAATTGTTTGCACAAGAGCTCTAAAGGGAATGGAGAGCAGGACCAAAAGAGCTGTATTATTGGCATGTTTGTGAGGGTGGGGAGCTCAGGCTCAGTATCAACATTGACAGAGGTCCTGTTTATTTGCCATGAGAGTTTTTCAATATGAAATGTTTGGTCCTTACTCAGGCTGCAGATCAGTAGATGAAGTGTGACTTACGCAAATCATGCTCCAAATCTGATTCAGGATTTGCAGGTGGAAAAAAGAAGAATTCCTGAAGAAGCAGGAATGCTAAAAAGAGCTTGCTAGAAGCCTCCATCTCATCTTGCAGTTGGCAGAAACTAAAAAATGGAGAAAACCACTTCCCTCTAAGAGCATAATCCAGGGAGAAAGCAAGTTTTCCTTTTCAGTGGAAGCATGCTTATATACAAATGTGAGGCCATATACAAGTTATTATCAAGACACAACTAAACCTTCAGCTGTCAGCAATTTGTGTAAACTCTCTCAGCTCTGTCAAGGAAGTCCTAAGTCAGGCATGCCTCAAGTCATTCTGCAGCTGTTTTATTCTCAATGCTTTTTACTGGGTTTTTGGAGTAAGGAAATTAAGATCTAAGGGGCACACAGATGGGACAATATCCTCACAAGATACCGTGAGGAAGATGAACTGTGACAATCTCTATAGTTAGGGGAAAAAAATTACTCATTCTGTGCTACTTTCTGCATTATCATCAATATAAGTATTTAAAAACACGAGTATGAAGCCTTGCTGTAAATCAGTAAGGCACAGTCTGAACCCAGTGGGAACTGCCTTTATTAATTTGCATTATTTTCAACAATGATTGCTTTAGCCATTACAAACCAAGTCTTTACTATTTAATGACTACTGAAACAGCCAGACTTTCCCAGCCCACTTCATATTCTCCTGAAGCCACCTTAGAGCAGATATAAGCTCCAAGCTGTAAACTTCTTCCATATTAACATTCATTGTCATATGCTTAAGAAAAAGCTTTGGATCCGATAAACGAGCCGCCAGGATCAGTCTCTCCACTGCTGCTTGATAGTCACTGTTACCCTGAACTGTCTGATCTTCACATCTGTAAGTGAATTTTCACAAATGCAAGATTAGGTACCGCACAGGCAGGCCCTGTCACTTGCCTGACTTTATATATAGGCACCAAGATTACAAAAAATTTAAAATAATGTCTTGTGTTCATTTCTCTTATAATAGATTATATTAGTTTCTGGACAAATTTTAGCTGATTATTCTGAAGAATTAAAAAAAAGTTAGAAAATATATATTTTTAACATATTTTACAGTAATGAAAGTGTTAGGATTTAATGCCAGTGCAAAGTTGGTCTGGAATATTCAAAGCATGTTTCATGTTCAACTCCAGGCTAGAAAATTCAGTAAAGGAATGTAAACCATTTTATGAACTGGACATAGCAAGAGTTCATGTACATGCTTGAATCCAAAAGTATTAGTTATTTTTGACATGTAATCACTTTTGGAATAAGGATGGGTCTTAACGATGTTTCTACAAGAGCAGAATCTACCTTGTAAGGAAACAAGCAGAGGTACAATCGCATACACATGAAAACAAGAGATAAAAAATTTCTCATTTATCAAAAGAACAAAATTAAGACAAGTATTTCTTGTAAGGGTAGAGAGGAAGGAAGACAGAGTACTCAAGTTTGAGATGCCCTTGTTCATCCTTCCTAACAAATGTAGCTTTTCTATGCAGTTTCACATTTTGATGCTGAGCCAGTCAATCTCAGAGAAAATGGGCTCTCGAAAAATAAATTATAGGTATAATCCAGTGACAGTGGTTGGTGGTTTATGGACAAAAGGAAAAAGCAAAAAACGACATTTTTATCTGAAAGTATTAAGTCTCACAGAAAGGGGAAAAATATGTAGCAAATTTAATATTGAGATACCCCGTATAAAGTGCAATGGCTTTGTGCATTTTCCAAAAAACAGCCAAGAATTGTTAGAGTTTTTTGAAAGGAGTAATGTTTTGACTGTGCCCTTCTACTCCACTGCTTAACCACAACACAAGAATCCACACACCAATTGTGAGAATACAGTACATTCAAGTGTGGTAAATATCCAGTTAAAGAACGTAGGTCAATATCACTCCAGAACAGTTACTTTTCTGCTACACACATGTAAAAAAGAAAAAAAATAATAATAAAAAAATTACTATTCTATAACCAGTTTAGAAACCAGATTAAAAACAAGTTGAAAACCACGCATTCTCTGTCCCAGTCAATGGAAAATAAGATCCCTCATTAATTACATGCTCACATGGATAAATACAATCAAAATGGTACACAAGTGAAAACAAACCTTTTCAGTATTATCTGAAGAGTCTGACTAATAGCCATTGGACTCTGAATAACACTGGCATTTGAAACAAGAAATATTTCAATGGCCAACAGCATCTCAACTTCAGACAGGGAAGATGGAATCGTCAAAATTCTGTGATATAAATTTCCCTGCAGTGGTGGGTAGCAACCCAATGATAAAGCACCTGAGAGTAAATGCAGAAACGTAAGGAATTAGGATTACCAATACTGAACATAGTTCTGTTTTCTTCAGTATGTGGCTAAGAACGTGGACACCCCTCTTCCCCCCCAACCTCTTAATGGATTTTATTATTTCATCTGTGAAACAGCCTGATTTGAGAACACAGCAAATGGTATTCACTCATAATATTCACTGTGGTGGTCTCCGTAAGTGGCCTGCTAACCACCACAACTCTATGACAGGAGGGAATCAAACAGTAAATTATGTGACAATCTGGAGAGATAGGTGGACCCTATCAGAGTGGCACACCCAGTGTTATCTTAGCTCAGAAGTGGGGAGTTGAAAACAATTGCAGACTGTTAGCTTTTAGTCGAAAGGAACTGTCTTTAGGATAAACTTCTTAGCCAGACCTCTCAAATCTTAAATACTTTTACTACCACAGTTCTTAACAGAAATGTAAAGAAAACTAATTTGCCTAGATAAAAAAAGTGAAGATGATGCACTTTTTAAGCATTTCAGGGTTCACATTTCTGAAATGCTGAAATAGAATGTAAAAAATTAATGTTATTATTATATCAAGTTCATGCCAGGTAGCATGCACTGATTTGTATTTTCAACTGTCACTACTTCCCAATAAACACTTTGGTTACAAATTCCTGATAGTGACACAGAAAGTACTGTTTTCTTCTTACAAAGTATATTCTTACTTATATTTCTCCCCAACACACTGAGCTGTTACGAGCATATGTTATCTAAATAATAAGGGAATGATATTGTTTAAGAAGCAACTTACTTTTGTAATAGGTCCTAGCTTTAGACCACAAAGAACTTCTTCCCAAAGCTGTGATTAATCCTCTAAGTAGAAAAATATCTATCGCTATATTTTTTGAAAGCATGAAGTCTACTGCAGAAGATGAGACTCCAAGGTTCTTGCTCTCAAAACAGGCATTTATCAACTTGTTAAAAAGGCAGCTGTACTGAGAAACATCTACAGTATCTGAAATGAAGAATATTAGCTACTAAATTAAGTGAAATACAAATCTAATTGAAGAATCGCTTCTCAATCAGTACCTAAATCAGGACTCTCACTTCTAACAGCAAAATGGAACAAGGTTAAGATCAACTGCAGTAATGCTTTATTCATCATATGTCTTTTCATACAGTTAGTTCATTCACATTGTGAAAGAGAAGTGTTAAGGTCCAAGTGATAAATTTGCTGCCAAAACCAATAGGGTCAGATAAAAATATATTCAATTGCCCAAGCCTATAAATACAATCCTCACCTGATGTCTCAGACTTAAAATTTGCACCAATAAAAAATCACCTTTGTGCTTCAAGTTCCACCTCATGCCTCAAAGGACTAGAACCTTTTAGGATTCTCCAAGTAGGTCATCTTCCAACTAAGCTCTCCTAATGCACCTAAAAGCACACACTGGCAATAGGAGTGCGACCTACACACAGAAATCAGCTGAGGTTTCCTCAGTGGAGCTTAATTAAATACACATCTCCTCTTGATGTACACACCCAAAATTTTTCAGACAAATTAAGCCCAAAAGAGCATTCAGTTCTTAACATGGTATGTAAATGAAGCCCAAATTAGCTAGCTCAGTAACAGAAAAAAACAATGCATTAATCTGAAGACAAAACGAATTGCCTCAACTATTTTACCTTATTATAGACTTTATAGTATAGACTGTGTATGATCCTTAAAAATTTAGTGAATCTTTCCTGTTGCCCTGTGTAACAGAGCCAATTTGAAAAAGAGGACAAGTGTATAAACTGTGTGTGTGTCTGTGTATGTGAATGTGTGGCAACAGCAGCTGAGTATAATATATATTCTAAATGACCCTACACTCTGGAAAAAAAATAAAAAAAGTGAGCTTGTCTAAAACCATCTTTCTTAGTCAAAACATTTTAGCTGAAAAACAAACAAAAAGAGCAGTACAGAGTCATCTGTTAAATTTTTAGCTTTTAACACAGTACCTTTTTCTTCACTTACCAGAATGATTTTGAAAGCCTGGTAAGTTCTGCAGAACTTCAAATGCCTGCCTGTATAAACTCTTCCCTAGGTATTTGTCCACTAGTGTACACAGCAGATTATGTCGATTGAGGATGTCCATTTTATCACAGGGCCACATTGGTGCATTTGTGGTCCACTCTGACTCTGTGGCAAACAACAGCGCAGGGTTATTTCTATGAACTGAAACTGCTGGACGCTGAGACTTTTGGCCATTAACAATATACTGTAAACTGCAGCAGAAAACAGATTTCAGAATTTCACAGAAAATGCAGTTCTAGTTATTAATAATTCGTTTCTTATCACCAATACTTCTTTGAACCTTTATAATGTAAATAAACCCTTTGACTAAAGACGGTTGTAGCAAATGGACTGCCAGTGGCATTTATGTGTGCATATAAATACATCTATACCTATGTACGTGTATAAAACTGAATAGCAAATTGGAGATCCTCAATATTACTTTATAGAACACCTTCTATTCTTCTTTGTACTTCTCAGTTGCTTCTCTTTTCAGCAAATCAGAATTCCAAAAAGCCAGTAATTATGTGTTATTTACTTGCAAAATACGGTACTATTCTAAAGCTATTTTACTACATGTGGATACTGTGAGGGGTAAAGAAACTATGCATTGACCCAAGCCTGAGAATTTTTTGAGATTGAATGTCACCTGGCTCAAAGGAAATCTGCATGCCAGAAAGTCACTTTCTTAGCTGCACCTCTCCCTTATTACAGTAGGCTTTTGAGTAGAATGGTGTTGACAGACTACTGAAAACTTTTCTGAAAAAAAATTGGTATTAGCCATAATATCTCCTATACATATCAAGAAGAGTACTAACCATGTCCCAGTATTATTAACTTGTAACTTTTATCTGAAATAAAGATAGGAGACCATTCAAATTTAAATAAAACCCAATTTTTTTATATGACAAGCTTACCTCTCAATACCCACATTGCTCCATCCAAATGTCCAGTTTTAAGAAAAATTTCTGCAGCTTTATTAACAATTTGACATCTTGATGCTAACCTCTCTGCACCTAGAAGACCTTTCAAGACTGTAAAATGTATCTGCATCTCACACAATTTATCCAAAACCTTCCTTCCCTAGCGTAGGAGGGAGAAGGGAAAGGGTCAGAGAAAGCAGTGATATCAGTGAACACAAAGTGTATTTACACAAAATACAGCAGATTTAATTCGGCAATACAGCTGAATAGGCATCACTTTAGTTATTCAAAATGAGACAAGGAAAAAAACCCTGTAGTAAAATTTCTAATGAATAGTAAGGTTTTTTTGACTGTGTAGGCAAAAAACGCCACCAACCCATTGTTGAACTGTTCCCAGCACACTATTCCCCATAACATTATTTCTACAGTTACTATACAGTATTTTAAATATTTTCAATATACTTTGTAATGAATTTGTATTTGATTACTTCAGTATATTAATGTTTTTACTCTGTTGATTCTATTCAGCACTATACAACCTGTAAAATTCTAAAAAGGTTATTTTCCTTTTGCAGCAGAGGCATAATTGTTGAACTGAAATAATTACTCTGGCATAAGCCAAAGAAAACACTGATAGTTGGACCCAGAAGGACAATATGATGGAAGAAGTTGGGCCTCTCTGGCCAACAGTATAATAACCAACCAACAACTTTATCATTATATTCCAGGCTGATATTTAGACTGGTTTTCTACAGAAGCTTCCTCTTAACTTCTTGGTTGGCCTTTTCAGTCAAAGATGGAAAAAAGGTAGCAGTCTCTAAGATAATTAAGATCTGATCAATCTAAAAAAGATGAGGGAGTCAAGGTGGGATATCAAATTAACGTCCCCAGCATGGCAAGAACAGGCTGGATTCGGCACTTGTCCTGTCTGGCTGCACCTTGCTGGTCAAACAACAGACAAACCTCTGAACTAGACATGTTTCAGCTCTTGCTGGCCCATTGACACAAGATTAAGTTCAGAATGTGATCACTGACTAAAATACACTTCAAAATCATTGGTGGTTTATTTCTTATGTTGTCACTGGTCACGTTGCATTGTATAGGAGATGCAGCTTGGTACACACTGCATCCTTCCAGGAAGAAAAAGATGAATTTAACGTTGAAACGGATCTTGCTGCACTGAACTTCTGATCAATACTGCATGAGGCCTAAACAGTGTAAACCATGCAGTGAAAGGTCTAGTCTCTTAATCCTGGCCCTTTGTAATATTTGACAGCAAATAAAGGATTATAAAGGGCATTTATTTGTGAGGTCTGAGTCTTTGCTAGTCTTTAGAACCCTAGATTCAATGGAAGAAAAGCACTTTTAGAGATGTTCTGGGGAATAAGCTGTTCACCAAGTGCAGCAGCATCCTTGCTATGCTTTTCTTCTCTCTTCCTGGCCTTATCCATTCCATTTGGGGTCAGGTTCAGAAGCATCAGTGGAGGAAATTGCCCACTCAAACTTCTGTAAATATCGCTTGAGTTGGGAGGTCTCAGAATACAGCAATATTGCCAGACAGAAGAAAGTGACATTTCTGGGAAACAATCCTATCACCACCTAGTCCCAGAATCTCAGAAAGACCTGTCTCCTAATTCATCCTTAGCTCAAAAGTCAACAGTTGAACCTGAACAATCAAGTTTCTAGGTTGCAAGACAAAGTTATGATGGGCTCCATGGAAGACTGCTGTGGACGATTAAAAAGTACTAAGCTGGTTGGGTGGCGGGTGGCACATCCAGCCATTCAACTAGAGAAACAGTTCAACATTTAGAGAGGAAATGGTTCATTGTTTTTCTTCTAATCAGGTTCCTATAGGCCAGTATACCTTTATCCACTGCAGTACTTTGTGGTAAGAATACATTACACTTATTCCAATCCTTCCAATGAAAATTCTGTCTTCTTCATTATGTTGTGGATTTTTTATTACTGGAAAGAAAAAGAATAATTTTGAAAATTTATTTTACACGTAAATACAGTTTTAAAGACATGGCACACATGAAAAACACAATAGTTGTGAAAATATTAAATATACTTTCTGAAATACTTGCCAGTAAAAGCAGTAATTTCCTAAGTCTTAACACAAGAAGTAAGGTATATAACTATAGTTTATTCAGACAATATTTCATAGTGTTGTGGTCTAATTCATCCATAGGATGCTTCGACACATAATGGCATAATTTAGTAACATCATTATTTGTAAAGTAAAAGCTTTGCATTTTCTGGCACCATGAAGAAATGTTGGCAATTAGCAAACTGAGTATTTACAAATTTTTCCAACCTTATTACACAACCACTTTGGAAGCCTGCCGGTATTCTAGACCAGTGGTCTCCAAGGTGGGATGTGAGCACAACAATCCATCAGGTATGCAAAGAAAATATTTTTTGTACCATTAAAAAATTAAATGAAAATATTTTTTAAATTAGTGTCTATTTAATCTTCATCTCATCTTTTTAATTCAATTTTTTGTGTATGTTTTATAATGTGCTTAATGTATTAGTGCAGAAGTACATATACATTATTTATAAATAAAAATAAATAAATAAATTGGGGATGAATGCTCAAATATTTTTTACTGATAGAGGTGTTATAAGTTTGGAGACCACCCCTCTAGGGAAGATCGACTAAGTTCCAAGCCCCAAAGAAATCTTCTGTCTGTACAACTAGAAGCTGTAACAGCTGTTTTATAATATTAAAGCCTGTGGTCACAAAGGTCATGTCACATATCTTGAATAAATATTCATCATGATTTAGCAGTTAATACAGGTTGAAAAAGATCTGAGTCATCCAGACATTAAAATGCTTTAATATCTCACTGAGCATCAGTTTTCTGCAAACTTATTAGGAAGAATGATACAGATATGTAAATGAAGGGGTATAGGGAGGAAAGGGGTAAGAAAACCTGCTAGAACTATTAAAAAAAAGTAGGTGGTGTTTTGATGCCAAGACCTAGCAGAAATTCAAATGCTATACATGATGTAACCATGTTCAATGTGTTTCGAAATATATAAAAAATATATATAGCTGTACTTACAGATCTAAAGTTTCTTTATTCTATTAAGAGTTGTGACACTTCACGTGGCAACACTTAATACTTTTGCCTTTGTCCTGAGAACAGGACATTCTTATTAAAAGACCACCAATTTTGGTTTCTCTTCTTGATTTCACAAAGCTCAAATGTTCTTTCAGAAATTTCTTTAAGTGTAAGCACTATGGATTTTACTTTCACTAGCAAATGGGTTCTATTGAGCATTTTGACTGATTGCATTTGCAACTCAAGAAATTCTGAATATTGTAACATATAAAATTAAGTAATATTCGGAAAACAGTATACAAATTTTCTTTTTTACCTCTTAAAAAAATTCTACAACAAATAGGGATGAATAAAAAGCATTTATTGCATCTTAATTTTACCTGCATCAGCAAAATCACAAAAAGGAACTTCTGGTCTGTGTGTCTCAGAATCTTTGGTTAGTATTTCAGCAATACATAAAGACAGCTTCTGAAGATCATTATAATGTTCACATCCAGTTCTCGCATTAACATACAAAGCTCCCAGCTTCATCCAATCACTTTTTTCCTTGCAATGCTGCAAAGAAGGCAAGGGATAAACATAAGCGAACCTGCTTCCAGAACACCAAAGAGAAAATACAGTGAAATTCAAGAGATACAGCTGGGATAGACCTAAAGCAGAAAAAAGACGTAGATGAAATGCTACTGCCAGGAACTCCATGCTCAATATGGCACAGTTATATGTTGCCTAACTTGCATGGACTGTTAATCACTTTTGTCCCTCAAGAAATTAAAATCCTTTTTCCATTTATGTCATGACCCCAATTGGGGAAGCTCATAACTTATTCATCCCATTTAAAAACTGGCATTCATCCACTATTTTACAATTCTTTTTTCTCCACGATGCATGCCAAATTGATGGTTATTTTCCATATGAATTAGTCTTTTGCTCGCCAGATCACTTGATGACTTTGGTGTTAAAGGAGTAAAAAAACCGGTCATGGTTCTTCCCTTCTTAAATTTTGGTCTCAGGATTTATGCAGTTAAGTGTGATAATATGTAAACTATATTATAATTGTTATAATGTAATAAGTAATCTGCCCTTGAATATGAAAAATGCAAGTGTCCAATTAAATAATTTTTTATAATATTTTCTTACTCTTTAAAACACCTGCTTAGTGTGCCAGTTATGGCCTTTTACAATTGTGCTTTTTTTTATACTGAATAGGAATTCTATCTGCAAAATAATATATTAAATAACTTCCTGGTGATGAATGATGTACCACTACCAATTCCAAGCACAACAAATGTAAGCATAAGAAATAATTGCTAAAATTATAAAAATTTGAATTAGATGCAAAACCAAGATAAAAGCTACAAATATGTAAATTAAAATACTGACATCACAGAAAAGCCAAAGACTGCAAGTCTTTCCCCTGCAAGTTAATGTTTCCCAAACATGGCTTTGCATAAAAATATTTTATCATAATCTCAATATACTTAACAATAAAGGCCACTAATTTTAAAATATGTAGAAATTGCTATTTCTTGTAGGTTTAAAAAAAGCTGTGGTTTAAGTATTCCAACAGGCTTGAAGAATGCATATACTGTACCTGAATTTCAGCAACTGCCAAGTTGAAGTCAAAAAGCCAGTTCTTTTCAAAATGTCTTTCCTGAAATCTTCCGTAAGAAAAAAATATTAACACTTCATTTTAACACATCCTGTTGAACTAAACTACGCACTAGCAGAAGCTGATCAATAAATTATCATATATGAACTAAAAACTGATGTGATTTTTGATCCTATTTACTACACACTATGCAAACTGGATACTGAAACCAAACATGCCAAGGGAAGCCAGTACATTTATTAAGAAAATAATTGAGCAGCTATTTTCACAGAAAATATTCCCTTGTCTCAGTAGAAATGTAACTGAAAAGGTACGAATAAGACTTGCAATCCATTAAGTAAATGCAGAACTGTACGGTGTGTATTTCTGACATAAAGTTTAAAAAAAAAAAAAGTTATTTACATGAAAGAAAGTGCTGTTCATCTTCAAACACCTGGGTGCATAATACTCTACTCTGATGCTGCCATTGACACAATGGATGTATCTACCCAGTGTGATGCTATCATGTAAAGATACATAACCTGCACGTGAATGAACTAACGCATGTAGCTGAAGGAGCACAGCTGCTCAGTCTTCACAGATACAGGCTGTTTCTCAGTTTGTGCTGAAAACACATACACACTGAGGCAACCCACGAGGGCTCATTTCTTTGTCAACCAGATTCCTGATCTGAAAAGTGATAAAAATTACCTCCAACGTGTGTGGCAAGTTGCACTGGTAAGACACTCAGATCCGTGGCTGAAAGGTGTGCTATGGGAAAAGTATGAAACGCAGCAAAAAAGTTTCTACAGTGCTTTCACTGGAAGCAGTGATGGGTTGTATTCACACAGCAGATGCTGCCTGTTTGGTTTCCTCTAAGAATCAAAGGTTGCTTTACGAATCGCAAATACAGTTTCTCAACTTGTGTGTGCATGTATGGTGCATGTGATACAAAAAAAACAAAACGATCACAATCTTGTGCAAGTGAGCGGGAGACATCAACAGTTTTGGAACAGATCTGGACTGTGATTTTGCATTTTGCCCAGCATAATCCAGCAGTACTTAAAAAATTACCCTCCTCCCTAGTTGTGTTGGCACAAGTGTTTATGCAGTTGCACAGTAAACGAAACTAGAAAACCACTTCAGATTATAACTAATCCTCTTATTGCCTAGAAGGGTTGTTTCTTGCAGAAGTGCTGTTTGCTTATGCAGGTTGGAATGATACATTAAACCACGGTGTTTCTAACTTGACTACAGTTCTATAAAGCTGTAGCACAGCTGGGAACAGATTGTACAACAGTGTTCGATACGGAAAAAACTAATCATAACTGCGGTCAGAATCTCAGTTTTGACTTAACAATCCTTGATCTTTGAAGCACAGTAGACTGGCAGTACTTTAAAATACAAGTAGACATGATATGATAGTATTTTCATCCAAAACACTAAATTTGCATTTTTAAATTGACTTTTAAAGTTTTTACATAAATGTATAAAAAAAAAAGCCTGAAGCAGGAACTAGACAGATATAATTACAAAATAGCTCCTTAAAGACATACCTGGATTTTATGTTCAAAACAATGTTTATTTCCTGACTGGAAACTTGCAATTGGTGAAGGACCTTAATAATACGGTCAAAATGTTCAAACTCAAGGAACATACCAGCATCAATGAGCTGTAATAACAAACAGGGGGAAGACAAGTAAGCATACCAAAAATTGTGATCACTTACATATTTCCAGAAGCAAGTGGCAAACAACAGTGGGAAATGCATATCACAATGAATCTCAGTCAAAAAAAAGGGATAAGTGGAAATCCGTACCACAAAATCAGCTATTTTTTGCTGTATATATACAGCTATATAATACAACTTTTAAAAAATACTACTGAATATTAAAGTGATATGTTTGAGTTTTAAAACAGGCAAGGTATTTCAGAAATTCCAACAAAAAAGCAGTAGTAAAATCAAACTCATACCTTACGAAAAGTACTGATTAATGGAGGCACAGCATCTGTAATATTCAAAGAGGCCACATGCTCAAAAACTTTCAGAAGAACACCTACAGCTGGCTAATTTAGACAGAAAAGCACAATCAGTTTTGCAACTCTGTTCCATTAGAAAGCTTAGAATTTTTATAGTAGTAACTTTCGAATTACAGATCTAAAGTTTCTTTATTCTATTAAGAGTTGTGACACTTCACGTGGCAACACTTAATACTTTTGCCTTTGTCCTGAGAACAGGACATTCTTATTAAAAGACCACCAATTTTGGTTTCTCTTCTTGATTTCACAAAGCTCAAATGTTCTTTCAGAAATTTCTTTAAGTGTAAGCACTGTGGATTTTACTTTCACTAGCAAATGGGTTCTATTGAGCATTTTGACTGATTGCATTTGCAACTCAAGAAATTCTGAATATTGTAACATATAAAATTAAGTAATATTCGGAAAACAGTATACAAATTTTCTTTTTTACCTCTTAAAAAAATTCTACAACAAATAGGGATGAATAAAAAGCATTTATTGCATCTTAATTTTACCTGCATCAGCAAAATCACAAAAAGGAACTTCTGGTCTGTGTGTCTCAGAATCTTTGGTTAGTATTTCAGCAATACATAAAGACAGCTTCTGAAGATCATTATAATGTTCACATCCAGTTCTCGCATTAACATACAAAGCTCCCAGCTTCATCCAATCACTTTTTTCCTTGCAATGCTGCAAAGAAGGCAAGGGATAAACATAAGCGAACCTGCTTCCAGAACACCAAAGAGAAAATACAGTGAAATTCAAGAGATACAGCTGGGATAGACCTAAAGCAGAAAAAAGACGTAGATGAAATGCTACTGCCAGGAACTCCATGCTCAATATGGCACAGTTATATGTTGCCTAACTTGCATGGACTGTTAATCACTTTTGTCCCTCAAGAAATTAAAATCCTTTTTCCATTTATGTCATGACCCCAATTGGGGAAGCTCATAACTTATTCATCCCATTTAAAAACTGGCATTCATCCACTATTTTACAATTCTTTTTTCTCCACGATGCATGCCAAATTGATGGTTATTTTCCATATGAATTAGTCTTTTGCTCGCCAGATCACTTGATGACTTTGGTGTTAAAGGAGTAAAAAAACCGGTCATGGTTCTTCCCTTCTTAAATTTTGGTCTCAGGATTTATGCAGTTAAGTGTGATAATATGTAAACTATATTATAATTGTTATAATGTAATAAGTAATCTGCCCTTGAATATGAAAAATGCAAGTGTCCAATTAAATAATTTTTTATAATATTTTCTTACTCTTTAAAACACCTGCTTAGTGTGCCAGTTATGGCCTTTTACAATTGTGCTTTTTTTTATACTGAATAGGAATTCTATCTGCAAAATAATATATTAAATAACTTCCTGGTGATGAATGATGTACCACTACCAATTCCAAGCACAACAAATGTAAGCATAAGAAATAATTGCTAAAATTATAAAAATTTGAATTAGATGCAAAACCAAGATAAAAGCTACAAATATGTAAATTAAAATACTGACATCACAGAAAAGCCAAAGACTGCAAGTCTTTCCCCTGCAAGTTAATGTTTCCCAAACATGGCTTTGCATAAAAATATTTTATCATAATCTCAATATACTTAACAATAAAGGCCACTAATTTTAAAATATGTAGAAATTGCTATTTCTTGTAGGTTTAAAAAAAGCTGTGGTTTAAGTATTCCAACAGGCTTGAAGAATGCATATACTGTACCTGAATTTCAGCAACTGCCAAGTTGAAGTCAAAAAGCCAGTTCTTTTCAAAATGTCTTTCCTGAAATCTTCCGTAAGAAAAAAATATTAACACTTCATTTTAACACATCCTGTTGAACTAAACTACGCACTAGCAGAAGCTGATCAATAAATTATCATATATGAACTAAAAACTGATGTGATTTTTGATCCTATTTACTACACACTATGCAAACTGGATACTGAAACCAAACATGCCAAGGGAAGCCAGTACATTTATTAAGAAAATAATTGAGCAGCTATTTTCACAGAAAATATTCCCTTGTCTCAGTAGAAATGTAACTGAAAAGGTACGAATAAGACTTGCAATCCATTAAGTAAATGCAGAACTGTACGGTGTGTATTTCTGACATAAAGTTAAAAAAAAAAAAAGTTATTTACATGAAAGAAAGTGCTGTTCATCTTCAAACACCTGGGTGCATAATACTCTACTCTGATGCTGCCATTGACACAATGGATGTATCTACCCAGTGTGATGCTATCATGTAAAGATACATAACCTGCACGTGAATGAACTAACGCATGTAGCTGAAGGAGCACAGCTGCTCAGTCTTCACAGATACAGGCTGTTTCTCAGTTTGTGCTGAAAACACATACACACTGAGGCAACCCACGAGGGCTCATTTCTTTGTCAACCAGATTCCTGATCTGAAAAGTGATAAAAATTACCTCCAACGTGTGTGGCAAGTTGCACTGGTAAGACACTCAGATCCGTGGCTGAAAGGTGTGCTATGGGAAAAGTATGAAACGCAGCAAAAAAGTTTCTACAGTGCTTTCACTGGAAACAGTGATGGGTTGTATTCACACAGCAGATGCTGCCTGTTTGGTTTCCTCTAAGAATCAAAGGTTGCTTTACGAATCGCAAATACAGTTTCTCAACTTGTGTGTGCATGTATGGTGCATGTGATACAAAAAAAACAAAACGATCACAATCTTGTGCAAGTGAGCGGGAGACATCAACAGTTTTGGAACAGATCTGGACTGTGATTTTGCATTTTGCCCAGCATAATCCAGCAGTACTTAAAAAATTACCCTCCTCCCTAGTTGTGTTGGCACAAGTGTTTATGCAGTTGCACAGTAAACGAAACTAGAAAACCACTTCAGATTATAACTAATCCTCTTATTGCCTAGAAGGGTTGTTTCTTGCAGAAGTGCTGTTTGCTTATGCAGGTTGGAATGATACATTAAACCACGGTGTTTCTAACTTGACTACAGTTCTATAAAGCTGTAGCACAGCTGGGAACAGATTGTACAACAGTGTTCGATACGGAAAAAACTAATCATAACTGCGGTCAGAATCTCAGTTTTGACTTAACAATCCTTGATCTTTGAAGCACAGTAGACTGGCAGTACTTTAAAATACAAGTAGACATGATATGATAGTATTTTCATCCAAAACACTAAATTTGCATTTTTAAATTGACTTTTAAAGTTTTTACATAAATGTATAAAAAAAAAAGCCTGAAGCAGGAACTAGACAGATATAATTACAAAATAGCTCCTTAAAGACATACCTGGATTTTATGTTCAAAACAATGTTTATTTCCTGACTGGAAACTTGCAATTGGTGAAGGACCTTAATAATACGGTCAAAATGTTCAAACTCAAGGAACATACCAGCATCAATGAGCTGTAATAACAAACAGGGGGAAGACAAGTAAGCATACCAAAAATTGTGATCACTTACATATTTCCAGAAGCAAGTGGCAAACAACAGTGGGAAATGCATATCACAATGAATCTCAGTCAAAAAAAAGGGATAAGTGGAAATCCGTACCACAAAATCAGCTATTTTTTGCTGTATATATACAGCTATATAATACAACTTTTAAAAAATACTACTGAATATTAAAGTGATATGTTTGAGTTTTAAAACAGGCAAGGTATTTCAGAAATTCCAACAAAAAAGCAGTAGTAAAATCAAACTCATACCTTACGAAAAGTACTGATTAATGGAGGCACAGCATCTGTAATATTCAAAGAGGCCACATGCTCAAAAACTTTCAGAAGAACACCTACAGCTGGCTAATTTAGACAGAAAAGCACAATCAGTTTTGCAACTCTGTTCCATTAGAAAGCTTAGAATTTTTATAGTAGTAACTTTTGCTCTTTTTTCTCCCAAGTTTGAGTACCAGATTAAAACCAAACTTATTACTACAAATGGCAGTACTCAAAAAACTAAGAAAATATGGATCAAAGATTTTAAAAAATATAACAAGGTCACCTACCAGTGTATTGATTTGTACAGTTACATTCAATAGGTGAAATACTTCCTGCAACAAAGAGTTCTCAAGCAAAGAAATGAGAAGATCATTCAGCACTTGAGAAGCAAAATCCACACCGGGAGTAACTTCTCTGTAATATTTCACAAATATTTGGGCTGAAAAAGCAATTATATTAATTTCACTTTGGGGTAACTGATGCTAACTATTTATACAAGTTATTTCCTTAAATTTTAAATGCAGTATAGCAACCCTTAATTATCCAGGATATTATGGGACAGGGATATGGAGAAAAATGGGTAGAAGGATCCAGTTTGAATACAGTGTTAACCTTACTAGACCCTGACTGACTCATGTGATTGAGCTGAACGCCGTAAGCTTACAGGTTTCAAGAAAAGTTTAGCTGGTTTGGTGCAGCGCAAGAAAAATGCACAAAACCAGGTTAAATTTCATAAGCACATCAAGACACGAAGCTCTAGGAGGCAGAATGCAGTGTTATGATGGTGGATGGTCCTACAACCTGTTCCAGTGCCAACCTTGACAGACTGGTACTGCAGCCTGCGGGTACCCAGCGTTATCTGTCCACAGCTCTTCCAGACTGAACTCAAAATCTCAGATGGATCTGATCAACTACAGTCCCTAAAATGTGTTAACCACAATTGTTTGCAAAGATGGTAATGTGAAAGGATTAAAGCTGTTTGGGTGCTGTAACAGCACTTCATTTCAAAAACTTAATTCTAAAGTTTTTGGATTTGTGATGTTTGGCCAGGGTATTCAAAAGTGCCTTAACAAAATTTTGGTTATGTTAAACCCTCCCCCTGCCCCAGTTACTCATTTCTACTCTCAAGTCTAGTTCCAGTCAGGCCAAGTTAATTTTCTGTGGAAGTAAGATTTATAACAACCTCCTGAGATAACTGTATCTAAATACCTAGCCTCAATGGGAAACTGGAACATGAAAACACATGGGATTGGATGTATTCCTTCGAAATCAGAACTTCTTATTCAGTGTTGATGGCACCCGTTTCTCTCCTGACAGCCTATTTATTTTGCTTTAAATAAGCTAAGTATCAAAGATACATCAAAAGCCACTACTATGTCATACCTGCACGTTTTAGAAGGCCTGATTCTTTGATACTAATGTATGTCCTAAGTATTGCCATGCAAATCTAGAAAAAGAGGAAAAAAAGAAAATCCATAGTAAAACGTTACCTCAGTTTATGCCAAACAAAAGAAGTACCCACAAACATGAATTCTATAAGGAAATAAGCCTTACATTACTGCTATTTAACCCATACATACCAACAAACGATGTAAGAAGGTAACTGGCTCTCTAGGCAAAGGCACTGTCAAAAGGACAGCAAATCAAACAGAAAAATAACATAGATGAAACATATGGGAAAGGAGCTGCTTGGGACACAACTGCACACATGTGGGTGATGCACGTGGGTACATGCTCGTAGCAAACAAAAAAAAGAATCTCAAAATACAGTTACTTTGGAATTAGTATAGATGTGGCTGACTGTCAACAAACAGAAAGGGAAGCAAAAAGCTGAAGGTGAAAATATGATAAACAAAAATTACATGAATGCACCAACTAACAAGTAAAAAAATAATCTAGAAATGAAGTTGGTAACACTGATCGTCACAAAGAATTACTTATAAGGAGACAGAAGAAAAAACTCAGAACTAACTTGATTTAATGAACCATTGCACCCCAGACCTACTTGATTAAAAAAAAAAATTCCACACCTAGTTATTTTGAGATGTTATTTGATATTGGAACATTCTTATCTTAACATCTTAAGCTGCCAGCTTTGAGATACTGACACACTTTGCTCCATCTCTGTAGATGACAAAATAAAGGCTACTGATATTAACTCTTAGAATTCCAAGTTAGGGAAAAAAACACCTACCCTTTCAGACACCCTCTGTCACTTCTAGAACTTTTACAGTCTTTCTGCACACAATGTAAATGGGTCATATTTAATACTACTTTGTGAAATAATGAAAAATCAAGAGACAGAAAGCACCCTAAATTAGTAGTCTGTAATTACAGAATTGAGTCAGGTTTATTTTTACATGAACTTCAAAATTCAACAAGATCCACTCATGGAGTTTGCTACACAGCAAATGAATTATCATTGAAAAAGATACTGGCTTGTGGCCAAGACACGTTTCTTTTTTTAAAACCATTAACCTGTTCAGATCATCAAGTCAAAGAACAGAGAAATTGTACATGTAAGGTTGCTGAATATCAATAAGGCTTATTGGTTTTATTTTGAAACAGTGTCATAATGTTGTTGAACTACAGTCTAAGATAGACCTTTCAGAAAATCATGTAGTCTTTGATCATTTACACGCAGTGTCACTTGGCAATGGGTCAACTCATTTAATCCAAATCTACAATCCCAGGTGGCTGAGGGCATTTCCAAAACAAACTTTAGCACATGCTTACGGTATGTAAATTAGTTTGCTTTCTTTTGGAATCTGTTTTCCTCCTTCTTTGGACTGATTCCCAAAAAAAGCCAAGATTGCATCTGGAGCTCTGACTGTTCCAAGTATTAGTGAAATTGCTCGGAAAATCCAGTTGTAGTAGTATTTAATCATGGGACACATTACATTACATTCATAAAGGAAACTAAATGTGTTACTCATTTACAGCTTCTAGGAGGCTTCAGTTGATTTAATTGTTTCAATTTTAAAAGGTGTTAACTGAACCTACAGACCATGTAAAATGTGAGAATCTCTAAATTTTAAGTTAACCATAACAGATTTTGAATGAAGGTACATGAAAGAGACAATTCCCATTTTCAAAAGATAGTTCGTATCACACTATTCTGTCACCTATCAGTTGATTCCACAACTCATTTAACATGACAATTTAAAAAAACATAACAAAGGGCCGTGTATCCGTATACAAGCAACCAAATGCCCAGTAAAAGACAGTTCTACTATAGTAACACAGAGGTGCTTAAATTAGAAGAACAAACACCAGAATTTATGAAATCCTTCATCATCTCCCCGTTAGTGCACTCTGATGTTTAATAAGGGGGAAAACCCCATGCTGCAGCCCTTCGCCCAGTGAGATCAAAACCAGGATCCCTTTTAGGAGAGTCTGTTTATGAACAGTGGGACATCCGTGAGTGTTTATGAATCCCATGGCCATCCACAGTAAATGTAGTTGAAATTGACCAATAGGTTCAAAAATTATTTAAAGGTGGTGAATGCAGTACTAAAAGGACAGTGCAAGTCTCCTTTCTTTAAGAACCAGATTAAAAAACAAACAAACAAACAAACCCACAAAAAAAACCACAACAGAAGTATACACATAAGGCCCCGAAGTTGCAAGATGACATTAATGAAGATAGAAAACTTCCTATTTTATATCTTGTTTGTTTCCAGTTAGAGGCTCATAGGATCAAGGAAACAAGAGTAAGAAGTCACAAAAAGTAAACATTTATTTAGTGGATATGAGTCCAAAAAGTTAATGAATGAGGTGCACAAAGCTAAAATAAAATCAGAGAAATATGGTTTGCATAAAAACATGTTTTCAAACCACTGATCTAACTGTGCAATTATTATCTGTGCTACAGTCTGAAGTGCCATTCAAGCTGAACTGAATTTCCTGGAATTTTAATTCATACCCACTCTCTCTTGTCCTTTCACTGGCACCACTGAGAGAGTTCAGCTTCATCTTCTTTACCTCCCTCCCCCTCCTCCCCATCAGATATTGATACACATTGTTAAGATCCTTCCCCCCTCATTTAAAAACTTTGGGGAGTATTTAAAACAGTCTTAATAGTTTTGTTTACTTTGCCTAATACAAAAGAGATTTCACTGTCTGCATACCCACTCTCTCTTGTCCTTTCACTGGCACCACTGAGAGAGTTCAGCTTCATCTTCTTTACCTCCCTCCCCCTCCTCCCCATCAGATATTGATACACATTGTTAAGATCCTTCCCCCCTCATTTAAAAACTTTGGGGAGTATTTAAAACAGTCTTAATAGTTTTGTTTACTTTGCCTAATACAAAAGAGATTTCACTGTCTGAAATTAAAGGCATCTTTAAAAAAAAAAAATAAAAACTGGTAACTTGTAGAATTGCTGAGCTCAGGAGTATGCTGATTTTTCATAAAAAATGATGCTTTTATGAATTAAATCACTTCGGTGCTCAATGACAACCATGAAGAGTGTTAAATCCTAGTAAGTTATGCCTTAAAGCATCAACCAGTTGGTTAATGAAAAGGAAGGAATATCCATTATGGGGAAAGGTATTTCTCTTCAAAGATTCTCGTAACAATCATCAATGAAAACATAGCAGTAAGCAAGCAGACCAATCGGTGTAACAGTTCCCAAAGAGATTTATTTCCCCTGTATTTGACTAGATGACTTTGTCACAGCTTTACCTGTGTCTTCCATTTATGTACTTTGGTGCCACCATGAGGTGCTTGGCCTATTATAATTTTTAAATGGACAGTTCTAAAAAAAATAGATACATACACAAACAAACAAAACTCAGAGTATACTTCCAGGCTATCAAGAAAGTTAAGCTAGGTTTGGTGGGCAGAACAGTAAGTGTGCTAGAGTGCTGCACCACAATTAAAGTAAAATTGGATGGATTTTTAATAGTTTTAGGCAAATAATTTAATTTTTAATGTATCTGTAGATAATGAAGCATTACAAACCACAGTAATTCATACAAACTAGCTGAAAATTACTGACACTACAGCCTGCCGAAGATATTTCAGAATTGAGGAAAAGGGAAATTGTCCCATGCAAAATTACTCTCAAATCTTAGTATTTTTAAGCCATCATACATATCTTCAAAGGGGTAACAAAGCATTAGGAAAAAAAACCTGCCGAAGATATTTCAGAATTGAGGAAAAGGGAAATTGTCCCATGCAAAATTACTCTCAAATAATCTTAGTATTTTTAAGCCATCATCCATATCTTCAAAGGGGTAAAAAAGCATTAGGAAAAAAAAACCCACAGCTTTTTGAGACATAAAAAGGAAAAAAGAAAACATTAAGAAAGGTAAAACCAAATTACACTGATGTATTTTAAAAGTTCAGACAGTATATTTAAGAAATCAAGGAGATGGATGAGCTCCTTTAGATGCTACCTTTTTAAAATTTGTATTTGTGTCTAACAGGTTCACCACAAGTTATTTTTCAAATTTTTGATTCTGTAATCTCTTACTTACTGACGCCAATGATAAAATTGTACCAGTAAGATGGTAGATAAGAAATAAATCTTGACCTGATGAGGACAAGTTTAGGCATTTGTCCTTACTTTAATGTTTAGGGTTTTTTTTGCTTTTAAGTAAGTTACAGAATCACCTAGGTTTTGGTTTCATACAGCCAATTCCAGAATCTTATTACATGACAGTACAATTAGCTTGCCCTGCACAGTTCTTGGAAGTATTACAGACTCATAATTTCTGAGTTAAATGATCTGAAAACACAACTACTTTGCTCACCACTGGAAAAGTATTTTTCTTGCAAATATTATGAGAATTGTTGTGCCCTTTAAGGAGATTACAGCATCTTTAAACAAATATGCCCCTGTTGCATAAAACTTGCAGAAAGTAACACACCATAGATGGCTTTTGACTTTAAGAATACATAAAAAGTCTGGGTTTGCTTACAGGTCTCTGATGCTTGGGATAGAAATGTCTCAGAATCTCTCAATTCTACTACTCTATATAGCCTGATTCTGGCTCTTTTGCTGATGTCTGTTCTCTTAAAAAGCCTACTAGTTCAAAATTCTACCACTTTTCAAAAAAAGAACTTTAGAAGACCTTGAGAGGAAGAATTTCTGAACAGTTTTTTGATCCATCAATCTCTGAAATTTACTCCCTGTCCGTATATAAACGAACAAAGGAAAGGTCATTTTGTATTTAAAAAGTGTTCACACTTGCAATCTGTTCCTTTCTTCAATAAATCTCTTTACCTTTTCATCTCCTTGTTCAGGAACATGCCAAAACCAACATTTTGCTCTTTCACACCCACGCAAAGTCATGAAATAAAATTTGCAATATTTACGGGGCAATTCAATCGTATCGAGGATCTGCTGGACTGAATGAGAAGCCTAAAACAAAATAAAATAAAAACAAGCAGAAAAAAACGAACAGCATTTTTGAAAGCAAACATGCTCATTTTTTGGTGAATTCAGAATACCTACAAATTATAAATAAAAAATACATGATCTACAATTAAACCTTTGAAACAACCCTCATCTCTGTACTATATTTGCAGCAATTCAAAGTAGACCAGATCAATCACTTGTCATGTCATGTTAATGTCTAACACAACAAAAATCTGTCTTGAAGACCACAGACAGAGAGAATGCAAGAACTGCTAAATGAGACAGACAATGAGTAGAGAGGAGGAAGAAAAGTGACAAACTCCTCCATGGCTTTGGATAACAATCTGAGAATTCTGGGACATCAATTTACCCTTTTTTAGTGCCCAGCATAATGGATAATGTAGTCTGTCTTAAACAGGAAAACCTTGTGAAACCTTGTCTGATTTTCAGTTCTAAAAAAACAATAAAGCAAAAACCATTATTTGATTTTGCTTAAGCTGAAAATAAAAATCAAAAAGCCTTCACTGTGAATAGCTGTCCCCTCATTATTGATTTTGTCCTCAGTAATTTTATTTATTCAGTGATAATATCTTAAGAGGAGGAGAAACATAAACAGACATCATTAAGGATTTAACAACTCACAATTGCATTTTTTTCCATCTTCCATGGCTCACAAACTCCGTAATTTTGCAATGGCATTAAAGAACTTTTTCCTGAAAATCTGTAATCTAAAAATTAGGATGAGGGCAATAAATGGATCATATAATAAAACAAATCATACTGAATTCACTCTCATTTATCTTATTTTCCTTTATATTTATAGCTCCTTTAACTCACAGTAATGATTAATGAAAATTTGATTAATAAAATATAAAGCCAGTAATTTAAGTTACAGTTCTTTTAATTATCCTAAGACTTTACACAAACTTCAAGAGTAAGCACATTTACATTAAAAACTTCATTACTTCATCCAAGGTTTCTAATCTAACTTACAAAGATAAGAAAAAGAAATGGAATAAAAATATCCCAAAGTTTTAATTTCATAAGGAACCCCTCCACACTCTTTATCAGTAATCTTTGCATTCCCACACTGCTAGCCATAAACTATTTTTTAAACTATTAAACTATTTTTTCCAGAATTGAAATAAAACCTTTCATACCCTATGTTTTAAGCAGTGCAATATCAAGCCCAGTGTGTCAGTTACTGGTTTCTTAATCACCAAACTTGGGTTTAGAACTTTAATTATTACTGATAACAGATTTCTTTCTCTGACAAACGAATTATGAAAATGGAAGATGAAAGTTCAAATTTTCAACCCCATAAAGACTGGCAGTATAATCTGAAACTAAGCAAGAATCTCTGCCACTGATCTCAATTCAGGAAAGTCATGTTTATAAACATCCATATTAAACAATAATTCTAAAAACATTAATTCCCAAAACATCTGTTGCAAAGAAATGGAATGCAACATCTATCCATAAGTAATCAGTTCCTGGTTTTCTGTCTTCTTGTATACCAAGTAAAACTATGCATTTACGTATGGCTAAATGTCAGAGTTACTGCGTGCAGAGAAAAAGAAAGGTAAACTTTGACCACAGTTCCATTACGTTATGATTTCTCTGGTGGCAGAGACACTTAAAAGGTACCTGTCCCAGATGTGAAATACACCGGGTCAAAATGAAGTGCTGCTTATTAAATCTAGATCGTTTCCAGTCTAGTGAATGCCTCACAAACATTTGAATTAGCATAAACAACAAGTTCTGATCTTCGACAAGATGGGAAAATCCCTTAGCCAAGTTTTGCTGACAGACAACAACCAACCAAGAAAATCTGCAGTCACGTTCTCTGACCACAAATTAGGAAAAAAAAAGTCACTTGCCAATAACACGGCTCAAACACAATGTGTCAAAATACTGAGTGCAGGCATTGCTGCACAGTTAAAGAATCTGAAAATCATAAAAACCAAGACAAAGCAATTGCTATTTGACCCTACCAAATAGGATTCTGCTAAAAAACCCAACCCAACTCAATCAACCTCACTAACCTATCATATAACAGCTTGCATTTTGCTTCTCTGTATGCAAACTAAACAAATACCAGCAGTATTTGAATAATTTCCCTAAGATTTTGTAGGTAAACAAAACACATGTAAAAATAAGTTCTGGAGGGTTCACCAATACAGCACATGATACCATTTGTCCGGGGTTTCACCACTGTAGCTTCACTGAGGACATTTACTTTCGGGGGATGCAATGCCAATCCTGACAGCAACTCACGGTTCACAAGATCTTTGTATTTACAGTCACTGTTAGGTATTAAAAAACAAACATTTGTTTAACCAAATTAATCAGGTGCTTCTCCCGTACACTGAATGCCTAAAAAGGGGGATTAAGTGTATATAAGATGAGAATTTCTTCAGCAATTTATACAACGCTTAAAAACTTGCTGTAAATTTAAACAGCCAGTAGTCCAACAACTTTACTTCCGTTACTCTCATTGCCTGGTCCAATGTGATTATGATTTTAGCTGAGATTATTCTCTTCTAAAGTGTAATTCTATGAAATTCAATAATAAGTAAAAAAGGCAGCCATGAACCACTTCTGTATTTTTTCACTATGCTGACAGGAAGACTGAGATGATTTCTGTCTTCTCTGAAGAAGCATCTACTTCTCAGTAATCTTTTAAGTAATATTTGTCAAAGAAGTAATCCACAAAGCTTTTGAAACCACATTTGAAGAACCAACTGTTTTCTTTCCTAATAACTGACTCTACTCGGCAGAAGACTTAGGTGATATTAAAGGGAACTCCAATTAAAGACACTTCTGCCTTTAATTATTTCCAAATATGTACATTCCAGGTAATTAAACTACTAGACTGTGATGTTTTCCAAAATAAGCTACAAGTATTGGTCGCAAAACACTTAGTGATCTCTTTCTTATTTGCAAATTCCAATTAAAGACACTTCTACCTTTAATTATTTCCAAATATGTACATTCCAGGCAATTAAACTACTAGACTGTGATGTTTTCCAAAATAAGCTACAAGTATTGGTAGCAAAACACTTAGTGATCTCTTTCCTATTTGCAAATAAAGCCACAGGAAAAAAATCCAACCCTTTCATGAGCTATAAAGCCACAGGAAAAAAATCCAACCCTTTAATGAGCTCTTCCTTCCTTCTCTGCTTCAATTAAGAATCTATGTTCAGTACAAAGGACGTTTGAGGCTGCTTGCTGTTTGGAGATAAAAATAGACTTGCTATCCCCTATGAGGGGCACATTCTAGCTATTTAAGACTTCTCATAGCGATGATAATTCAAATATTTCCTAAATTGCAGGCTAATTTTAATACAGTTTAAAATAAGAATGCTACAGCAGAGAAGAACAAATTCTATCTAATAAACCCAAATTCTGTAATATTAATCTCTACTTTTATGCTAGTCAATGTATTGTATTGATCTCCAGAGTAAAAAAAAAAATATGCAGATCTAATTTCTCAAAATTTACTCAAAATAAACCCAAATTCTGTAATATTAATCTCTATTTTTATGTTAGTCAATGTATTGTATTGATCTCCAGAGGAAAAAAAAATATGCAGATCTAATTACTCAAAATTTTCCAGTTACCATGTAAATTTTTTTTTATGCTTCGTTGTAATGCCAGCCTCAGATCTGACACGACAGGATTTTCATAGCAGTTAATCTTCAGGATAACAATCTCAGTTCTCTTTTTAATGTAGACATGAAACTACACACAATTTTGCCAGGAACTGTAAACTATATAGCTTTACAATCAATTTCTTATTTTTAAGTAACAGCATCACTAGAAGCAGAGTTTGCTAAATAACAATAGTAACTATGTTTTCTTCTAGATGAAACCTTGCATTGAGTAAATTTGTTTTCTAATTCAGACTTTTTTGAGTAAAGCTAGAGAAAATAGTTTGACTCCAAATGAAGGAATAAATGCCTGTCCTCTAGCTGCAGAGAGCGCCACGTTTCAACTAAGGAAGTAATGCAGTATCACTTGCACAAACATGTTTTATCCAGCATAATCTACTCATTCTATAGCATAAAGAATTATTTATGCTACTAAAATAAATTTAAGTGGGTATTTTACCAGAAGGAGGAGCTTGGAGCTCTCTAGTGGATTAATGGAAAGATGCAATATTCTCCATTTAAGGGAGCTCTGGTACACTTCAAGTCTGTCACAGAATTGTGATTGGTGCTGGAAAAAAGCAATCCTCTCTTCTATGCCAGTTAAGATTTCTTGTTTATTGTGAAAATGACTCTGAAATACCTGTTATTTCTCTTCTGATTCTTAAATATTCCAACAGTTTTTCTACGAAGCCTTATTCCACTTCATTTTTGGGCTGATGTTGAATGGAAGTTTCTTAGTCTGACACTTTAAGTCGTATGTACAATAAACACTGTAAGCACAGCTTCAAGCTTGCAGAACAGTAAAGCACGTGCTTAACTCCATGTGCCATGTTTTTAAGTGCCGCCTTCTACTGCTGTTCAAATATTTGTCAGCCTGAATTTGAATGACATCTTTCAATTCTTTCATCACTTTAAAATGTCCCAAGAGGCAGAAAAGAAAGTTGAATAGATTTTTTTTTTTTTTTAAAGTTCTGGTAAGTGCTGTTGTGGCTAGAAATGTATCTTATGCTATACCCACATTGAGATGCCAAGGTAAGACACTGGCATATATTTTGTCACCAGCCGGAGAACATAACCTCTGTTGTCCTGTCAGGCTATGACTATACTTGTCTTTTACTTTACACAATGAAATTATATTATTTCACATATTTATTTTCTTCATCATATAGTCACAATAACAGAAAAATTCAGTTAAAATGCTGATGGTGTATTGTGAAAATGACTCTGAAATACCTGTTAGTTCTCTTCTGTTTCTTAAATCAGTTAAAATGCCAATGGTTTTTCTGTAAAAACATCCCACTTCATTTGTACAGTAACTGGGCAACAACATAGGCTACATGAAGGACACAGTATATATACCTTTTTTCAGCTTCACATGTTTTTTCTTGTTTAACGTCAGGCACTCCATCTCCAAACCTGAACTGTGAAGATATTTAAAATGTACTTTCAGATACAGCAAAGCACTACTACGTCTTTTATGCTTTACAGTACAGACTTTAAACTGTTAGTGATGGTGTGATGTGTTAGATGAAGGTGTGATAATAAAGTCTTGACTGTAAAAACTGTAATTTGGGCTGTAGGGTTACTCTTATACCGTCTTTTAAAATGGATACACCACCATTATACTCTGTTATCTTTAAAATTGTGATTTTTAATTGGAAAAAAGGTGATATGATTGTCTTCACTTTGCTTTGCTCCCACTGATAATCCCAGCAATTTTTAGGCCCACTGCCCAATTTTAACTGCGCCTGACAGATGTGTAGAAACCCACAAAAGCCATTCCATTGTTTAATGAAAATGTAAAGCTGTACTGAGGAGAAATCTAAGGCTTTTGCTCAGCTGTGGACCACGGTGTATAGGTAAAAGAATACCCACAGATAGGGAGAAAAAAGCACCTAATATATTTAGGGGCGAGAATCTGAAAGGACTGATACAGAACTAAGTCATGGAATCCTGGCTTTGTTTTGTCCATCATTCATGAAGTAACTTAATCACAAATTCAGGACAGCCAAAGAGTTAGACATGAATATGCTCTCATCATATTTCCAAACTTCATTTTACTAGTTCCCCAAATATTTTTAGGGTTTTCTTCATGGTTAGTTTTGTCCTTCTCACAGCATTTTTAGCTGGAAAAGCCAACAAAAAAAACCCAACACCAAAAATCACCCCAAACGCTAGAATTCTTGTAACAAGTGTTCTGCTGCTCCATCCCCTCTCCAGGTCAGCACAGCTCGTTTTCCACCCATATACAGGAATGGGTTTAGGGCTGTAGCATGTATTTTGTGTCTTAAGTTTGGTTACATTTGAGGTTTGGGTGAGATCAGTTGTACATATTTACTGTTGCACAGTACAGAGAAGCAAACATTAGGACACCGGGAAGCAGCCCTGCTGGGACTGATCTGGCAATACTGCAACAAGTACTACATCTCCAGTAACCTATACTATTTCACAGACCCTTTTACCCTCTCTAAGAGGTCAGGGAACTTTAATAGCACTCTTCACTTTGTGAATCAGATGTTAACAGCCCCAATTCCATTTGCTGGAGGGAATGTTTCTATTCTGCTTTTCAGTAACGATTTTGAGAGGGAAATTAATTCCCTACCCTTTGATTACCTTACAAATTACTTACCAGATTTTAGCCATGTGAATTTTATAGTTTAGCTTTCCCAGTTAAAACCATTATCCACTCTTGAAGTAGTGGAAAACACTAAATGCTATCAGCAGCTATGTATGTGAGATGTATATTCCAATCCATTATCAAAGACGTAAACAGTATAATACTTCAGCACGTTTTAAAAGACCTAGACTTACTATCTAGAGCAAGGAGCACAGAGAGAGCAGAAAGGTCAGATAAAGTCAGTGAGCAAGGAAATGGCTTAATGTTCCCTCTGAACTGTCACGAAGTCAGTATGTTAATGTAATGGCCCTTCTGCCCAAGTAATGAACCACAGAATGATCCTCATCGGACGACTGCGCAGCTCCCCAGCTTTCCAGTACCACTCCATCCTTATGCGACTGTGTAGTGAGAAGCATTTAACATCAACTTTTAAAACTAGGTATGTTATGTAAAAATGTCACATATGCACAGTAGTACTCTTAGGTGTTCACTGGAACAGTAATTTTCATGCAGTTGGTAATACAGCATTACTGTGACAACTGATATAACAATATCTTGTTTCATTTCAAATGTGAAGACGAATTATTAGTGACAACTTAAAAGAAGTATGTTCTGTCAAGCAAAACTTACATTGTCAATAGCACAGTAATCTATGACACACTAATATTCTTTTTCCAATAGGAAATAAAATCTGTTGATAAAACAGCATTAGTAATTAAAATTATCCAATTACAGGGACTATAATTTCTTAAACTATTCAGTGACAGGAAGCACGATTTCTCAGTACCTTTTCATCCATGTCATAACTCTTTACAAGTTCATCTAGTTCTCTCAGTTGTCCATCTTCAAGAAAGTCCTCAGTAACACCTCCCAAAGGACTGCTTCCTCTGGAAGAGCTGTGGGGCTTAAAATCTATTGCTGACAATGTATAAACACATTACTTCATGTGCTTTCCATGCTACAAGACAACAAAGCTTTTACTTTCTAAATATTACAAAGCCTTAATACTAATGACATTTAAGAACTCCTAGGACTTCCTAAATGTTAAATTTATATGTAAAATTACTTCACCTTTAAAGCACAAACTATTTCAAATAAATATTCAACTCAATCTGCAATTAAAATTCTATAAAAGCTGTATGTTCTGTAATAGTTCCTATAGAATAGTGCAACAGGTTTATTTATATTGTACTGAATTCAGTATTTTAGAAATAAATTCAGTTAAGCTTTGTTATTAAAACACAGCAAAAGATATGAACAGTAATTCGCTAAGCAAATAAAGACTTAAGTCTTTGCTGGAGAAGAGGATATGCTAATCATGACACGATACGACCCAAACTAAATATAGACAGCTCTGAGAAACTCCAAATTCCTGTAATACAGTAAACTCAATGAGAATTCAGTGTCAGGAAGTTTCAGCACCTTTTGCAGATGTCACAGGAAATGAACAGAACACCTAACTAGAGCTTTCTGAAGCAGCTATTTATGTACAATAAAAGAGCTCAGCATAGAAAAGAAATTCACTGTTTCATCAGATCACACGAATGAATTTCAACTGCACTGTGCTGTCCAGATACAGGAAGAAATAATCAGATTATTATTGGAAAGGCTTTTATCTTTTGGTCACTGGTCTCTGTATGATCATCAGTACAAGACACATCTGTGTGAAGACAACGTACATAAGATTTCCACCTGGAACATGAAGAGGATTGATGTCATCCAGAATACATTAATCATAGTATTTGTTGCCCTTCCTAGACTGTGAAACCACTGAGACAAGCAGGCATAAACTCACTACATAACACAAGACACCAAAGCCGTAATATGTATTTCTAAATAAATACATAAATTGTCAGTACCCAGCGAAACCAAGCTTCTTTCTTCTGTTCTGTACATGTCTTTAAAAAGTCATAGATCAAACACAAGTTACTGTATGCCTATTAATCTAAGAGTCTCATGTGATCCTAAATTTCTCAGACCTGGGAAGAACCTAATTAAACTTGTTCTTGAAACATGACAAAAAGACCCAAAGACTTTTAGCCTCAAACTTCGTTAGAACATGAAGTAAACCAACAAGCAGTCTAAGAAAGCGCAGAAGTCACTAAATAGTTCAGGACTCGCTCTCAGGTTTGGTTTCAATCACCTCAGTGAGTCTTCTAATCACTGAAGCCTGAAACCTTTTCCCCAAGTAGTCACTATTCACTCCTTTTTCTCCAGGAAGCTACATCTGCCCAAACCACTCACTCTTTCTACACAAATGTAATACATTAATACGAGAAAACAGCACAAGAGGTAGTGTCAGACACTTCACCATCCTGCAGGAAAATCAATACATAATGGCAGAGTGCCAGACACCAGGAAGGGAAACACCAAGACCCTTCAAAGCTAGACATAGCACTCTGTGCCTTCGCCAGTGCGTCAGTAAAGGGATTCTGTTCAAAGTCAGAATCCTGTTCCTCCAACCTATCTAAGAGAAACTTCCCCATCAGACATTTTGCATAGTAGGTCTGTATGCAAGCTGTAGAAAACAAAACAAATCACATTCAGATGCTGTCTAGATGGACTGTTCTGCTTAAAATCAGAAGAAAAAATCACTAAGAAGTATCCTTCTCTAAAAACCACAAGCGTTCTTAAAAAACAAAATAGTTTATCAGAGAAATGAGCACAGCACACACAAAAACTGAAAGTACAACCTGGGAAAAAAACCTATTATAAAATTCTGTCCATTGATGAACACAAAAGAACAACCAAGTGAGATTATGAGTCAGACTCCAAAGCAGTATCACTGCAGTATACAGAGTGTCTGAGTGTCTGAGCAGTACTGAGTGTCTTACTATCATCAACTAATAGAATTCCTTGTCTAAAGTTTCAGAGAGATGTCAAAAAAACCCACAACCAACCCCTCCCTAAAACTCCCAGTAATACGAACAGACAAGTACCACAGAGAAGATGTTCCCTTGTAAGTCTCAGGTTTGTATCATTTCAAAAGGCATCCATTTTGTATGCATTAGGAAACAAATCGCTTTTACAATAAAAAGATATTACTGAACTGACAAGTACTTGTATGTGGAAAGTAGAAATCCAAAATAGAAGTCCAAAGACTCTTACCTTTTAGCACCCAATCACAGGAATTTTCAGTATCATTTGGCACTGCAGGTTCTTGTATGGTCACATGTCTATTTTGAACAGAAACTGTATTTAAGACTTCCGTGTTGCACAAAAGCAGAATTAATCTAACCAGTTATGTAAAATCAAAGTTCTCAGTAATACTTTTAGCTATGGACAGAATCCTTATGTACAATGCACTGTTGTAAGACTGTTCTTAACTCTGTTTGGCTTTCTTATGCCCATCCCTGTAGATATACACCTAAATATGTTAAGTAAAACCAAGACATTTCAAATGTCATTTCAAATTTTGGGATTCAAAATTTGTCAGTAAAAGCTCCTTTTGCCATTTTACCTTTGCCTAAAATACTGAGAAGAAAAAATCTTCTCTGTATAGCAAGTTATGGAAATACTGTGCTAATGAGCCAATTCACCAATTTCCACAAAATGTGATTTATAGTAATTTTATATTCAAGGCAATTTACTTAACAATGAATATAAAAACATTTGTCCATATAAAGATACTTACTTCACCTAGCTTAAAGACAAGTAGGGAAAAAATAAGTGTTTCTCCTTAAAAAGGCTCAGAAGGTAAAAAGACATACTAAAATATTATACATATTAAAATATTATACATACAATACATGAAACACCACCACCATCATCACAGATTTGGGAGGCTTGTATGTGGTGAATGACACGAAGTATAATGACAGCAAGCTGCCTTATAACATGGAGCAATGAAAATTTGCAACAACCTAGTGGAAATGAAAAAGCTCCCCAGTGTGCACAATTTGGAACTATACAAACATTCAGGTACCGATACCTATGTATATACGTGAGACACATTAAGGAACAAGGTTTAATATGTTACAGCAACTCCGCAGAGATGAGAGGGATTTTTTATTAGAGGCAGGCCCTCTGTAGACTTATTTCCTGTCTTCCCTACATTTTATGTGAAATGTGAAGTTTGAGTGATTTTGCTTACAACAAGAATTTACTTTCTTTTTTTGTAAAACTGCAGTGCAAACAGTTCCAGAAAGCTGTAATCTTCATAAACATTGCTTAAAACTGAAATTATTCAACGCCATCAAGATACTGAAATCTTCATGTTCAGGTCAAAAGCCACTCCAGATCTTTACTAGATTCTGCTAATTCTGCTAATTGTTTAGTTGCAGAAGAACTTTATGTAGGTTTTTGTAAAAATAGGTGCCCAAAACACATACAGAAAACTATATTTATTATAGTACTTGTCATTTAGTCACCAGTCAGACAAATCTAGGATTGCTGACAGAACCAGAACTAGTCAACAGATTATAGAGATGCAGAAATGGAGACATACTAGACCATGTCACAATGTGGGACACTTTTGCATGCTGCTGCTGATTTACGTTTAAACAAACTCTCTTTACAGCACAAGTCACCCAAACCACACTGTTCAGTTTGCTATTTTGCATACAAAAAATCAAAAGTTTAGGCTTTTTATTCAAAAGGAAAACAATAAAATGCAGAATTCTCCTAAGAGCAAGAATGGCTGCTGATGTGCTTTCAAAGGGACACCCTGAACCTACTAGTTCTGTTGGAATGAAAAGATATACTGGATGCCATAGAATTAAGCGTCCAGATTTGATGCTTGAGATGAAAAAAACACCTCAGCTGACTGATTAAAAAACCTGCACATTTGGGAGTCACTGAGGGGTAAACAATAGAAAATAGCAAACTGGCAAACAGAAATATACATGAAAACTAAGTTTCACTGCCACATTCAGGTTGCAGGTCCAGAATCCTTTCATTATGACTGGCAACTAATGCCCGGAAGTGACCAGCACTTACTCTTCTCTTCTTAAAGTGCAACCACTAGAAGAATAACCAGTCCTACTTATCCTAAAGGTCAGAGCATGCTATCTGAATCAAACCATTCAAGACAGAAACACAGAGCCTTTTCTGAATCTTCCTGGGTTAAGAGACAGTACCTGCTTACTCAGAGACATCAGTTCTGGGCACATGCACACGCACAATTACAGTAGTTAGGAAACCTTAAGTCAGAGAGATGTATAGCAAGGTTAGGTGCTTCGTCGTTTATTGGGTGCTTTGTTATTTTGCTTGGAAAAAAAACCAACAAAAAAACCCCAAACCAAACCCACAAACCAAAAAAACCCCAAGAAACAAGCCTTATTTGAATTTCGGACCTCAATCGCTGTTGCAATCACTATGTTCTACTTTTGAAGGACGTGTGCTCTCATTATCTGAAATTTGGAAACCAAAAATTATTATCCCTCAATTTTCAGAGCTAAAAAGAGCCCTCCAGATTTTAAGGTCACAAACAAAGATTAAAGGTGTCATTGGCTAAACACATTTTTGTGTTTAAATTCACACATTAAACAAAATGGATCTAGTTACACATCTGCAGTAGCTAAATAGTTGCCACTGAACAGTTGTCAATTACTGAATTAACCTGGTACATCCTTCACACAGTTTCACTGCTTTGGTTTCAAAATAAAACTTAAATAAGAAGCATTACTTCATTATAGCAAATGTTGTTTTGACAAGCTGCAAGACCTCAGATTTTTGTGGTTGGAAGAACACCACAAATTAAGGCACCAATCATTTCCTTTACAATTACAATTTAAAAGCTATTAAACTCAAAAGTAACACTCAACAAATTTTAAAAATCTTTTTAACAACCCAGCTATACGCTCAGAATAACTTGCTGCTAGCAGAAATACAGTGTCTGCTGCTCTGTCCCAATGTCAGGCTAAAAGATCAGTACCCAGGAAGAAGCGTACTGAAGTCCATCCCCACGCACACAGGGACCAAAACAGTTTTAGCAAAGATCCAGATTCTTTCTGTCATCATCTGCCTGCTCTTATTAATCTGAAGGGAAATAATAACACAAGCTATGTACTGATACAGCTAAAGAAAACATTCAGCAACAACCACCATGTGCAGCCATTAAGTGCTTGCATTTCTCTTCTACCTAAAATCACCTAGATTACATTAATCTAGAGCATAATGCCTAACATTAACTAATGTATGTTAAACAAAACATACTTTTAAACTAATATTTATACAAGTAAGAGATGGTTTATAATAGTGCAGTTCTGACTCGCTGTTCTATGCGGACAGACTGAAGTGGCATTACAAACTAATAGTCCAACCAAGCAGAACTTCAGAATGCATAAAATAAGAAGCCAAACAAGAAAACATATACAATACTCTGGAATATTTCCAAAGAGTGAAAAAAAAAAAAAAGGGAAATTAGCAGAAATAGTATTTTATTTTAAAATACGTAGTGACGTAAGCATAACTCTACTAGTGTAATCACTTTTTTTGGTTGGCCAAAGTTAAGTCCCAGTTGTAGCTGGCAAATACTAACAAAAAAAACCCAAAACCCACCAATGTGAACTGGCCATTCTTAGTATTATCTGGTGATACCATAAGCTACTTGGTAAAACTGCAGTAAGGTCTATTGCCTTATTTTAATATTCTCATATTCACTTCATTAGTATGTTCCCAGCTGTTACCAACTAAGATTAGTCACCACCTAATGACCTTTGCATCAAATTATGGAAGGCAAAAAGCAAAACCAGACAATTTTACTTGCTTCTTTAGCAAATTAAGGGGAAATTCTAAGAAATAAGAACCATGCATTTGTTTTCCTTGGTTAACGGCAAGCAAATCAGCAGATACCAGGAAGAAATCTGAAGTTTGAAGAAACTTCAAACCAAGTTCAGTTTTCATCTGTGTAATGGTTGTGACATTGTTACTCTAATTCGATGTCATTACAAGTTATTTGTCTTTCCTACAAATACTGTAATATACAGTGCATATAAGATACCATATACACTGTACACAAAATGAATCTTCATTCTAATAAATTTAGTGTGATACAGCCTAGCTGTTTCTTGAGAAGTTGGATGCTTCTACTAAAGACTTGTCCTGTTCTTCAGAGGCTTGTTTTTGCAGAGGTTTTATTCTATTAACATCTGAAAGTTTTATATTCTCATGTCTAAAAAAACTGTTCAGCACCTCAGAGAACATTCCCTTCCTCTTTTGAACATGGGTTTAATCAAGGGGAAAGGATAAGGAGAGCAAAGAGTAAGAAAAAATTAATGCAGTTATAAGATGGTACAATGTTGAAAATAAAGACATTATTTAAAGTAAGGATAACATAAAGCCACTCAGAAAGAGCAGAGGAAGAAAATTTTAACACCCCTCCCAATAAAAAAAACTAATCTTCAGAGGAAAATCTTGCACTATTTCTATCTAAGCTTTATGTTCTTCTTTATAAAATGAAAAATGTAATCTTATGCCTCATTTATCAAATACAAGTACCAAAGCTTAGAGAAAAAACAGACTAGACAGTTGATGAGTTAATCTATCCCACAAAGGTCTACCACCTCTTTTTACAAAAGTTTTCTTCTACTTTAACCTTCTCTTTCCCCTTCAGGGATCTTCATTATCATCTCAAAACCCAGAGAAACATTAATGTCTAACAACTTACATCAGGAACTTGGTGAATGAAAATGCAGAATCATAAACATCTGTAACATGTTAGCCAAGTTACAGATTTGAAAACTATTCACATGTCTGCAGATAAAAGTACGGAAAGAGAATGCCAGAATGGACTACTACTATAGAGGTAACCATTCATTCATATAGATCCAGCAAAAGAATAAGCTACCCCTAGAAACTAAAAAATATTTCTAAGTATTATACCACTTTACAACTAAAAAACTGCCCTCAAAGGGATATCTGCTATATCAAATCAGGTCAGATATTTAAAAACATTGTTAACTTATCAAGAATATTATTCTTAATTAGCTTTGTTTATACTTTCATATTTCACTCTACTTGGTCTAAACCAATTCCTCAGGACTATGTTCTCCTTCAGTTCAGAGTTTATCCTAGTTCTTATGAAGAAAAACATAATTTATTTACCTTCAGAATACCGTCACACCTCAATCAAATTTTGGTACTTAAAATCAACCCAGAAATAACTGAAATTCTGTAAGGAAGCCTAACCGCTACAATCAAAGCACATTGATATGACAAAAAAGTACTTAGGATTATGTAATAAAAAGAATTATATGCATACCTAAAATTATCATCTACTGAATCTCTATTTTCTGAGGTAACAGGATACTCAGGCTTAGTATCTTGCTTTTCATCTTTAAGGCAGATGCTAGCACAGGATGCCTTCACAGGACAATTTTCACAGTCTGTAAGTGTCAGTTCCTCTTCATTACTAATTCCAAAAAGGTCAGGATCATTCTGAATCACATCAATGACAAGAACATCTTCTTTGTAAGCCTCAAGAATATCTGGAAAATTTTTACTTTTGTGTTGTGAAAGATTCCCTCTTGATCTGCTATCATCATTTATTTCTAATGCAACAGGGTGGTCAACTGCATTCCAAGAACGATCAGGAAAATTAGATTTCAGTACACATTCAGTCCCGTGGATATCAGGTACTGATGACTCTAGCTGTCCATCAAGAAAAGGATGTGGATATAAAGAAAAATGTTCAGGGAGTGCAGACATCTCATTTGAAAGGTTTTCAGGACTATCATACTTAAGGTCCTTACTATAGATGTCAATTACTTTTTTATTCATGGAAGCTGTAGATGTAGCATCACTCACAACAGAAAGAGGCTGCTGTTCAGAATTTACCAAAGATGTCTCTTCACCTGTTTTCTGCCTTCTTGGAACACTGGTCCTATCAAGAAGCTCTAGTGGACTACAGGATTTTCTTTCAAATGAATGGTCAGATTCCAATTTCCTGGATTCAGGTTTGTTTCTGCATAAGGGAATTTTGAATTTTGTCAGGTTTCCAGTGTTTAATACTTTCATTAGCTTTAAATCAGAAAATGTCTGGTCCCCTACTGACACTTTACTGCTGAAGTTTACTCTGGTTTTTTTACCTGTAGATGTACTATTCTGGACTGTCAAAGACAGATTTCTTTTTGTTACAGCTCCTTTATGTTTACCCTTTTGTTTTTTTGTACAATTCAAGGTTGCTTTAACTTCTCGCACATCATCATGGCTAATAGCCATGGCATGTCTATCCATATTAACTGGTGATTCCACTTTTTCATTGCTCAAAGTCTCACAAATACCCACAGAAGAGGATTCTGGTGTTTCAAGTGAAGTCAGACATTCAGTACTTGGAGCCATTATTTTATGAGTGGATTCTTCGTTAATTTCTGCCGATGACGTACACAGATCCGTCTGTCTCAGATTCCCAGTCTCAGCACTGTTTCCTACAGCTTTAACACTGCTTTTATCAGAAGATCCCTCAAAGGCAGCCCTCAAAAGTCTTTTTCTTTCTGTGATGGGCATTTCATTTTTATGAAACCATTCAGAAGTCCTGGCACAAGATTCAAGAGGCCAAACATTTTTACCAGTCATGGGTACAGCTCTCTGACAGGTAAACTGCTGCAATTTCATATTAACATTGTTTAATTTTTTTTCTGTCTTGCTTTTGTGACAATTAGAAATATCACGGACCTGAGCTAGCGCTCTCGGGCTACCTGAGGCAGCAGAACAATGTGCCACACTGCTTGAATTTTCTCCTTTTGCTACTACAGAGAATTCGGGTATCTTCTTAAAGCCATCTTCAAATGCAAGTAATTTGGCACTGTTCTTTCTCCAGGCTGATAGATTTTGTGCTTCATGAGGATTTTCTCCTGTATGAAGATTTGATGTATGATCAAATGAAGCTGACAGAGTAACTTCCCTATGGTTTAGTCCGAAGGCTGCAGAGGAGCTTGATGTGGCAACTGCCACTTCTGTTTGTAACTCACACTCACTGCATTCATTAGCCACATCTATGAAATCATTCTGCCCTGCTGACTTCTCAGTGATTTTCACCTTTTTTCTAGGCTTTCGACCAATATTCCGCTTTTTTCCCCTTAAACACATATTGTTTTCACTCTGACAGCATGAAGAACACCCTCCTCCGTTTTGAGTTTTTTCTTCTTTATTGAACAATAAACCACCTTTTATGGGTAATTTCTCATTTTGCATTCTAATAGTGCTGCAATTCGTATCACACTGTTCTACAGTACCATCAGGAAAAACATACTTTCTTTTGTTCTGGGCCACATGGAAGAATCCACTTAATTTGTAACTGCTGGTAGTTCCACTAGCTGAAGACTTCACAAATGTATTGATGTAATTACAGGCCTCTAACCTCACAAATGGGTTCTTTTCTGTTGTACAGAGCAAGCTGTTACAATGGTTCAGGGCGTTTCTGCAGTGTTCAGCATCGCATTTTGCAGATACGCTTCCCTCTTTTTCTGCTGGAGTCACACTAGAACTTTGCAAGCACTTGATCTGATCAACTCCACATTTCCTGTTTTTATACTGCATGCCAGACATTTTTCTTACAGGATGGCACAGAAAGCTCTTGCTTTGAGTCCCAGCTAATGCAGCAACTGCAGGAGATTTAGAGTAGTGAGGTTCCTTTTTCTTGGAATCTTCTGATCTGTTTCCATTTGTCTTAAGCTTCTTCACAGCCTGTGTCACGGAGTTTTGCTCAACTACTTTCCATTTTTCCTTTGCTGATTAAAAACAAGGAAGTGTCATTAAAGAATACGTTAAGGGAAAAACACTACCCTATCACAGTATTTTATAAAAAGAACAAAAAACACTCAAGGCTAAAGAACACTAAAGAACAAGACACTGTGGAGGACCAAAACATTTCTGTGAAGTTTTACTTTTTTTTCCCCCCCCTCTTTTAATTGAGCACTATTTTCAGACTTAGAGTAACAAATGATATTTTGTCTTCAGAAAATGCAAAGATGAACAGACCTTAAGGTGCCAAAGAAGCATTGAAAGTAGTATATTTAAAACATAAGTGGAAACCAAATTAAGAGCACCCCTGGCAAGAAAATGCAGATGCTGTTTGCACATTCAGCCTTAATATTTTTTGTTTACACAGTAGATTCTCTGCAGTAAGAAAGGTTGTTTATAAGCATATAGTCATTTATTTCAGATTCACAGTCCAACCAAATGCATCAGACTCTTCAAGAAGATCCAGGAAAACCACAGGACTTGCATTTTTATAAAGTACCGCTTTTTCATTTAAGAGCAAACACAGAATATCAAAAAAACTATACATCTGAAAATTTTGTCTGGATAACGGACTCAAGAATGTACTACTAGAATGTTGGGTTTTTTAGATCTTAGTTTTCAAAGTAAGATGCAATTTTAATACCTCAGTTCTTCAGAATACGGTTTCTAAATAAAGTATTTAATAATAACCTTCAGCAAATATTTGTCATTTGAATGTACCTACTTTGAAAGTACAAAGAATGTATTTTAGGCAACTGTCCTGAAAAAATGAGGCTTTTAAAAATCCTCTTTCAAAATTATTCCAGTTTGATACCACACTCTCTTAGAACACTATAATACAATCTTTGATTCTACATCTTTTAGGATTTCACAGAGAGTTAACAACTAAAAAGCTAAAAGTTCTGAAAACAAAAACCAGCATCCTATAAAGCACTAGATAAGACAGCATGATACATATTCAAAAATAATCAAATAATATACAGATGAATGAAGAATTATCTTGAATTTCGGCTTTGCTGAAACTACCGCTTCCTTTCCTGCCTGTGCCTGATCTTCTACACATAAATGAACAGACCATATTATAAGGCAGGGGGGGAAATGTACTCAGGGCCTGTTGCTGCCAACACCCTTTACTCCATCTGCTCCCCAAAAGGATATCTGATCTCCTCTCCTTTGTGCAAAAGAGCTGCTTTTCTCCTTCCAGAAAATCCTTTCCTCTTCCTAAAAATCTGTGCTCTTCTAAGACTGGTTTCACAGTATTGTAAATTATTTCTAAATTGTAGCTTTGGTTTCATCCAAGATGTCTCACCTTTCTCGCTCAAGCATCTGTTTCCTTTCTCCTGTATCCCTCGCTCTTTTGATCCAATTAAAAAACACCCATCCAACTTCTCTGGCATATATATCTCTTCCTGAAGTTCTGGATCAGACAACAATTCCCGAGTCCCCAGATTCATCTTAAGATCTGGGATCTGCATCTTCAGTATCATAGAGTCAGTGCTTTTCATTTCAGTACTACACGTGCCCTTTCTGGGTTGCAGCACTTCAGGTTCTGGCAAACAGGAAATGTCATGTCTCTCTGTACTCTCGATTTCCTCCTCTGAGGATGGGATTTGTGATTTTATTTCCATAAAGGAATATTTGCCTTTTTTTCCTGAGATACCTGAACTCCCCTGGAAATCTGAGACGTTCAGTCCTTCTGAGATATGTTCTTTGCTTTCAATCCCTGCCGATTTATTTTGCAAAGTAGTTTCTGAGCAAAATAGCTGCTGACCTTGTCCTGTCCCTCTCCTTACAGTCTCTTCCCAGCATGTTACTGCAGCCATGGTCGCTGCCTGCCAATCTTTGTATACAGCAGTACCTGAAATTGGCAGAGCTACGCGCCCCTTGCTTCTGGCAGCCCTCCTGCACTGTATCCCCTTGTTTTTTTCACCTGGGAGTTTCTGGCCACTCTCACCTTGTTCCTTCTGCATGGGCACAAGAGGAGCAAATTGCCCACAGGAAACGCTGGAGAGAGTGGAAGGTTGCAGGCAGGAAGATAAGGGCTGGTCAGGTTTTCTCTCTGGTGCCAGTTGAAGACTCTGGTTGACTACCAACTTCTTCTCTGGCTCATGTCCTAGCCCCACACCCAGAGGGCCTGGGCTAATGACCATCCAGTCAGCCGACTTCACCTCACTGCCAGTCACCACTTTCCCCGACCTTAAATGTGGCATCACAGGAGCCTACAGATGGCAACAAAATCCACAAAACCCACTCACCAGTGCACTTTTAACAGCGCTCCAGCCAGCCCAGCACCCATGGTGGGGCCACAGGCCCAAACAGTTGGAGCACACAACCACCCTCAAGCTACCACCTCAGGAGTCACCCGGGGGGGAGTCCAGCCTGACAGAAAGCCTAGGCCGCCAGGGGAAAGCCCACGGCCACCAGCCAGCCCGGAGCAACCCCTCACGAAGGAGGGAGAAGGAGGAAGCAGCCCAGCGCCTCCCCGCCTCAGGGACCGCGCCGCCGTCGCCCCTACCGGGCGGCCCGCCGCCTCCCGCGCCGCCCCCGCCGCCACAGCAGCCGCTCAAGCCACCCCCGCGCCCCGCTCCCTCTCCCCTCGCCCCCGTCCGTCGTCCACCGAGCCGCCCGTCCCTCGACGCTTCGTCTGATGGCCGCCTGCCCGCAACGCAGAGAGAAAAGCGAGCACCCGCCGCAGCAGGTGTGTGTGTGTGGCGGGGGCGGGTAATGGCGGCGCGGGCGGCGCAGGCGCAGGGCGGGAGGCGGCCGCGGGCGGCGGCGTGAGGGAGGCTCCGCGGCGGGGCGAAGGCGGGGGCGGTGCGCGGTCGACGCTCGCGGGCAGGAGGAGAGGAGCCGCCGCCGCCATCATCTCGCTGTGCTTATTCTTTTGTCAGGTCAGCGGTGCTGCCTTCATGGCGGAAACCGCGCTGCTGAGCACGGGGGGGGTCAGCCGCTGGGCCTCTGGGCGGCGCGGCCTGGCCTGGGTGGTGGCATCGTAGATTCCTGCTGAGGAGCCCTTGTGGTGCTCCCTGGGTGCCCGGAGCCACAGCGACTGTGGGGTGAGAGGCCACCCGAGGTAGCAGGGTACTGTGTGTGGAAGCACCAAACCCACCGAAGCGCCAAATGGCGGTAAAAATTCTGCTTGCCCAGAGCTGAGAGTTGGGGAGGAAAGAGCCCGGACTGCCCAGCTCACCAGTTTCTTCAGGCGTTTCACCCACCTCAGTGAAGCAGCACCCACCTCCTTTGGCCACAGCGCTTCACAGGCCCTTCAAAATTGAGGGGCAACACACTCGTTTCCAGAACCGTGGCATACATAAATTTTGTGTTTCAAATAACGCAGTTTCTCAGGACTGGAATTAGGAAAACAAAAGCTCAAATAGTTAGGCTATATAGTCAGAAAACAGCCAGAGTTGGTGTTGGGACTTCAAATGTGATACTTTCAAATCGGGTGGAGGGCACCAAAGCTTCAGGACCATTCCCCTCGCAGTAATGTGAACGTGTAGAAATTAGCTTACAGAAACAATACTGTGCAAAGATTGAATCTAAATGGCGAGTGCTGTGAAAACTGTAAGTGATTACACCTAATGAGGTGATACTTCAATGCCAACAACGTGATCAGCAAAATCACACATGGCTGATAAATGATTTGTGTCCCTCAAGTGGTTCCTTTCTGTTCACAGGTGGTCTCTGAGGGACGAAGTGCCCTGTTGAAATTCATTTCACCCTGACTTGGTCATGTTCACATTTCATGCACCCTAGCTTGAGACCCGTGCACAGAAATAAAGCTTTTTGTGTCACTACTTTCTAGAAGTGCAGTCCTGTGGGTGTGAAAGAGTAGTTAAAGAGTAAAGGCACATCTTACCAAGTGACATTGACTCACTATGTGACTTCAGCTCATGTTACTCACTTTATCTCTGTTTCTCCATCTATAGGTAGAGACAATACATTGCTGCCCAAATAAAGACGGAGAACACTGGATTTTTGGCAAAAGCTCTTCATAGATGATGAAAGAACAGACTGGCTGGGAAGCTGTTAACTGTCTTTTGCTCACCATCTTCTTAGGTTGCATGTATGTGCTTAAGTACAACAAAAAAAGTCAGTGAGAGGCTAACTAAAGCTAATCAAAGCAGAAAATACAGATTTCTTAGGCAGTTTCTCCCCTGTCTCAGTATTGTGCTTCAGGTCCTTGGAACAGAAAGGAGCCAGTTAAAGGAAGTTAACTGCACAGCATTTATCATCGTCAGTGTTCTGGAAAGCTAGTATTACATAAAATATTCAGCTCTGGCAAAATTCAACCTTCTCCAGTTCAAATATACCCTTCTCTAGTGTGTAACATAGTCTTTTAAGTTTGATAGCAAGACCAGAAAGAAAACGATATGCCAAGAAGCAATAGTAAAGGAAATCTGAAGAATGGCATATGAATTATCCTGCTCCTCTCCAGTATAATTTTTGAGTATTTAGTCAGTTATTTACAATGATAAGAACTCTACTCAGACCAGATTTTTATGAAATGAATAAAAAATGTACTTGAAATGAATACTAATTAAAGACATTCTTAATGAAAGTCCTTTGTGAAAAAAAGGGCCAGAGCCTCAGAAAGGACATTTTGAAACAGCTGTGAATTATGTTAAAAAACAGATTGTTTTCAGTTTACACTACTGCTAAAAAGAGGTGGTATAAACATTGTCTTGCAAAGTGGATCAATTTAAACATCTTTTTAAAATACTTGAAAGAAGAGAGCATTTTAATACACAGACATTATTTAAAGAAATTCTGTGTCAAGTGTTTATTAAAACTGTAGGTTATTAATGTGGACGTAACTTTAAAAAGTCATATAAACAGCTTAAGGAGGAAAAAGGAGTTATTTTCACATTCCAAAAATGTATGAATTAGTAATACTACAAGGAAATGTTTAAACTTTTATTTTTAAATTGTATCTTGTTTGGAAATAAAGATAAATACTTCTTTCTCTTGCATTTTGTAAGTCCTATATCTTAGTGGCATATCTAAATGATAGAACTAATTCAGCTTTTGACAATCTGTTCCTTTGTTTCACTGGTTTCTTGTTCATCCTGGACACTTAAACACAAAAATAGAAATATGAGGTACCAAGTGTCTGATAGTAAAAAGGGAATCCTCCTGCCTAAAAAACATTTTTTTTCCAGAATAACCAGTGCACTCAGAAATGCCTGGCAATTTCCAAGAGGGAAAAAGCAATTTGTGTGACTACATTTATGTAAAGTCCATGAAATTATTATTTCTTTCTTCTCTCAGAGGAGTAAGTGTGTGCACCTAGCCCCCCCCAGCTAATGTAATTTACCTTACTAGTGTGGAAAAATTGTGACTGCAGATCTAACAATGATAAATTTGAGTAACCTTCCAAAAGTTTTTGAAAGATTGAAATTTATAAACACATAAATCAGCTACATAGGTGAGCAAATCATATACATTTTATACTGGGCTGTAGTCTGTATTTTAGACTCTGCTAATACGCTCACCTAGCAACAGTAATTAAGTCTTTTTTTGCTAGGGAACAGGAAAGAATTAACTTGAAAACGAATTGGGTTTTTTGAGAACCAATGTGAAAAATGTCCCCCCTTGACCACTTCTTTTTGCGCTGCTTACATCTTTATGCTCGGGGGAGAGACTGGTTTGTAATCTCCAGCAAGCCTTGGTGGGAAGAGTTCGGCTGTGCTGTAATAACTGAAGCTGAGCTCTGAAAAATACATGTAGTCTGTTACATTCTTAAAATGCACCAAATTAATGCCTTAAGTAATACAACCAAAATGGAACAGGGAAGAGTTTTAGTCTAGTATGTCTAAGAAAGTATTCTTTTTATAGCCCCAAGGTTTTATTTATTAACAGTTCTGAGCTCTTGGTGTTGCAAAGGTAGCACCCAAAGATAGTGAACATAGATATGATATCTAAATAACTTCTTTGCCCCCTGCCTTCTGCTCAAATACATGAGTGTTCTGGAAATAGGTGTATTGCTAATCTGTTGAACTGAGGAGTTTTGTCTCAAGTCATTCAGGTATATCCCACTAAAACTGCCTTTGCTTTCCGTGCCCAGCCCATTAGAAGCCACCTTCCACCTTTGACATAACAGCTAATGAGAGTTGTGCTAACGGCCCTTGTTAGGTGCAAGGTACAATAGCTCAACTGTGTAGGTGTTGATCCAGTTTATACTAACAGGTATTTATCTAGTTGTCTACCCTGACACGAAGAACTCCGTTAGGCGGGGGACGTGCTTAGAAACCAACAGACAGGCTTGGAAACCAAAGAGCGTGCTGCTGACGTTATTAGAAATAAATATAGGAACAACACAACAACTATTAATTGATGCACAGCCAGTATGGTGTTGAGAGCAGAGGCACCTCGGTGATTTGTTTTGTGAAGTAGCTGGGTGATTACAAACCACGGCAGCACGCTGGTGGGCCAGGTGAATCCATTGAGTAGCTGGATATTTCAGCCTTTATTTTGGTGGCTGTTTTTATTAGAGACCTCTACAGGGTAAATTAAAGTAACTTTGTTTTCCACCAGTTTAAAATGAGACATTGTAGGGAAAAGGACAGCTGGTGTATTTCATAATGAACCATCTGGCACTTTTTGGTAGATCCTCTGATTCCTAATTTATTACTGAATTGTGACAGCATGAAAATCAAAGTTATTGATTGTGTGGAATCAGTGTTTCCCTCTGGCACATTTTGTGCTCTTCAATTTCTGTCAAAGGATAGTCATAGGAAGGATAAGGACCTCTCACACTGAGCTTTGCAAAGCTTGAAAGTCATCTGTACCATTTGCCTTTTTTTTGGTAATCATGCTGTTTGACATTTATTCTGGAAGACCAGCTTTCCAGATGATCACATCTGATCTGAACCTTACACAAAGTGACAATAATCAGTTTTAAGGTTCCACGAGGGAATTCCTGTGTTAGGCTTGTATTTAGTTGTATTCCCTTGCATTTATGGCTCTTTTAAAAACTTCCACTGCCAGGAATTTAAGAAAAAAAAATGAATTTGAAAAAAAAAAAGCTGAAATTTGAGATTCAAAAATTACAGATGCAGTAGAGGAATCAACTCATCAAATAGGAGACTAGACATTCAGTCTTAATTTTATTTAAATTTCTCTAAATAAAGCATATCTTTGCTTTAGCTAGAGAGTACATAACTGTCTATCACTAACTCTGCTTTTAGAATCAGTTAGTGGCTGGATGAAAAAAGATGTTGGACTTTTGAGGAAAGCATCTGCACATCAGCAAGTATGTGACACTTCCATTTCACTGCCAAAAAGTGCCAAAATGCAATGTGATTTCTAAATGAGAAAATTAAAAAAGAAAGGAAGAAATGGAAGTTGAATTAGAGCTAGAAAAGGCATAGGATTAGAAACAGTAGGGGTGGGGTAAGGTATAGACAGGATGTAATAAACCAGTAGATAAATAGGGAAAACAGTGCTAGACAGAAATCAGACAAAAATATGTCTATTTGCTTCAGAAAATCACTCTTAAAAAGAGAAAGGCAAGGTGAAGACAAAAACAGTGTAATGAGGAACTTTCTCTGTGGTTCAGGCTGACTGAAGAATCCGTGGAGGATCATCAGCAGTGCTCCTAGGAAAAGTAAAGAAAGCCTTGAACTTTGAATGGTGACAGTGATCAATCGCAAACTAGAATCCAAATCTGAATCCCAATTAATCTTGCTGTTGGGCATTGAACAGTGACTGGCTCCTGTGTTCAATTTCTTGTACTATGGTCATCCATTAAGGCTTTACATCTCTGTCTGCTTAATAGTGTCAAGGTGGCTGACAGAGTGGAGCCTCAGAATAACTTGGTGTGTCTTTTCTTCCTTGGGTGATTCATCCATAAGCATCAGATCACTCCACATCCCCCAAGATAGTATATGGCTGTATATATATATCATTTTGAACCTGAGGAGTGTATTTGGAGTTGCTATGTGTTTTCAGAACTTGAATGTGAGGTTTTTAGATCTGCAGATCTAGGAAATGGCTGCTGCTTACCTCTGTTTTTTGTTTTAGACAGTATTACTCTCTAGCAATGAAAGTACCTTTTACAGTTGATGAAGGATAATTTCAGCCATGCTGACTGTATTGAGCAACAGACTGACAATAAAACTTCCCCTAACTAAAGCAGCATACAACTGTTTCAAAACATGTGCTGACTTCACCACTGAACATTTTCCCATTGGCCTATCCAGAGTAATCTGTGAGAATCGTAGAATGATTTAGGTTGGAAGGGACTTTAAAGATCATCTGCTTCCAACAGAGCCTTTTCTTCTCCAGACTGAACAACCCCAACTCTCTCAGCCTGTCTTCATAGGAGAGGTGCTCCAGTCCTCTGATCATCTGTGGGGCCCTCCTCTGGACCTGCTCCAACAGGTCCACGTCCTTCTTGTGCTGAGGACTCCAAAGCTGGATGCAGTGCTCCAAAAGTTGCATGAAAGTTGGTATTACTGGTTTGTGTATGCAACAAAGTGCCATGTAGGGCAAGGGGGAGGAGACCAGAGATTTACATAGTTTGGCTTGCATACTAGTGCTTAGTTCCTTGTGTGTAATTAATGATGGTATTTGAAAACAACAAAAATGATCTTCAGATAAAGTAAGGACATACTGGGTGCTGTTATGAGGATTTGAGATGGGTATTTGATTCGTTGATGCTGAGTCAAAGCAAGGCACCCATTCAGCAGGGAGTTGTATCCAGCATAAATTCTCTCGTTGATGTCGACATCACTTGCATGTCTTCAGACTTTGATGAGCTGAGTAGCTGGGTCATAACCTCGAAGTGGTATCTCAGCTATTTGTATTCTGCAGAATCAAAGTTAGGTTCATTTAAAATCTAAATACTCTTTGCCTGTATGCTCTGCTGCTTAACCAGCATTTTGGGACAGCTAATTTCTTTTTCATCTCTTTACCTCAATATTTTTCTAATCAGCAAGAGATTTCTTGATGTGTTTGTGATTGCCCAGGTTCCACACTGCGTTAAATGCAAGGGTGTCCACTATTCTTCTTGGCTGTAATGTGGTGGGTCAGACTGGGTACATAACTAATTATGGAAAATGTTATTTCTTGAGCCACTGTCCCCCAGACAGCAACTCTGTGACTGCAGAGATCTGATCAGAATGTCCCTATACCTGTCAGGTATCATTTTTATAGATATCTTATGTTGTGTAATAGAACTATAAATAAATGTAAACAAACAGTATCTTGGTTTACATTGAAAGTGTATTGGTTGCTCTTGTAAATATGCAAATAGTTATTTATCTTTGCTGCCCGTGTTTGAGTTTCCTATTCTGTTTTGAACCTTGAAAAGAGCAAGGTAATAATTTGTATTCATTTTGCATGTTCAGCTGTCTGAAAAGAGACAAGTGAAATCAGTCAGTTGCCTTATGTAGGCTAAGAGTGATGCCTTCAGGGATTCAGGTGGTCAGGGCCAGGCAAATGCTGAACTGAAACCTCTGTCTGTGGTGCAGGATACACTTGGTACCTTATCTTCTCCCCATCATCCCATAACATTTACATTTCATCTTCAGGTAGTGGTTTGTCACATAAATCTATGTTGTGGTCTTCCTGGGGGGTGTTATCTTCTTGTTCCTGGCCGTTGAGGAAATTAAAAGATGTAACCAAAGACAAGTAATTATTTCTACTCAGGAATCTGTTTGGATATTTTTAACTAACAGCTTTTCTTTGCTGCTCCACCGTGGATGAAGGCTTCAAGCTATATAATAAGAATTAGTACACAGCCTATGTGAAATAAAAGCAAACTAAACCAGCAAGCCTCGTTAGTCAGGTGGAGACTCAGAGATACTGTTGTGAAAAGGAGTTGCATGCACTCCAGTTGTATTCACTAGAACACACAGCCTATACATTTTTATTGTCCCCTCTCATATCACCCCTCATTTATGTTACCCTTTGGGGGAGACTTGCCTTTGAAACTGCAGGCTTTTGGGTCAGGGACCATTATTTGGGGTGTCTTTGACTTGCAGAGTGAGGCACCAGCTTGTGGAGCCTGCAAGTTGCCGCTGTGTACCTCAAGTACACGTGAGGTAACAGCAATAACGTTTGCAGGGACAACTGAATGAAGAATTTTATCATATATGGCTTTTAAATATTGACTAACTGATTTAGCACTTGAAAAATATTTGGGGCTTGTGGATTTGTCTACTAAAACTGTAAATAGCTACTGCTAGCAGTCTCCAGCTGGATTCGGGGAACACTGTTGGTCACGGTGACCTTCCCTCCTGTTCATTTTTTGTCAGTAAAAGTAGTTGGAAAAAGAATTAATCAGGAATGTCATTCAGATTATTCAAACTATAGTAATCTTTATGTCAAAATGTCCCTTTTGTGAAATGAAACCATTTTTATGAGGAGGAAACTAAACTATGTTGAATTAAAGTGTGAGAGGTTGTTACGGTTAGGTATTTTTATAGATTTATGCTCTCAATTTTCCCTGCTATTTTATGAAATTCTCATGATAGAAATTGTTTTCCAGAATCATAAAGTGTTTTAGGAGAAGTATAGGTTGTGGGTAGTAGATTGGATTTTTCAGGAGTGAATGGCTGCTCTGCTTGCAAATACCATCATGGGGCAAATGACACAGTGGCATAGTGAATTTGCAAAGCTGTAGACAAATTGTGATGAAAACCTGGTAGCATTTTGATAACTTAATAACTGTAAACAGGAAACATTTATTTGAAAAACATAATGGATGGCCCTTTCTTGATTGTTAATCTATGATGATATTCTCAGTGCATAAAAAGTTAGTTCTTGCTGAAAGTCTGAACATACAAGCAGATTTGCCTGCTAACTCAGTCCACTAGGATTACCAGTAAGAGTGGAAAAGAGCGTTTTTTAACAAACTAGATGAATTTGCTCTCCTAAGGGCACCTTGTTTCTAAGTCTCTGATATATTTTGTCATCTTGAACCACCTTAGGGCATGCACAACTTGTTACCTGATGCTGAATAAAGCCTTCAACTCTGTCAGGAGTTCCTGGGGGTCTTTCCTAGATTTTTTCCTCACTGTAAAGTTCATACCTTAAGATAACATCATTTAGTTCAGTTCATCCTTAGCTACATCTTACTAAGAGATCTTTAACTCTTGGAGGTTTTGTTTTGCTTTTAAAGGAGGTCCAAAAATTAAAGTTGTGCCAAAAAACCCCAAACCACCCCAAATCTGCAAAACCCTTGGCAGTATCGCTGAATAGATCATTTTTCAAGCAAAAAGTTTGGACATTTTTCAGTAATGTCTTTCTGGCCCCGCCTGTGTCACACAACAGGATGGGGTGAGGAGATCCCTGAGGAAGGACAAATTGAGGTATTCCTCACAGCAGCAGTGGTATGGTTGTGTCAGCGTGTTGCCCATACCCCTCACCACCCCTTCTGAGGGTGCAGAAATTCTATCCTGGAGTACCCTTTCATGGTGAAAGCTTTCTGATTTCTGTCGACGGTTCAGACTCCTCCAATGGATGTTTTTCTCTGAGCAGTAAAAAATTTCTGAGAGAAAAAAAAAAGCCTGCCAGAATTTTCCAGCTGGCTCTTGCTGTTAATGTGGGGAGGATGCATGGTGTTTTTCATAGCTAATGAAGATGTTGATGTTCTACTTTATAATGAAGCTTAGTTTTGACTGTGAAAATGTGACTAATTCTTCCACAGATTTAACAGTGGCAAAATAACACAGTCAGTGCTATATTCACTAGCTTAAATCTCACCTTCTGTTGGATTAACCCTAGCCTTTTGTGTCTCACCTTTGAGTGCCTGAAACCAGTCACTTTGGAAGGGTTGTACACTCAAACCCATTGTGCAGTCCAAAGGGCCATGCAGTAGGTTTACAGCTTCGTTTTGGCCTCACTAGGCTAGCCCAGTGTCTTGAAATTGCCTTGCACATGTAGTTAGCCACCAGAGATTAGAGACCACCGTATCAAAATGACTTCTTGGATAGGACCTTAAAATGTCAACTTTCTGCAGGCCATACCATGCTTTTTGCCAAGTCCTCTGAGCTGCCAATTGCTCAAGTAATGATCTGATTGAGCTGCAGTGATTAATCACTTCATCTTTGCTGCAAAGAAGAGCGAAGAACCAGAGAGGTGTCTTGTGTTCAGGAAGACGAGCGGTGGTGACAAATGCTGGTGCTGGAAAGATTTGTCCAAAGCGTGTGTGTTCCCAGCAGATGGTGCTGTGCTGGTGGCCATGAGCGAGGGATGAGCCTGGGACGGCTCCTTGTCCAGCAGTTTGTGATACACAACTTGAAATGAGACATTTATTGAGGGAAAGGGATCCCCAGGACGCTGCAAATTGCCATCGTGCCATGTGGAAGCGGTCTGTTCACACGCATGCATAGGTGCTGCAGAATCTGAATTTCCCCTCACGGTGTTTTGTTATGTTTGCATTCATCTCTAGTTCATTTGCATATTGGCTTTGTATTGTATTGCTTCAAGGTTTGCATAATTTGTATAAATAGATCGCATACAGAAATAATGGGCACCCTCATTTCGTTAGTCCTTTTAGATGGGCTGGGGCAGTGGTCCTCTTCCACATTTAATTAAAGAATTATTGAGCCTTTTGGTAAAAAAAAAGAAAAAAAAAAGATCTTTGGATCACCTCATACTTTGCTATTTTGGAGTGACTTGTAAATGTGAAAAGCACTTAGCAGTTAGGTAAGCAAAACTGCAATTGTTATATTTGTTTTATAAAATCACATTTTTGCTATTGTAATCGCAAGCATGGTACTCAGGAATGGACACAAAAAATGTGTGTTCACTGAGCTCTGCCTCGTGTTTCGTGAACAGGAGGACACTGGCAGCAGTCAGAAAGAATTTTGCCGATGTCCTCCTGTCTCGCAGAGGACCGGTTGCCTGTGGCCTGTGGAGTGACTGATAGGGAATCAAAGTTCCTGAGAAATAGGGAAGGGACCTCCTAAAGAAACCTCATGGCTAGTAAGATCAGCCCTAGCAATAGTAATTTTTTAATATTAAATTATTCCCACAGAATTTGTCTAATTATCCCTGAGCAGACAAACTTTCTATGGCAGCCTTCATATCATTGGCATGTTTTTCCAGAGATGGTAAGCTCTTAAAAATTGCATCACATATTGTTTAGGATATCATCTGTGTAAAGCCTTTCATTAGCCCCTGTTTAGCGTCAACAAAGAGAGACAAGAGAAAAGGGTGTCTTGGAAGTTTTCCAGTGCAGACTTCATCCCTTTTTATTCCACCATGAAATGAAGAGACACCCCTGAAGGTACCACACGTTTCTGAAACAGGAAGCACTGGGGTGTTTTATAGTAAAGCAGCAAGATGCAAAAGAGATGTGCAACCCTGCCATTTCCTAACGATGTACACACGGTGTCTGTGTAATGGCTGTTGCTGACATGGGTTACCTGGTTAGTTCCTGGGTGAAGCTGACCACCTTCCATGTCAAATGTCTTCAGGGAATGAAAGAAAATCAAGTGCCTCTCAGCTATCCCTTTTTTGTGCTCTAATCCACTTCTGAATGTTATGGAAATACGGGTTGGTATGTAGTGAAAGTCGGTATTTTTAATTCAAGTTTTAATTCCATAACTGATTGGGATTTTCAGTTCATCCTTATAGTGGATTTTCATGAATAGGTAATAGGAAATCATCTGAGAAACTCTATTGCTTGATACAGATGATTATGGCAAATTAATCACTGTTTCAAAATTCCCCCCCTGTGATTAAAGTTTCAGAGAGCCTGATGACACAGTTGTGGGACACTGCTTTTCTTTGAGACTGGTTGTCTTTCATTAAAGTCTGGTTTTACAGCTTCTGGTATTGGATGTTTCATTTGAAGAAACCTCATTTTTCCATGTGTATAAACAGCATTCTGCTCTCCCTGTTGAGACAGCAAAGGGGTGTGCACACTGTTTTGTGAAGATGCTATGAAAAATACCATTTCTGGACTATAGGTATAATAGGAAATGCCGTTCCCGCACTCCGCAGAAACACCAGGGGAAGCATGCTGCTGCCCCAGACAATCAAACCTTTAATTGTAAGGCTAATGATGATTTATTGCAGCCTAAAATGGGTTTTTTTTTTTTTTTTTTTCCTGGCACTTCCTCAGGGTGGCCAGGTCTCTCCCCTTCCCCTGTTGCGGCTCCCCATGGGCTAAGGTCTCTGCTCATGCCTGCAGTCGCAAAACTTCCTCTTACAGCAGCGCAGCAAGCTACCATTTATTTTTAATTGCTCCCCACCGTGTAGGCCAATTAAGGATGAAGCCAGCAGGGCAAGGATCACTGGCAAAGCCTTTGAAGGGAGCAGACCCAGCATTTGCTTCGCCGGAAGGCTGCCATTCACACATTTGTGCAAGAATGCAAACAATTGGGCTCACTCAGTGGGATCAAGTGCTATCTAGTTCAGTCTGAACCACTTTCTAGTGCAGATGGCAGCGAGAGTGGCAGCACCACTGAATATTATCCCCGGGGTTAGAAACTTCCCAAATGAGATTTACATTCGTGACCCTCCCCGTTTCAGCAGGAAACACCTGCTAAAGCAGCTTTAGGAAATGCCTCTCATTAGCAGCTTCTGTTTGAGCTCAGGTTTTCGTAGCCATTGGAGTTCAGCAGGCTTAAGAACTTGGTCTTTTGAAAATATGAAAGGGAAAATATTAGAGGATAGTAGGTACAGGCTCCATTTTGGGCTCGTGTTTCCTGCTACCTTAATTATTCCTTTAAAATCCTCATTTGACACATTTATTTTCCTACCTTTTGAACCTCCCAGAAAAGAGGGTTGCTGGGCATCCTAAAGAGCTTGGTCATTTCCAGGAAATCCTGGATGGGGGGGCTTGCTGGATAGGTTGGAATTAGCAACCAAATATTTTAGATGCTTTGGGGAAGAAATGAATCTGCAAATTTGGTCAGGAGTGTTGTGAGCTGTCTGTGCTTTCCTGCTTCTGCGGGAGAGAGCTGGCGTTATTGTCCGGTTTCTCTCAGAACTGGGAAATGTCAGTGTACATAGACCCAAAAGTACTGAGGAAAAGTAGGAAACCAAAATGGAGCCAACCCAGTTTTATCCTGGGAAAAGTTTTGCACTGACTCATTCTGGGTGGGCTGGCTGTTCCTTGCAGTGGGCTTGCAAAACTACTGGCCGTGGCTCACACATTAGTGTCCTCATTCTGGGTGGGCTGGCTGTTCCTTGCACAAAATACCAGCCGTGGTTCACACATTAGTGTTCCAACCCAGTTTTATCCTGGGAAAAGTTTTGCACTGACTCATTCTGGGTGGGCTGGCTGTTCCTTGCAGTGGGCTTGCAAAACTACTGGCCGTGGCTCACACATTAGTGTCGTGTCTCCTCCGTGCTAGGGACACACAGACTCTGGGCTCAGGAGAGGTCTGGTGTCTCCTGCTGCAGGTGAATTTTAGTCAAAGTAAGGGCCAAGCTGTGGCTTTGTTCTCCTTGCACGCATCGCACGAGGAATCTGCTGGTGATTTCACGAGCTAGTCCCCCAGGGAAGCCTCCCAGTTACACACTGGGTGGGATGGTGAAGGCAGCTGGTGCAGCCAGTCTTTCTCGTTAGTGACATCCTTTCCCTGCTATTTGTCTGCGCATCTCAGTGATGCCAATTCTGCAGGTTTTAACCTTTTTTAAAAAAATACATTTAATTTGTATATCCTTCAGTTTTTCTAGTGGAGTGGAAGGCCCTATATGAGAAATCTTTGATTATTAACAACTGGCCTTTTGTGAATCACTCGGAGGTTGTGGCCACAGGGGTCTTTTCTAGACATGCACATTCTCAAAAAAATACTCATTACACCTCTTGCCTGGGCATTTGTTCAGTCATCTGTCTGGGGAAGCCCCCTATGTCTAAAAGGGCTGACGTCAGGGTTTAAATGCCAGGAAATTCCTGACACACTCCGAGAACCCAGGGGTGCCTTCTCCCCAAGCTGCCGAGCTCTCGCCGACGCGAGGAACCCTCGATGCTGCAGAGGGGAGCGGGGCTGGCACGCCTCTGGGGCTGAAAAGAATGGAGCTTCTGGGGTTACTTTTGTTCTCATCCTGGTTTCTCTCTCGCTGTGCGAACTGCTTTTTAAAATTTCCCTGCGTGTAGACTTCTGGGGATACTGTGGCTTTCTGTGCCACGTGAAGTCATTGTGAGGGTCGGTTATTGATGGCTGTGAAAGCAAGCCAGCTATTAACCTTACTAAGGGTATTTTTTGTTTTGTTACATTAAATGTATTTCGGCAGTAATGTAAAATTTTAATTAAATTTCATCCTTGATGACACCAAGAAAAGCACTGTTATTTTATAAAATGTTCACATCTCCGACGAGTGTAACTTTGCCCTCATTTTTAAGAAGCTAATCATTCTATACAAACATATATAAAATGAATTGCAGCATTTGTTTTCTTTTCCTTTAGATACCTATAACAATGCTATATTATAAAGATGGAAATTCTCAGTCTTTTCTGGAAAAAATGCAGTTTCTTAAAACCATATAAATAATATCTGAAAGGAGATGTGTTTGTGCTCTCCTGATAATGGAATAATATGGTGCCTGAGTATATTTTAATCTGGCAGTTGGTGATTGTACAGCACGGTGATATAACAGTCTTCAGATTTCAGAGCCTGGATTCAGCAGTAGATGCAAAATTGTTTTCAACATGTTAGAGAATTGTAGTGAGGGACAAGAAAAAGCTGTTCAGTGTTAGACAAGGGTTTATCTCTCCGATTGCCAGTAGTGTATATTTTGTAAGTTAGGATATGACTGAGTGTCTATTTATATGGCTGTTATAGAAATATATGGGGGTGTGTTTGGAATGTGGTTTTTCAAAAGCAAGCTGGATGTGCACTCCTGTATGTAGTTAATCATTTTACTGTGATGCTTATATCATGAAAGCTCAACAATTGTGTTACAAAACCCCCAATATTATGATCATTTGTCTTGTTTTCCTTATGATTGATAAATTCTCGGTGCATCAATACATCAGGCAAGTTTATATACTAAAACAGGAGCCTGTGATAGCAGAGGAAAACAAAAACATTAGATAAAAGGAAACTGCTACCTTATATTCATGAGCACCTATCAGCTTTTAATAAGACAGCATCCAATTCAGACCAAAAGACATATCCTTCCTTGTATCGACTTATCTCAGGCTGGGGATTTGACTTACCATATCTGCTTCCCGTGTTTCTGCAGTCAGAAAGTCTTTGAAAGAAAACTTTAGTTCTGATTTCTTACTGAGCTGAGAATCCCGTTTCAGTTGCCAGAGGGTGGCTGGGTCTGCAGTCACTGCAGTCGTTTGGGTGCTTTCAGTACGAGAAAAAAGCTTGTGCTTGTGGTCTAGAAAGTGCTCTGGTGTTTCTCCATAGCCTGGACTATGTAGAGCTCAGTTAGAGCAGCTGAAACGAGAAGACAGAAAAGTCAGCCTACCATGACTGGCCATGCTGCTGAAACGGCGTGCAGAAATCACACCGGGCGTGCGAGGCACCAGGCGTTGCACCGACGGTGACTCAGTCACCGCTTGCCAGGAAGGGAGGGTGGTCACGGGAGGACGGGCAGGGAACCCGCAGGGGGAGAGGGTGACCAAGCTGCAGGAAAGCAGGTGCAGGTGGAAAGATCAATTGGATTTTGTAAATGTGTGATGGGAAGAAAAGATGGCTTTAGCTGAAATTGTGAGCTGAGACTCCAAGGACCTGGGTTCTGTCTTTGGTCTCCCTATGTCATAGTGCATTAAAAAACTTCAATATTTGTGTCTTTCGGTACCCAAGAGGTAGCAGTGTATCTGCATGCAAGTACCAAATGGATGAGGAGTTAGATGTAGTTGCAAATGCAAGTCAAGGTGTCCCTCAAGACCATCTCTCCTTAAGATAATAAAAATATAGAATAGCTTTTGGTCTACAAGCTCCAAACACCTTAGTGCGGTTCTTTCTTTAGAGATATTTCCCTGGGAATTTCCACGGCAGGGTTCTGGCCAGTTCAAACCTCTGCCACCTTTCCCAGAAACTGTCTGTTGCTTTCAAAGGAGAGGTTTGTCCTGCCCTGGCACAAATATTTGTCTTTCAGGTTTCATCTGATTTCAGTACATGGGCAACACCCACTATTCAAGAAATGTATGTTTTCTTTTGCTAGAGGAATTGCTTTTCTTTCCCCTATTGACATCAATCACAGGAGCAAACATCTCCTTGACGCTGTGCTTGGGTTATGAAGCTGCAAAACCAGCACTGCAAAAGGAGCTAGCACCAACGTGAGCCTGTGTTGACTTTTAGCCAACCAGAGAGGTAGCCTTCTGCCTCTGTTTTGCACCCACACTGAGGAGAGAGAGCACAAAACTGGAATTCCTGCATCTCAGCAAGTATCTGGAGTAGCACAAATGAGCACATGCGTTTCAAAGGGGATCTGGAGACCTAAAGCTCCGGTTTGTTTGAGGTGTATTGATCTTTCATGGCCATACCGAGAAGCAGTTGTACAGGGGATGGGATCATGTCAATGGTACGCTACGAGAACCATCCTGTAAGACTTTTCGGTCTGTGTATTTCAAACCTTCATGTTTATCAAGTCAACACTAAAATTACAAATGTCCTCTCAAAAATCATTATGCCCAAAACGTTAGCAAAAATTACTTTTTTACCAAAATTAAGGTGCATTTTATTCTCCTAGTGCAGCCTAGTGTCTGTCTTATTAGCCCAAATTTGCATTTGATGAAACTGCATGCCACGGATTTTGTCAGCAATTATCATTCTTTTCAAGGGAGGATGTTTGTGATTTGGGCTGAAATATGCTAATTACCGAAAACCATCGACACGTGAAGAACTCAGTATTTCAGCCCACTCCCCGTACCACCAGGAGCGGTGAATGTGAAATACCACCTGTCAAGTGCTCGGTGGATGTTCTGCGGCGTCCTGTGGAGCAAGGGAGACATGGGGAATGGAGCGCTGGAGGATGCGGCGTTATTCCTTGCCTCTGCCATTTGTACCCGGAGCAGCCCAGCGTGGCAGGGATTCCTCAGCTGAGATATGGGAAAGGCAGCATCACAGCGAGCTGCTGAGCTCCCTAATGCTTCCCATACCAAAAGAGGAAAAGTTTGCACGGGGGGTTTTTGGTTTTTTTTTTGCTTCTTTAAAAATCCATACTTGCAAACCGGCAACTTACACACACGAGCGACACGGAGGGTTATTTTGAAAGTCCTTTAAAAAGATTGAGAGAGAAGGGGACTGCTGATTGTTCAGAGGAACGCAAAGCTGCTGCTGCCTATTCATTTCATTCATCCTAAATACCCAGTCACAGTTTAATTCCTAGATGTACTGTATGCCCTTTCGTATATAATCAGCCTAATTTGTCTTCAGCTGCAAGCAAGTGAACCAAGATTCATTTAGTTAAGCAAGCTAAGCAAAAACATTCTTTGCTCACAGATGGGTAAGCCAGCCGATATCTTAAGATAAATGAAGGGAATTTTGTTTTCTTTTCTTAGCTACTGTAAGGAGTCCTACGGACAGAAGAATGACAAAACAAATTCTGTCCCTCCGTGTTTTTAATTAGTTAAACAGGGAAAGACTAATAGATCTCATCCTGGAATCTGGAATCCTAATTTGCAATATTGGATGTTGTTTTGACTTAAACTGGCACTTTTAACAAATAGACTTTTCACTAGAGGTTTTCAGAAAGACCGCATGTAATATTAGATGAGAGGTACTTAATTAATGTAGGAAAGCGCCAACAAACTATCAGCCAGCACTGACTTGTCTTGGATTTGAAATAAAAGGTATTTGCTCTGTGCTGCTTGCCTAGCAATTACCATTAAATGTGTGTGGATTTAGGCCAATTCTTAATGAAAAAGGGGCCAGCTCACAACAAATGTCACCCATGTTGTCTTGGGTTACACTGATAATGTGGTGAATGAATCAAACAAACTGCAGGCATTAAATCTGGCTCACCTCAGGGTAACCAGGGGAAGGCAGAGATCCGCTCTGACCCCCCCTTATCCTTGTGCCTGGTCTGAGGGCACAGGGCAATAGCCAAATCTGTCCGTCAAACTTCTCTCCCAGACAGCTAAAAGACCTGACCCCCCCTTATCCTTGTGCCTGGTCTGAGGGCACAGGGCAATAGCCAAATCTGTCTGTCAAACTTCAGACAGCTAAAAGATTTGCAGAATAGCTGCAACGGAACATTGTGTTGTCAAAAGAGAGTGTGCACAGAGGAAAGTGCTGAAAATTGAAATCCTTCTAATCCCAGCGATCGTGCTGGATAGTAGCAGGACTTGCTACTAAGAGAACTGTACAACCCTTTTTTCAGATATATTCTTCCTCCTGACTGTATGCAGGTGAAAGCAGGTGGGGAGGGGAGAAAACTGCGCCTCCCCAGGCTCTGGCATTTTCTTGGCAGAGGAGGAAAATTGAGGACAAGTTGCAAATGTCTCAGCCCTGCATCTCAGTGTTGCACCCTCACAGGGTCAAAAAAGTGAGCATGAACAACCCTTGCTGCGCATCTCCATCTTCCCAGGAGAAATTCAAGAAGGTGTAGGAGCAAGGGAGGACGTGTCCTGTCCTCTGGCACCAACGGGGGCAGTGACCCCCTCTAACCGGGGCTGCAGGAGAAAGAGGCACGGTTTGCTCCCCAGCCAGTGGAGATGGGGACTTCGTAGTGAAGAGGTTAGTTTAGGAAAGAGGAGACTGGATGTCCCCAAGACTATATAGGGAAGCGAAAAATTATAAAAACTGCAGAAATCCTGCCCCTCCTTGGTGAAAGGATTTTGCTCATTAGAGGGCAGGGTGATTTCCTTGGGACCAGTAAGAATCCAGGAAGCTGGATCCTCCTTTTCTGTCTCCCACTCCCTATCGTCATGAACCACCACCATGAAGGTCCAGTCCTTGATTTCTCACCCACGTGTGCACAGCAGGCAGCAGGTTGGCAGCTCCCATGAGCTTCAACATAAAGCAGAGGTAAAAAAATCTACTAATTCTCTGGTCATTATCTTCCCTCTTCTCTTTCTGCACAGCAGCTTAAGGTAAGGATTTTCTCTGCCACTGTCCTACCATCGTTCCCCTGTCCCTCTCCCTGTCTCACCAGCTTTTGGCCAATCTCTGCAAGAGACACTTTGTGTTTATGTGTATGCTTTTTTTTCTGATTCCAGCACTGTGCAAAATGGATTTTAACCCTGGCTGGGACTGGGTGTCCCAGTGCCCGGCTGGTGGATAGAGCCTTTTCTCCCTTTCAATCCCCTTTACATCTTTGAGCTCCTCCCAGAGCAGCCAAAAATCAAAGTGTGCCCTGTGTTTTTCTCCCCACCAAAACACTGGCACTACCTGAGCCTGCTCGGGAGGGAATTCAAGGAGGTGGTGGTGGGCTGGCAGTGCACACCCCGAAAGAGCCAGCGGGGGGAAGGTTGGCCCCAGCCCCCCCAGCAGTGACTCGCACCACGGTTGCATCATTTTGGTCTGGCTGTTCTGCAGGACTGCTGCCTCTTCTTCTGGTCTCTCTTTGAGTCTGCTTCTGTGATAACCACTGCAGTTCTCTGGTGAGCCACGTCACTGGCTCCAAATGAGAGCAAAGCAAACTATGACTTTGCTTTTGCAATGTAAAAGGCAGCTTCTGCCTCCTTACAAGTCATTTGCATTGTGCTGCTGTAGGTGCCCTCTGAAATCTAGAGGTCTCGTCAATAGAAAATCAGTGTCCTGGGAAAAACAGCGAGTGCTCAGCTTTTCTCTTTCTCCCATCTGTTTCTTTCAGGGATATCAGGTTACTCTGAGGTGGATGAGCTCTTGGAGGAGATGTGAGTGAGTCCACCTCGAGTGCGGTCCATGGGAATTGTCTGGGCTCATCCTGAAGCCGATCAGGGTATCTGCTTGGAAAATAAATTCTGTTTAAAGAACTTGTTATTTCTTTAGGTTAGCTGGGCACAGTAGCCAAATGAGCATTTTCCTCCTGGTCTTCACAGCAGAAGTGTGGAATAAGCCACAGTTATCTGGGTAGGGCCAATCATAGTTTGCACTGGCCACTCATCAGTGTAATCACATATTTGGTCTCTCAGCCCTCAGCTTTTCTGCGGTAGTGGTGCTCAGAAAGCCTTTCTTTTCCCAACCAACTTCAGATGCACAGAGGGAGCAACCTTTGGTACCCACCCACAGCACTGGTTGCCTCCCATTAAACTCCTCTGGCTCCCCACCATTTGGATGGGCAAACTGCTGTTCCATCCATTATGACTTTTTTTTTTTAAAAAAAAGCAGTCAAACTCGTAATATATTGAATGACTTTTTCAGCTACCTGGTTGTGTGTGTAATTGAAGGAAGTGGTTAATTTTTGAGCACAGTGGGTTATTCACAGTGCTAAAATTAGTTTTGCTTTTGTTAGACCGGAGATCCATTTGCCGCTAACACAGTTAAGGCACAAACCAGTATTTATATGAGAGATGAAAAATGCATTGATTGACTCAAACCTTCTGTGCCACTGAACACTGTGCAGCGATCTAACTAGCAGTGAAACAAATAACTTATCACAGCATTGGAATTACATGCACGTAGTGGGAAATTCTCTTTTTTTTTTTGTTCACAAAAGGACTTGATCACATGCCATTATTCAGAGAGTAGCTGAAATCTCTGCAGGCCTTTACTCTGTAATCTAAAAAGCCCTTTGCTTTTTACTATCGTAGGCTTTGGCAGCTACAAGAAAATGCAAAATGATGGCTGTGCTTGTATCGATTATCATCCTAATTCTGCTTCAAGTGAAGTCCATCACAAACCTGCCACAGCCTCCCGTGGGAGCGAGTGCAGGCTGTGTATAATTGCAGTTACGTTAACACAAATTTACTTACTCGACACTTGAAATTCTGCATTCTTGCTGCAGTTATGCTGTGAGCAGCATTAAATTAACCGACTCCCAGAAAAAGGCTGAGGCCGCTCTTGCTCACCTATACTGCTGTTTTCTGCTGGAGGAGTGACAGTCCCCTGCCTTGAGCAGGTCCTTGGGCAACGCAGGGCTTTTTTCTGCTTCCCCTGGTCACCTGTGAGGTTCCTCTGACGTACTATGTCTGTGTGATGGATGCGCTGCCCACTGGCAATCACTCATTTTGATGCCCTGCGTGACGTCTCTGCTTCACATCTGGCTCCTTATCTCGTTATTTATTTTATGACCTCCCTACCCGTTCACTCCAGATTCTCTTTGCTGCCTACTTCTCCTGCTCGGTTTGCTCACTCAGCAGCCCTGCGTCTGGTTTTGGGGTCACAGGGAAATGGTCCTGAGCAGGCTCTGGTTGAATGCCTCCTTCTTCAGGTGGAGAAGGTGGCGACAGCTTCTAATAGTTCTAAAGCTGTTCAATGCCTTTTATCAGTTCTTTGCATTGTCCAAACACAGTATGTATAGCCATTTAGCGTTGCCAATAGGGCACCTTCAGCCATAGCTTTAGTTCAGTCTGCACAAGAGGGGGTCACGAGGCCATGGCTTTATCCAGGGTCTGTTTTAGGTTTGTGGGTTGGGCGGAGAAACAGAAATCGAGCAGTTTCTACCATCTCTTTGAGAGATGCAGTATAAACCTGGGCAACCCAGATGCTATGTCGTGCAGAGGAACCAGAGTAGGAAAAGATTTGCCCCCTCCCAGCTGCTCTATCAGTGCAGCAAAGCCTCTTGACAATAACGCTGGAATTACCTGCTTCTGCTGTGAGGCTGGGCAAGGTTAGGACCCCAATTTAGCCTCATATTAGATTCTGGGTCCTTCCATGCATCCACTTTTTGCATGCTGGTATCAGCAACCTATGCTACTTAAAAACTGGCTGTTAGTTTTGCCTGCGGTTCACCAGCTGCCTGTCAGGCAGAGCAGTGTATCATGGCTGTCTGGGTTTTCCTTTCAGGGAGATCTCTCTGCCCCCAAAGAACTGGAATGCTTCAAAGCATCATTTACCAATGTTAATACGGAGAGTGCTGGGTACTGGGCGGGTGCAGACATACAGATAATTCTTTAGAAAATGGCTGCCCCAAAAGTGGAGCTCTCAGATTTGAGTTTTAGTATCTGTCCACCCTATTTCACTTCTGACCTGTTGCAAATGTATAAATATGTTGAAGGTCTCCAGCTCAATATCAGCAAGTTACACCTAGCCCTGCAAAATCTTAAGAACTCCATGACTGGTTTGGGAGAGGATTGTGCCATCCCACAAGAACAGTAAGACTGTTCAAATCTGTGACCTTGTGATGGCCCTCTGGTTCCCTGGGCCAAGTCCGGACCACATGGGCTTGGTAGATGTAACCAAAGACAAGGACTGCCTGCCCTAAGGAATGAGGGATGGGGCCAGGGCCACAGGGTGAGGGCAGGATCGTGGTTTATTGGGGTCCTTGGTTCCTTCAGAGCTGAGATGTGATCAGGCTTGCAGTTGAGCACTGTAGACACTACGTGTGCTTCTGTGGTGGTTTGACAGGCAGCCCACTTTATTCCTTTCTAAAAATGGGCTACAGAATTCACTCTTATCTGGCAATTGTGCATAGACAGGGAATTTATTTTGAGAGAAAAAAACTCCCAGTCATGAGTTTTTACCCTTCCCAGAGCAGCGTGCTTGAGAACCAGTGTCCCAGCCATCTCTTCCCAAAAGCTCAGGCACCGACGTGTCCACAGAGGCTGAGGCTGATCATCTGTTGCATCTGGAGAAACTTCTTGTGTTGAGACTTTTTGGTTCAGCTTTGAGACTTTGTTCAGCTGACAAACAGGAGTTATTAGAAACTCATTTGCATTGCAAGTGTGCATTAAAATGCATGAGGTGTGTAAGGCTGGGGCTGGTGGAAGAAAAATGCATGCAATTTGTGGAAACTGTGGCTTGTTATGACTCCTAAATTGGCATATTTATATGCTTCATTGTTCTTAGATTTGGGATTTTCTGTTTGTCAAATCTAGCATGTGTGACATTCATACCAGGACAGACTTGTCTTGGTTTTTTCTTTCACTGAAGACCTTTCAAAGCAACCGATGTCATAGCATACCCATGATTACTGGGTGATGGGCTAGATGACCCAAGAGACATTCCGTCCAGTCTGAATCATCCTTTTCCAGGAACACACTTGCCAAGCTAAGATATTTCTTGAGAATTCATCACGCTACAAATCACAGTTGGGGGAATGAATACAAATCCTGTTTGATGTCTCCAACTGAGACAGTATTTTTAATCCTCCTTTCTTAGTTGTCTAAATGCAGTAAAATTGAAGGCAAGATTAAGACCTGTTATGCAAAGGATCAAAGAATGTGTCTTGAGACATAACGTTAGGAGGTGGGTTTTGATTTGGAGATCCCAAATGTTTTCCAGCAGAGGTGCAGAGCCCTTTGGAAATGTAATATATGCAGACACATACTGAATAACAGAGAAGAGACAAGCTCGTTTATCTTAGTCCTCTTTTGCAAGACACTTTGAGGAACTTCATAGATCCTGCAAAAGCTTCAGACTCTTGCAGGTGGAAAAATCACTGGTGCTAAGAGAACAGATTTTAAAATTTTAACCACTTTTCATATGCTGCTGCACGGGACCAAGAAATTTTAGTATGTCATAGCATGTAAAACCTTATGTCATTGATTAAATAGATTGTATTTCTTCCAGTCTAACAAATCCACAAGTGAAATGAGAATATTCACAAGTTGGATGTGCCTACAGACACATGATAGATATTACTTTTCTGTTAGATGCATTCAGCATTCCTCTCAGGGCACAGATTTACTAGACGAGGTCCTTTTGATCCCCAGAATGACACTGAGCAGCCACAACATTACCTCCATGAGCTCTGCAGACCTCCACTGTTCGAACATGCCCATTGCAGGTCACCTGGGTCATTGTCACAACTCAAAACGTGGGGCCATGAGGTGGGTCACAGCACACATCTCTAGTCCTGTATAGAGAACGAGCTCATTGGCAGCATAAGAGAAGCATCAGTGGAAAAGAAGAAAGAAATTTAACATCTTGTAGTTTTTATCCTACAGGCAGTAGGTCCAGCTGCCGAAGGAAGGATTGATTGACCACTGCTGGTGCTGTCTAATGCTGGACTTGGATTTCAGTAGCCAGGAATACGGTAGGTGCAGGGGAGCTGGGCATGGAGGGGGAAAAGGGGGAGCCAGGGAAGTTCCTTTTGTTCAGAGCTGCTCTGAGTGAGAGGCCAGAAAACTGGCATCCTCTGGCACGACAGAGGTGGTGACAGAAAAGCCCCGTTTCTTGTGAGAGATAATACAAAGAGAAGTTGTACGGCTTCAGGCAAGAGCAAGCTGGAAAAAACAGGGAAAAATACAGTATATTTTTAATGTTTGTGTGGCACTTTGAAGCTGGAAATTGTTATGAGTGCTAAATATTATGTTCCCTAATGTGTAAAACGGTGACTAATACTATTACATTCTGTCATACAGAAGCCCTTGGGATGCAAATTCAAAGAGGCACAATAAATAACCATAAAATAAAAAAAAAAAGAGAAAAAAAGAAAAAGGAGGAGAACAAACCTCCTCTTCCCATTTCACTGTGAATGTGCTGATTGACAGCAGACTTGCAGAGACATTTCTCCTCCCTGCTTGGGCTGCGGAGCCCAGACCCAGAGCAGGGAGAAGAAGGGGTAACAAAAAAAAATGGCTCTGACTGGCCCTCCCCTCCTCGCAGAGCAGCTGCTGATGGACATGGCCTGAGAGTGGGTCCCCTCAGCCTCCCATGGTCACACATCCCATCCTTTTCCCCTCATCCCTTTTTTGAGCTGGTGAACACCAGCAGCCATGCTGCCCAAGCCTCCGAGCTGATAACGCGAAGCTCTGGGTGGCTTTTTGAGAGCCCATCAGCAGCTTCTCCTACAACAGCTCTGCTTTTAAACTGCTGCTTGGGGAAAGCAGCATCTCGCTGCCACCCACTCTCCGGGCTCCCGCTGGACACCCCCAGTGCTCTGCAGTCAAGGATAAGGCCCTCCTTCCTCCTACACTTTGCCTGCATTCATTTTTTTGTTTGTTTTTTTTTCCCTGAGTTTTTTTGCACGTTTGTGTGTGCTGTTCTCAAACGAGATTACTGATCTGTAATCAGCAAGGGGTGAGGAGGGGGGGAGAAGCAGGATTGTGCCCAACCAGATTCCTTGCTGCGGTGAGCTGAGATGACAGCCTTGGTGACTGGGGGGGTGGGTGGGTGGGGATGCCATTTTTCCCAACATTAGCAAGATTTTTGCTACAATAACCCGTAGTATTCTTGCAGCCAAATCGGCGAGATGCGGTGTGGTTCTTGGTGGGGGTGTGTCAGGTCTGGGGCTGGCACAGTTTAATGTTTTTACCATTGAGCTGGGCAAGGGTCAGAGCACACCGACAAGTTCCCGATGGCACTCTGGCAGCTGTCACTCCTTACAGGGACGGTCCCAGCTCAGCCACCTCTGATGCCCTGCCCCATTGGTAATGCCTTGCTGAAGCCCCAAACTGGTCACGGCCACAGATGTGGGTCCCACTGGCTCCCCAGAGGGGCAGGGTACTGGAGGCAACGCGTGGTGGGAAAACCCCACCTAGTAAGAGAGGAAAAAAAAGCCATGGGATTGTTTCCCTAAACCCAGATATAATAAGCTTGATGAAATGTGCTGGCTGAGCGCGTCTTGCGTGTGGCTGTTTCTAGGGGAGCAATTTTTTTTCTTTTTGCTTTTAATTAGCCAGGCTTAAATTAGCAGCATCTACTGTTGATATTCCTCCGTGAACAGCTAGAACACTTTCAATCAGGAGCCTTATTAATATGCAAAAAAAGTGATTTGTTTTGATTTCAATCTGGAAGGGTTTCCCCCCCCTCCCAAGTTTCCATTTCGGTATTGTCTGCTCTAAATGAAGGTGAAATTACTGTGTCGTGGCTGTATTAGAGAGCTTGGGTTATCTGGGGAAAGAGGAAAGACTTGATGGAGAGTATCAGAAACTCCCTTCTGGGTTGTTGTTTGTTCTGCTGTGTTTGCCTATCCTGAAATAACACGCTGCCTTGGGATAGCAGGAGAAAGCTGTGCTCTCTCACAGGGTAACTAAAACGAACACTACATAGCTTTTTTTGCTTCCCAAAGGCATTGGGACTCTTCTCAGCTATCTCCTCCCCTCCCAACCTACAGTTTTGGACAGGAGAAAGATAACAAATTCTTTCACTCCTTAATTCCTGAATCAATTTGCCAGTACATTTGCATTTCTATATTCATACTACAGATGCCTGATGCTGGTCTGTGCATAGGAACATCTTCAGTGAGCCTCACCCATGGCGGAGGGTTTCACTCAGTCTTGCTAAGAACAGCAGGTCCAAGGTCTGTTTCCTTGCTGTGAAGTTTTTGGGCTGATGTAGTAGCAGAGTTAATTTGTTCACTTCCCTAATCAGGAAGTGTTTGAAGGGGGGTGGACATCAAGATTGAAACAGGGCTGAAATGGCAATGCGGGTGGCTGACAGCCAGTGTTGGGCTGTAGAGCATCAAAGGTCTCCCCACCTTGCAACAGGGTGGTGGTTCTTCGTCAGCCCCTTTGTAAGCTCCGTCCTTGTCTGTAAACCAGGAGATCTTTAAATCCATTTCTGTGAGACACCCGATGGCCATGGTTGGGGCTTTTTATTATTGTGAGTGTTTAGAAAACCCTGCTGTGTGTCAAAACCCCACTGTGTTATGTGTGGTGCATATACAGAGAAAGCTGGGGAAATCCTGAAAGAAAATCTGAAAGGGACCGAATTTCTTGGTCTTTTAAGCCCCCTTGGCACAGGAGGAGTGGCAGTAGGAAAGCTGTGCCTGCCCACCCTGTGCCCTTGCAGCAGACACACAGGACACTGTGCTGTGGTAGGAGGCTGGTGTGGGCAGAAGTTTTGCTCTCCCTCTCTTAATGCTAATTTTTATAGGGAAAAAAAAAATAATATTGAGATGGTTTGGATTTTTTTTTCCGCTATGAGAGAATCCTGTATTTTGTCACTATTAATCTGGGTTATGTTCAATACCAGAGTGTCTGACTTCTTCAAATAACCTATTTCCAAATATGGATTTTTCCTTCTATGAACGTCTGGGGAAAAGTCAGTTTTCTTCCCTGACCAGATCTAACTATGAAACTTGGTGGACTCCAGTCATGGGCTTAAATTACAAAAGTCCTGAATCTTCAGATGTGGGTTAAACTGATTCATGTTGGGTTTGAACCAAGCAGATTGTGAAAAGCAACGATTTACACAGCTCAAATCATCCAGTCTGGCACTGCTGGCCTAATGCAGGTTGTATAATTACAAGTGTTGAGTAACAGGATGTTATCTGATGTTCATACCACCTCCCCAAGGAGGTACACCTCCCAGGCAGAGACGTGGGGATGTACACTCAAGAAGAAAAAGAAGGTTGTCTCATATTAGAGTGAGACAAGAACTTTAGGGGACAGTAAGCTTCCCATGCTCCCCAAGCAAGGGGTGATGCCTTCAGCGGGGGACCTGTCAGTCCCAAGTCAGTCACCAAAATGGTGTTTTGAGTAACCTGGAGCCAGGACTGATGGGGCAGACTGCTGGACTGACGGACAGATGGGCAGAAGCTGTGGGTCCGGCAAATAAAGAGTGTGCCAGGGTGCTACAGCCCCAGCTGTGGTCTGTGCTCGGGGAACACTTGATCTTCAAAAAGCCTGTGAAGAAAGGAACTTGGATTCCCCAAATATTGCCCTCAAAAGGAAGAGTCTTTTGACTGAGGGGGATAAGAGCATTGCCTCTCAATTACATTTGCTTTAGTGGGTTGGAAAGACAGACTTTTGAAGTGTTTTCTGTGTGCCTTTCTTCAACTGCAGTTCCTCCTGTCTCCAGGGAACTGAAGCCCTGCGTGTCCCCGGAAATTAAAACAAAAACTGGCTTCAGTGGTATTTCCTGAAATGCGTTTTCATCTCATTGAATCTGTCCTAACAGCAGCCCTGGAGCACCCAAGATTTCATTTTCATCTAGTAGTGATCAAAAGCAACATCAGCAAGGAATAAATACACAAAGCCACACTACGGGGGTATTAATTCACATGACAAGGCAGTGCAGTTTGCTTTATTAAAAAAGAAAGCTCACGTGAGGGTTTTCTCGGTCACTGAGCGTTTCAGTCACTGTGAACATCTGGATTTTGCAGCCTGGTATTTTTCCGGGTCTTGGCTTTGAGGGAATAACATTTCAGCTCCTGTGAATGGAGCTACAGCCCCGGTGGAGGTGCCTGAATTGGTGACACGGCTGGGACACGGGCAGCCAAGGGCAGGGGCTGAGGGGGGCTGCACCGCGCTGGAGGCATCAGTGTTAACGGCATTTGGCTGTTGGAGATCTGCTTGCTCATCCTGGCAGGGATGGGGAGATGTTCTAGTGAACGTCTGCCTGCCACCAAGCCGCCTGGTGCAGCCCAGGGTATGGAAAGCCCGTTTTGGCTTCCCTGGCCCTGGAGTTCTTCTCTCCTTGGCACCAGGGCATGGACCACCTCCCGCCTGCAGCTCCCTGCCGCTGCGCTGGGGCAGGGGGAATTTCTAGGGTACTTTTCCCTGACAGCAGGCACTTCCCCTCCGTGACAGGATGAGTGATGCTGTTCCCTCGACACGTGCTGCTGGGAGCAGCCACCGGCTCCGCTTCCCTTCCCTTGTCATTAAGCAGCAAAGACACTGACATTTTGAATTCCAGGCTTAAAGACAGCATGCTTTTAATTCAAGTAACAGAACTAGAAGGGCTTTTTCGGCAAGGCGGCTGCCAGAATGCGATTCAATACTTTTGGGTTTAGACTAGCTGAAAGTGGGAAGAGATCAAAAACCCATTCCTGGAGGAAAAGAGCTGCCGCTCCTCACCAGAGAGTTCCCACAGCCTGCAGCTGAGGTGGGAGATACTGCCATTGTGTTACGGGTCCCTCCGGAGGTCCCCGAGGTAGAACAACAACGAAAGTTTATTCGGAACAATAAAATAATAAACTAGATATATTGAAATCTGGCGAAGGGAGAGGTTGTGGAGAGCAGGAGTGCTTCCCCTGGAAACAGTTCCCGAGGCACAAGGGGATTTTTATCCTCCAAGAGTCTTCTGCAGCAGATCTCCAGAGTTGGGGTAAGTGCCGGCCCACGTGGCTGTTACTATGGAAACCAGTATTTTTGCATCATAAAAAATAGTCATATAAAACCCCTGTAGATTGCCAGCGCTAAAGCCCGTTGCCGTTCGCCAAGGAACAGGGCTGTTGGGTATATGGGGAGGGCAGTGCCTTTTCCAGAAGACTGTCCTGCTCTTCATGAGTGGAGCGTGGTGGGCACCTGCTCCTGTTTCAGCCATCAGGGGAGGCTTTGGGGATGGGAGCAGCTGGGTGGGTGCCCATCACTATCCCCCCCCTCCTGCAGACACGTGCCTCAGCAGGGCGAGGTAAAACCAGCCCAAAGTGCTGCCTCCTCAGCCCTCCTCCAGTTCTGCTGCATCTCCGTGGCTATGGAATTCAGGTGGAGCTTCAGGTGGAAGTGAAATGTAATTTGCAGCATTATTGGTCCACAGCTGCTATTTGCAGGGAGGAGCTGCTTATGGAGAGCTCGGGGACACAGTGTGCTACTGCAGCTACACACCCCAGATGGCAAGGGCACCAGGGTGGAAAGAGTGAGAACCCTGTGCAAAGGAAAAGAATTAAAATACAGGTGTAGTCCTCTTAATAACCACTTCACTAAAGGCATACAGGGGACAGTGTATTCGGATGTTGAATTTTTGACATATGGTGAAGCGTTCTCCTCCAGAATTAGCCTTTTCTTCCCAGAGCACCGAAATTTTTAGCCACTTACTCTCAATATTAATACGGGCCTCAGGTCTCTTCACAGTTCTGCTTTCTTGTGTTGCCTTAGCCCAGAAACTAACCTTGTCCTGAGCGTGTCCCATGTCTCTGCCCTGGGTTCTGCAGAAGGAGCAATGGGGGACAAAGCTGCAGTGGCACGGGGGTGAGCGCTTGATCCCAGCTTCCCTCATGGCACCCTTCACAGTGGGACCAGCGCATGGTTGGAGGACTAGGACTAATCATATGCAATGGAAAAACTCATTTATTGAGGCACGTGTAGTTAGTCTTGCTAAAGAACAGAGGCAACTGTTTGTCAAAGAAGCATCGTAATTTTTTGGAATGTCCCATACGCACAAAGACAAGGAGTATGACACAGCAAAGTCTCTGTTGCTTTGGCTTTTAAGCCGGGAGAATCTCCTTAGAGGATGGGTTATAAAACTTTTCTGAGTAGTTCTTGTGATCTTCAGAGACTGTTTACTCTCTTCTGTTGTTTGCATCAGCCTTTGGGTGAAATGGTTATTTAGCCTACCTTCCTGATCTTTATGCTTTTCGTGGTGCCACTTCATCGCACAGTGGGGATATTTCTGCCCCTTTTATGTCCATGCTTGAGGCCTGATTAAATAGTGGGAGGGCTCTGATTTTTTAAAAAATACATACCTAATATATATACTTGCATTTGTGAACTGCTAAAATTGCTATCATTCATTTAATACAGGGTGACCAAGGTGGGCATCACCAGGTCCGCTGCACCGCGGAGCAATCACCTTGCAGCAATGCATGCAGGGCTATGGAAATGAAGTGCTGAAGTAGCACAACGTCTCTGCTGCCAAAAACCTACACTTCTGAGCTGCTTTGCCCACAGCGAGGTAGTGTCCACTTGGTGCCATCAGCTGAGTGGTGCTGGCTCTCCAGCTGGCTGTTTCAGCATTACCTTGCTGGTGGTGGTGGGGTGGGTGGCTGCAGTGAGGCTGACCAGCTTCACGTCTGTTGCAGGGACCCCATCCCTTTCCCTCCCAGCTCCTTTTTGTTTGTTCATTATGCCTTTTTTCTTCCCCCCCCCCCCCCCCTGTTTTCCTGCTTTCTTTGCCACTGGCCATCTTTGTGCCATGTGCTGGATAAAGCGCCAGCCCCACAGAAATTATTTCGAAGTACCGAGCACAGAATAAACAAATGTTAATTTCAGAGGTTATTTACTCTCATCAGCCTTCCTATCAAAATCCTACTTTGGTTTTTAAAACAGTACCTGTGAACATGCCCCTCTTCTTCCTCTTTAGTGTCACCTTTTGCTCACTGTGGTAAGATGCCTCAAGACTGCTTCAGTATTTTCTCCCTCCTCTTGAGATGCTTTTATAAAACCTGAAATAAAACCTGACTCAGGTTTGTGGGTACCAAAATTCAGTTCCACCTACTGTTTGCTTTGCAGTGCTGCCTGAAATACAATTTTAATTTAATATTGGTTGTTTACAAAAGAGGAAGCTGAATTAAAGAGATGAAAGGAAATCCCTTAATGGCACTTTTCATGAGGAATCCCACAACAACAAAGCAGCGTGTGCGCGAACACAGAAAGTGAGAGATGCTGAGACCTACTGTGCCTGTCAGTTTGGCTGTTGCATGCAGGGGAAAGAGAACAAAATTTACAAGGATGCTACTCTCTGAAGTGCTACGTGCACTGCTGGTGAGCCCGGGAAGGAAACAAAGACAGCCATTCAAAGTAATTGAAGAACAGCCGTAGTACTAAGTGGACGCGCTGAGAAAATAAACCCATCAGATTTAGATTTTCACGGAATCATAGAATAGTTTGGGTTGGAAGGGACCTTAAAGATCACTGAGTTCCAACCCCCTGCCATAGGCAGGGACACCTCCCACTAGACCAGGTTTCTCAAATCCCCATCCAGCCTGGTCTTGAACACCTCCAGGGATGGGGCATCCACAAGTTCTCTGGGCAACCTGCTCCAGTGTCTCACCACCCTAAGAGGAAAGAATTTCTTCCTAATATCTAATCTGAATCTCCCATCTTTCATTTTAAAGCTGTTACCCCTTGTCCTATCACTACACTCCCTGATAAAGAGTCCCTCCCCATCTCTCCTGTAGGCCCCTTGTAGATACTGAAAGGCTGCTATAAGGTCTCTTTGGAGCCTTCTCTTCTCTAGACTGAACAACCCCAACCCTCTTGCCTGTCTTCGTAGCAGAGGTGCTCCAGCCCTCTGGTCATCTTCATGGCCCTCCTCTGGACCTGCTCCAATGGGTCCATGCTGTGGTCCTCCCTGTGCTGAGAAATCCAGAGCTGGGCACAGTCTCACCAGAGCAGAGTAGAGGTACAGGATCACCTCCCTTGACCTGCTGTCATGCTTTTAAGCATTAAAAGAGTGCAAGGGTGCAATTAAATATTATTTGCTTAAATATAACAAGCACTTTCAGAGTAACAACACCTTAAAAATAATTAAAAAAAAAACTCACAAGAGATTACAGCCCATCATTTCAGTTTTGATAAGACTTTGCTCTTTGTTCATGCTGAGCACAGTGTTTAATAAAAATTATAAAATTAAGCTTTTCAACAATTCTAATGGGATATTTTTGGGGGGTAAATTATAATTTTTGATAACAATATGCAAGTAGGAGAAAGGGTCTGGAAAGGACCAGAAAGCTCTCCAGGTATACCCACAGACTGCAAGTGCCTCCTGTTTTGGGGGGGTTACCCAGAGACTCAGCAAGCCCCTGTTGTTCCAGCTCAGCAGCCAGAACTGGGGTTGACATGAACAGAACTGTAGGCACTTATTTAAGAATAACACTCACAAAAAATTTAAAACCCGTACTGAACTATTTATTTCTTGCCTTCACCTTTCCCTGTGGCACATTCTAACATCAAGTGCTTCTAACTGCTGAAGGGAGCAAACAGAAATTAGTTCCATCACCTGAAGCCAATAGTGGGGCTATTCAGCCTGGGATCTCCCTCACGAGATGACAATCAGGCTCCTTAACGACAAGCAGGAGTGTTTGATTTTCAGCAGCAGTGCTACATTACGGCATGCATTAATTTGCTAGAAAATCGCTTTAGAAGAGCATAAAGTGTGATGGATTCAAGTTAGAAACAAGGAGTACAGCAAATGCCTGAAAGGTAACCCTGAAGTGTGACTTTCATGAGAAATTCTTCAACAAAGGGAACTGAAAATGACCCGTCTCCACACATCATACTTAGAGACAGTCTATTAGGTCACCCGCCAGCGGATATTAAGCATCAACCTATTTCAAATGTTATGTGTATTTACCGACAGAAACTGAATAGGTCACACAGGTTTCTGGCTCACAAGAGAAGATGAAATGGTGTTTAGTTCTATATACGAATAGCTGCTCATGTAAATCGGCGTGTGTGCAGGGGTTACTGGGGCTATTTCATTGTTGCCTCCTGTTTCTGAAGAATTGTGTATTTTACCCCACGAAACAAACCCTGGAGCGAAAGTTATCGAGCTCTGAAGCAAGGTTATAGTAAACAATGAGACTACCACACAGAGCACATGGTTCACGTTAGCAGAGCACAAGTTTAATAAAAAAAGGCTTCTTGCAACTCAGGTTGACAAATTCACACTCCTCCTTGCTACAGCACCTGAAACATGATCTTGCTTTTCCTCTAGTCATCAACAACAACAAAAGCCAATGCTAGCCTGCATCAACAGATTGCCCTTTCTTAATGTAGCAATAAGCTTCCCATACGTCTCTTATGATGTTGTTCATGGTGTTAGTTGTGGACTTTTCACTATGAAGAGAATTCAGGGTTACTTCTGTAGGAAGGCCATCTGAGCAGAAAGGTGAAGATGCACCTAACATAGCCACCTTTGTCTCCTTTTGTGTGCACTTCCAGGCTGTCCCATGCTATTTCTGATCTTGTGTATATCCTGTCTCTCCCCTACATCCATCTCCCTGCCAGGAGTCATATATCCAGGATGGGATTTAAGTCATTTTTACTGCTGGCTTCAATCAGATGAGTTAGGATAACAAAGAAAAGTTTTGAAAAGACCTTAATCAGTTCTATGTTACCTTAACTGTTTGCTCTCTGCATTTCTCCACTTTCCTTTAGACATATCCAGTGTTTGATGTCATACAAGAGAACAGCCAGCCAACACTTAAGAGCCAGTCTACCTTGGGGAGGGGGAGGAAGGGAAAACCCACCAGAGTTGGGAAATCCCACCAGGGAAAACCCCATCCTGAGTCCAAGAGCAGATGGCTGCTTTCAGAGGTCAAAATTGAACAGCATTTCACTTTGACTTCAGGGCTTGTATACGGCCATCAGCTTTGTGCTGACCTCTGTGAACACAACCCAGTTTTGGGTGGAAAGCGCTCTGCTGTAAGCTGCTGCCCTCAAACTAACATGATGCTGGTGTTGTGGTCCAAGGGAGGAGGCAAGGAAGAGCCTGCATTTCATACCTGGAACACATGCCATGTGTTACAGGGACACCTTGGACAGGGTGGGTTTGAGTGTGCTTCGCTGTCTCTCTACACCTAATAATTTATGAGGGGTTGCTGCAGCAATACAAAATCAAACATTTTCTCTATTTTAAGGACAGAAGCTGTGCCACTTCTGGACAACCCCACTGTTTATTTTTGGTACTTTTTCATTCATTACAACACACCTAGGGCTGTTTTAGTATCATCTCCAAGGAGTCTGGCTTCTTTCCTGGGATATACAGCATCTTTTACACGGAACAGGTGACCAGGCATCTAGACAGGGCAGGGATCAGGACTAGTCACGAGCAAGGACCACAGACACGACTGTCGGGGAGAATTACACAGCCAAGCAGGGGCTCGGGGCCAGACCCACAGAGATATTTAGGGGCCGAACTTCTATTTCAGACTTCAGTGGGAGGCTGGTGCCTAAATAGGAGTTGAGCACCTGATTACCTTTGCAGGTCTGGGCTCGGGAGGAGGTAGCCAGGAGGTTCTCCTCCACCTCTCCCCTGTCTGCTTGCAGGAACCTCCGCTCCTCTCCGGCCGGCGGTCGAACCGTGGTGTGGGGCAACCCTGGTGTTGTGAAGTAGCCGTTCTCCGACTGGTGACGGCCTGATTCACAACACCAGCTGCTGCACGGCACCGTCAGGGGGGTCCCCCCGGCTGGGCTCCTTGCCACCAGGCTCCTCCATGCTCTGCCCTCCTCTGGGGTCCATCTTGAACATCACTGCGTGCTGGAAAGCAAAGCCACAGGGTTAGGTTCCATCGATTCCATGGGTTATATACCCCTACCTGCTTAAAATATGAACGTGTGAAGGGCGTATGTCTCCAAGGGACCAAAAAAAAAAAAAAAAAAAAAAAAAAAAAAAAAAAAAAAGCAGCAAATTGGTGCTGCACTCCAGATCTACTGCTTTGTAGAGGTGGGCGCTGCAGCATGATTCTGGTAATGTCTACAGCTGTGCTCCTGTTCATTTCCTGTGCTCATCTCATGAGGGATGGAGGCTTGCAGGTGGGGGAAGCAACCTAGAAACTCAGCCAAGCCCTCAGAGACACGGGAGAAACAGGCTGCGTTTCCACAGATCCCAGGACGTTGTCAGAAGGAGAGCAGTGCCCCAGGGACCTCGTGGCTTCCCGAGCTCAGTGAGCTTCTGGAGCTCATTAACCCTCCCACCTGCACCCTGTCCCTTTCTCCGAGGTGGGTGAGACACCAGTGTGTGTGTGGTCCATTCCCAGGAGTCGCCCAGCGTGTTGGCATTCAGGAAGGTGCCCTCACCCCACAGAAGTTGTGCTGGGACGTGTGAATGTCCTAATCTGCAGCACTTCATTCCCCTATGAGATGCCCATCTCTCAGGAATGCTCACAGAAGCTGAGGGACACAACCCACTGCTGACCAGGAAAGGTCATTTTCTTTTAAAACCACGCAGGGAGTTACAGATTCTGGGGCTTTCATATTGCTCAAGGGCAAAAGAAATCCCCCTGGTCTGCACAGGCTGATGCTGGTGAGCAGCACCATTCCTCGGGCAGCACCAGAGTTTGGTGTTGCAATGCTGCAGGAATGGCCTTGGGGAGACCATAGATCCTGCAGCTCTTCAAGCAGACAAAAAAAAGAAGTGTGGAAATGAACAGAAGCTTCCCCCTGATTCCCCTTAAAACGCTGCACGGGTGGTACAATGATTTGCTTGAAATAGTCAGGTCATTCTCAACTGGTTACCAACAACTCCTAATTCATCTAGGCACATGTGGAAAATAAGTAAGTAATAAACTTTATCCTGTGTATTACAGACTTTCCTCAGCAACCAAAACCCCCAAAAAAGCAGAGTTTCTATGAATTGGCTCAGGACTATCCCTGGGATGAGAATCCATTGCAGAAATCCCGGACAGAAAGCAAGGAATGTGAAGCCTAGCAAAGTTCCAGGGAAAACCTGCTGGTTTTTAACAGTTCTCCCAAAATGGGTTAGGTGTGGAGGCAAAACTTCCCACCTTGCTGACTAAGGGAGTGTCCCCCTCCTCCATCCCCATCACCCAATTTAATCCAAAGGTAACTCCATGCGTTGTCTTGTCCCTACAGAGAAGGGAGATGTAGTCGCATTTAGTCCCTGGGCAGAAGAGCAATTAACATATGCACTGATGGAAGATATCCCAGGAAGGCAGGTTATGCAATTTGGTGTCTGTAGGAAACGGAGCTAAATTTCTTGACACCCGTGCCTATGTGCACACTTGTAAAGTCTCAGTCATGTTGTACTAACAGAGCTCTTATTTAAAGAGCAGTTTCTGGAATTTTAATACGTTGGAAAAAAACCCCAACGTATTTATATTTTATGCATATCTATTATTCAGCCTTCAAATCCTGGAAGGAAGAGCCTGAAAGCTGAACTCGTGTTGTGGCTGGTGATGATCAATGGTGACACGACAACGCCGGATGAAGGTGAATCGTCTCCCCCGAGCGGCTCTCTCACCGCGTGTGGTGGCACTGAGCACACTTGACGAAGCACATTGTGTCACACACCGAGTAACGACAAATACTTTTTGTACGTTCCCTGTTCCATGGGAACACTAAAGTCTGTCACCAGTGCCGTGGGTGGGAAAAGCAAAACAAATGATACGAGCCTTTTTCAAGGTTGTTTAAATCCTTCCGAAACCTTTCACGCAATCTGCGCCGAAGTATATCAGACTACTTAAAAAAAGCAGGCTACTGTGTATGCATTGCTTGCTTCCTGGAAGAAGCCAATTTAAAAGCCTTTTCAAGTAAAAACCAGTATTATACATTGTACAAGTAAGAAATGAACACTTAATCTACTTTCTCTCCCCTTAATGTACCAGAGACGGAGGTTGGTTTTCTGCTTCTTTACCCCCTCGGTCAAATAGTCCCACTTAGTCTTAGAGTACATCTGAGCTGAAATTTTAACATTCTCCTGTTTTTACTTAGTATGATTTTATTCAGTCATCTACTGGCAATAGCTTTCACGTTCTTTAACGCAATGTGGTTTGAAAGCTTTCTTATGATTTCAGCTAGGTTATGCATATTAAAGTGTACAATCTCCTCAACAGTGGAGTAACCAGCAGCTAAGGAACTGCATTCCCCCATGCCAACAAAACCAACAAAACCAAATATTTACATTAGAATGACACTAGTGCATTAGGAGAAGAATCTCAGCTCAGATCCTATAAACAGGAAAATAAACTTCTCGGTTTGGAGGGGAAAAACCCACCAGCACACAAAAGAACCCCCAGTACTGCAGATAATCCTGCCTAGGAATTAGCATTTTTTTCATATTTAGAAACAGGAAAGCGTAAGGAGAAACAGAGCCAACGAGCTGTGTTTTGTCCGAGGAGTTTCCAGGCGGTGAGCAGGATTGGGGCGCGGGGTCAGCACGGGACTCGGGACACCAACTGGAACCCCAACCTGCAAGATCATTGCCGCCCGTAATATCCCATGCAAATAGATTTCCGTGCTTTGGTCACAGCAGTCTATTAATTCAGCCCTCTTGTCTGGTACATCTTTATCCTCTGCAGGTTAATCCTGCCAAATTCCTTTGCTGTAATACATGTCACACAGCATATAATATCCAACAATGCAATTTTGCTAATCCTGTTTTATCAGCTTTGTTGCCCTGTCTGGTCAATCCAATAGCGAAAAACTGCACATAAGGTTTTTGCCAAGATCTCCCTCTCTTTTGCCCTCCCC
>NW_015090803.1:1776678-1825906 GCF_001431845.1 Calidris pugnax | reverse complement strand
CGAAATAGGAATGGCTGCTGTTGCTTGGCAGAGAGTTGAGACAGGAGGTGGAGGAGATGATTCTCTCCCAACAGCGGTTCCCCGCTTCCTCAGAGAGAGCGGGCCAGCCTAGATGGAAGCACAGACTCAGTTCAGTCCACAGGAGATCAGTTGGACTGTGCTACTAAACCTCAGGAGTTACCTAAGCTGAATATTGTAGGGGGTGTATATTCTAGAGATTTACTGGCTTGCTGGCCGAATGTCTGGAAATGACAGTTGCTATACAGCATTATACTCCCAAGAAGAAATATGTAAAATATCAAGAAAGCAGAAGGAATATGAGCAACTTTTGCCTGCTTTTAAAATATGTTCTTTTTTCCCACCCAAGTGTTTTACTCAGCCCGCCCCCTCTTTCCCCCCCCCCCCCCCCCCCACTTTGTATGGTTTCAATTAAATGGTTTGAGAGCAGAACACAGCATTTGGATATCCGCCAATGTCCTTCAGAAGCAGAATGTCAAGGCACTTAATTATATAGGTCTCCCAATTCTTTCAGGCGCCCCACCTACCCAGTCAGCTGAATTTACTAAATGCAAGTGTAAAAAATCAGCTCAAATCTCTTTTTAAAACACTCTCCACGCATTAAGGACTTGAAGATGCCTGAATAGCGATATATTTATCGCCCATTATCTTACTAAAAGATTAAACAAATGAGTAAAGACTGTCTCATTAACAGTTCTTTGTTGTCTTGTTTACTGTTTAGTGGACTCATTAACATTAATTATTAGAAGAGGAACATCAATTATTGCAATAACCTTTGTCAAGCCTAGCAAACTGACTGCTAAACAGCGAACGGATCCACGTTTATCAGCCAGGATTTGTATGGACAGAAAGAAGAAAAAGAAAAGACCCCCGAAATCCTCGACGTGGCTCTAAGGCAGCAGCGATCCAGCATCGCGTGTCGATTCTGGCATCGGCAGAGCATCTGCTGGAGACCTCTAGGCAGAGAATAAAAGGGTAAGTAAATTCTGAGCTTCACTCCGCCAGACTTGCTTACCATAGCTCTAAGTGGTGAGATGTGAACAAAGGGATCCCTACTTCCTCTGGCGCTCGCCGGGCTGTATTTATTACACTAATTATTTTAACGCAGGGAACAGCCCTTTCTCTCCGTCGTCATCAGCTCAGTGCATATGCTTGTATAAATATAACGCAGAGACTGCAGCATCGATTTCAGGATTCTCCATCAACACACCGCTCGAGCTGACTGCTTTACTGCCTCAGGTGAAGGGCATTTTTACACCCTTACAAGATATTATGGCTTGGGCTCCCCTCTCCTCCTCCTCCCTCTGATTCCTTTTTCCTTTTGAGAAAGACCAATCCCAGGTGGAGATCTCCTCCTCTGCCGGAGCGGAGATTCAATGTTGTATCAGTAATTTAAACACACCATATATTTCAGCAGCTCTGGCAGGAGCTGAGTATCAGCAGTAGCACATCCATTATTTAAAACAGCGTGAGGAAGAAGGCTGAGTCACTAAGCTGGATCCCTCACCTCTGACACTGTTTCTCAGCCTAAATACAAGTGCCAGCCTGTGCCCAAGAACAAAACGAACCCTTTCAGAAGGGGGCTGAGCCAAATCCAGGGCTTGTAAGATTATATTTATATACAGATAGAAACAAGGGCAGCTAAGCGCTGCACTTTTTGCAGATGCTTCCACAGCTACATGCTGTGAGCTGACGAGAGCGAGCACGCAGATTGCTCCTTAACACCAGCCAGGTTTTAAAGAAAGAATTCTTGCAATTTTTGGAAGGGCTGCCCTGCGATGGCATCACCAGGAGCCTTCCTCCTCGCCCCACAGCCCCACCAGCGCTGTCCACCAACACCTTCCCCTTGCTGCCCCTCGGAGAGCATCGGCTCTGCCTGGATCTCCCCCCACTAATTAAAATGTGAAACAATTAAGCTGTTTGCTAAATTAGCGATTCTGGCTCTAGAGCCTCCTGGCCGGAGGAAGGTCCGCAGAGACGGCGTAGCCCGTTACCTCAGTGTGAATTTGTGCTGACAGGACAGTCCATCCGTCTCCACATCTTTGGACAGCTGTGCTTACCTAGCAGAATGTAAACATCTCTGAACTTTGCTTACTGGATAAAAGGAAGCATTAGTTTCCTATTGCATTTCCTCCTACAAGATCAATCATACATGCGGGCTAGACACAGCATCCCTATGTTTGTAATTAATCTTGTAAAGGAAGAGCATCTCCTCTCAATCGATTGCTATATTTGTATGCAGTCTTCCTGCAAGGGAGGGAGTAGAAGAAGAAAATAAAACCCGGTAGCAGAATAATAATCAGCTGATTCCTTAATAAAAGCTGGTACATGCTATATATGCACAGCAAGATGCTTTTTTAGTGAGCTGATTCTCTGTTGGAAAAATCACCTTGTAACCAATATTGATCATTAACACTGGGGACCTCAGGGTTGCTTTGAGATGTCCTGATAGAGGGACTTTGTTTCATCACGGTGAAATTCAAAAGGATTTTTTGGCTTTTTTCTGGTCTTCCAGATGTTTTACTGTCTCTTGCTAAGTGTTACCTGTTGCGGACAACGCAGCTGAACACCACTTGGTTTGTACTCTGCCCTGTTTGCACACAGAAGATTCCTTCCCAACAAAACGTATGTCCAAGAAGGACCTCTTGATCACATTTTCCTTACTATGTATGGAAATGTTTAAAATCCAGACTAAGGAAGTATTTGTTCAAAAACAAAACAAAAACTCCACACCACAACCTGCTAGATCGTTTGCTTTGTGAAGAATAATTTCTTTCTCAGGAAAAAGAGGTGTGTGCAAAGCTACTGCCCTTCTGAGGTCGATAGAGACTCAAACTAGTAGTCAGAGGGACTCAAAACACAGAGCATTTGAGAAAAAACGGGAACACAAGCGCTCTTCAGCAGTTCGTAGGACCCAGACCTGACTCCTTCTACTGTTTTAGATCTGTCCGTTTCATTGCACAAAATGCCTTGAGCTCACTGACATTTATGTTGGGCCAGCATATTCTTTATAATGAGAAAATAAATAGTCTCCGGGACATGTTTAGATAAAACGTACGCTTCTGATAGGCAGCGTACTAGTCCAGGGTGTCACTGCCTATTTTGATTTAAAGGAACAATATGAAGATTTGCTTGCTGAATACAACATTGAGACAAGTCAGAGCCTTTCTCCTGCTATGTGAGTAGCAGCCGGACAGGGCTGCTACAATTCATTACAGAGCTCACTCTGTGGTATTTCACACAAACTGCATTACAGGCTTGGAGACCAGGGTCTAATGCTTATGTGATCAAATATTCAGAAGTATTGAACTGTACACGTCTGAGAGGAGGAAAAAACAACCCATACATTTTAGGAAACTGATTTACAACAATAGAGAACAAGCGCAAGTAAAACATCACTTGAAAATAAAATGCAGGTGCGGTATTATCTGCCTGATTGCCAACACCACAGCCACATCAGCAGGGCTTGTGAAGACCTGGAAGGGTCCTGCCCACCAGCATCCCACCACTGGAGCAGGTATTGACATGGTCCTTGCCAAATGCTCCGCTGTGGTACAGCCTCTTTGGGGACAGAGGGTGATCATTCTTATTCTGTACTGTCCCTTTTTAATTTAAACATCTTTTAGCTCTAGAAAAATTCATTTTGACTCAAAGTAAAATAGACTGCAATAAGAACAAAATACTTAAATGTCCCATTTTCTTTCAGTATACTTAAATAATGCAACCTTCACTTAGATATAGATATGATTTTCATTAAGAACTGGATGCCAGCACATCCATTTTAGAAACCCTTTATTGGAAAATACATCTATGTGATAACAAGCTGGCTTTCATCTGGGAAACCTATGTCTCATTACCAGATTGCCTGTTCATTGTTTAGAGGAACTACCAGCAAAACCAAGTGACAAATCACTGTGTTTGAATCTTTCTGCCTCTATTCACCTGCTCCCTGCGCAGCAGAGGCACAGCCCCCAGACATGGTGCTGGCACTTAACCCAAAATGATGGACACTTCAGGAAGAGCATTTGGGCACCTGGCCCCTCACCTCTTCTCCCTCCTGGCCACAGCAAAGGGTACCCTCCCTCACCACCAGCATGGAGGTTTCCACAGCCATGAGTTGAGCAGAGGCTCAGATGTCTGCGTTGCTCTTTGGATATGTCCTCTCTGCCCCTCCTTTATCACAAAAGTCCTGGATGAAAAGCATAAAGGTGCAGCAATTCACAGAATCATAGGATTGTCTAGGTTGGAAGGGACCTTTAAGATCATCGAGTCCAACCATTAACCTAACACTTCCAAAACCACCACTAAACCATGTCCCTACCACATCTACCTGTCTTTTAAATACCTTCAGGGATGGTGATTCCACCACTTCCCTGGGCAGCAATGTTTGATAACCCTTTTGGTGAAGAATTTTTTCCTAATATTCATCCTGAACCTCCTCTGGCGGAACTTGACACCATTTCCTCTTGTCCTATCGCCTGTGACTTGGGAGAACAGACCAAACCCCCACCTGGCTACACCCTCCTTTCAGGTAGTTGTAGAGAGCGATAAGGTCTCCCTGAGCCTTGTTTTCTGCAGACTAAACAACCTAATTTCCCTCAGCCTCTCCTCATAAGACTTGTGCTCTAGACCTCTCATCAGCTTCGTTGCCCTCCTCTGGACCCACTCCAGCACCTCAATGTCTTTCTTGTGGTGGAGGGCCCAAAACTGGACACATTTCTCGAGGTGAGGCCTCACCAGTGCCAAATACGGGGGACAATCACTCCCATATTCCTGCTGACCACACTATTGCTGGTACAGGCAAGGGTGCCGTTGGCCTTCTTGGCCACCTGGGCACACTGCTGGCTCACATTCACCTGGCTGTTGACCAACACTCCCAGATCCTTTTCTGTGGGGCAGCTCTCGCCACTCTTCCCCAAGCCTGTAGTGCTGCGTGGGGTTGTTGTGACCCAAGTGCAGGACCCAGCACTTGGCCTTGCTGAACCTCACACCACTGGCCTCAGCCCATCAATCCAGCCTGTCCAGATCCCTCTGTAGAGCCTCCCTACCCTCCAGCAGATCAACACTCCCGCCCAACTTGGTGCTGGCTGCAGGCTTACTGAGGGTGCACTCGATCCCCTTGTCCAGGTCATTGATAAAGATATTAAACAGAACCACCCTGATACTGAGCCCTGGGGAACACCACGTGTGACCAGCCGCCAACTGGATTTAACTCCTTGATTCAGTAAGAAGCATCTCACCTCCCCTGTTTTTTGTAACCCAGTGCTACTGAACATCGTTCTCAGTGAAGGAAGAAGGAGCTGCTCCCTGCTTCTCCCACTTTGCTCAGTCCCTGGATTTTGACAGTCCAGGGTGAAAAAAAAAAAATAAATCTAAGTTCCTCCCTTTCTGCCACCGTCTTTTAAAAGATGCTGTTTGCAAACTCTGATTGCTAAAATTAAGGTGTTGTTCAAATGTTCAGTGTTTGATAAGGTGCAGGGAAGATATAGTCCGGCCACAAGCCACTGGCAATATAAAATACAAACATGGTAGGTGTTCGACTAAAGGGCAAATGGTAAGCCCAAGGCTGGGCATTGAGTGTTAACCTAGGCTTTCTCTCTGTGCCTGTTCAACAGGGGACTTCAAGACACTTGGCTGACTTGGAAGTTTTGATGCCTCGCCAATCGCCTTCAGGCCGCAAATCTTAGAAGATGAGATTTTCCTGTGGCATTTGACTTTTCTGGCTGAAACCCAGAGAGCTCAGAGGAACAGACAGAATGGAGGTGAAACTAACGCATTAAAAATGATAATAAACTCACTGCACGTTCTGAGTAAAACTTGCATAGAGTGAAAAATTGTATTTCCTCCATATCCGTGTAACCATCGCTATCCTTTGCTTCTTCATGTACTGCTCTCAAGTCTGGAAGACCAATAAATGCAAACCCTTCTTCAGGCTGCAGTTATTTTCTCAGTCTTGATGACTGAAGAGAGATTTCTTCACCTCATCTCTCTGCTTTAATAAAATTAAAGACTAATATTAATGCTAGTTCCCCCCTCCTGCCCTCAGCCAAATGCCACAGGCACCTGGCAACTCTTGTCCACTATATCTTTAACAAACGAGTCATAGTCCAGGGATGGGGAGAACTAACCTAACGTGATGGGCAGGTTAACAGAAAGTCTAATAAAGATGTAGGAATTTGAGATTTCCTTTGGTGTTGTGGCATGGTGCCTCTCCTAAGGGAACACTGCTACAACCTTCATTGGATAGGAAGGACATTCAGCATCCAGGACAGGATCTGAGAGATCAGCAAGGATGTCTTAGGTCGGGACGGAGATGCATCAGAGGAATTTAGTGGGCGAGGTTTGCACAATATACCACTTCTCCCTCCAGCCAGACATACCTGCTGTCCGTTACCATGTAAGCAAGAGAACAACATGTATGCATCAAAAGATATAAATGAGAAATTCAGGTCTGTCACCTTATACAAATACAGTCTTTTTAGAAAAGGGGGTTAGACATGGTTGAGCCTTACATGGATAAAAGGACAGAAAGCACATCCTTTATACGCTTTCAAATCAAATTATGCTGAGATCAGAAATATCAGAAAAGTTGACCGGGGTCTGACAGTGCTCCTTCTTAGGAAAAAAAGACCCCAAAGTCCTCCGAATTCTATCTGCTGTTTGCTGTGCGTCTCTACAAGTAGCTGCCCTTCTGTCTGCAGACCTACAGAGCCCAGAGACACATGTTTTCTCAAAGCAGGCAGGAAGACAATAACAATTAACACAATGGTCCAGTTTTGTTGAAGCCAGGTAAAAATAACGATTGCCATAAGAATTAAAAATCATATCCCTAATGAAATGTAGTTTCTGGTCCCAGCTATTTTTCCCTAACGCTGCCCTCCCTACTCCCAACCAAAACATCCCCAAACAAATCAAACCAAAAAAGACCTGCTCAAAGCAACTCTTAAGGGTAAGGATGCAAGAGCTTGCCTTTTCTTTGCAGAGACCACACTGCAACCTATGGTAGTGCGAGCCAGCTGCACAAAGCCAGCCCCCTCTTTTGTTACCAAACCAGTGAAAAAACATGAATCAAAGTGCAAATACTTCAGAGATTTCCCATTAAAGCTGCAAACTTGACAGAGAATCACATATGGTCAGTCATACCACAAACACGAAGCTGCAGTCCTAAATCCAGCTGGTCTCCTTTATCACAACAGGATGTGTCTGTCTAGCAGTAGTCACTGAAAGAATGAAGTAATCTCGGGTCTGGAAGATAACAAGTTGGAAGGAGGCATGTTCGAGGATTTCAGCTTAATTAATAGCAATGGATTTTATTATCCTCTGCCTCCAGTTTTGCTCTTAGTTCTTTTTCAGACTTGCTCTCCATTAACGAACAGAATATAATCAGGAAAACTAAGCATTAGAGACTTCAATTAAGCATTTTTTTTTTTTTGGAAAAAAGATCCCCAAACAACAAAGGACCAAGACCACCATGTATTTGGGATTCTTACTACGCAATATTCATGTCTCTGACGGGGTGTGCGTGTTATTACAGCACTAATCTGTTTAACACAAACAAGCGCAAGTATCTGAAAACGAGAATCTGTACCTAAAGACACTGCTGACAAAACATACTCACATGTGCAAATAGGCTGCTTGGGAACGCAGCTAAGCTCGGGTTATTTGCACAAATAAGGCTGGTTTTTTTTTTTTTTCCTTCCCCAGCAGAGCTGACAATAAAAGTACTCCTGTCATCATCACAGCCTCCTACAATGTTAACATTGAATTCTTCTCTGTGTGTGCATGTGTGCAGGCAGCTTTTGTTAGCGTTTGTCTACAAAATTATAATAGGTGTCTTTCCTTGTGCACTGGCTTGTGTGATAGTGGTTTAAAAGACAAAACCCAGCCCTGTCTTTAATATAGTGTTATCAGAGGCATCTCCCCCAGGGAGGTGTTACGGCCATCTAGCAGACACCTAGATGAGATATGCACTTCTTTGGAGAGATATTGCCACAAAGCATTTGAAAGAAAGAGCGGATGCTTAGCTAATAGATGCGCATAATTACTAATCTGCGATGTTCCTTAATGGGAGATTTTGACAGGCAGTTTTGAGAGGTATTGCAAAGACGTGCAATAGCGCTGCTGAGCTTGCGACTCATTGCCCCTGCAATCCTCCAAGCTTAACTTTTATCAGCTTTAATTTTCCTTTTCCACCTTCAACAAATATTTGGAGATCCCAGCCCATTGCTGCCCTCCCCTCCTGAAGAAACGTGTCAGAACTGAAACGTGCATCCAGGTTTCCCTCGTCTGCACGTGCTGGGCGTGAGCGCGGCACCACAACCGAGCAGAGGTGCTTCTGGTGGAGGAACATACAGGGCACTACAGAAATGAAATGGAGTCACCAGTATGGAAAAGCAATTCCTACCTAAGGTGGAAAATTTTAGGGAAGGGGAGGCATTGCCACAGAAATACATTTTCGGAGGCCAATCGCAGAATGGTTAGACTTGGAAGGGACCTTAAAGATCATCGAGTTCCAACCCCCCTGCCCTGGGCAGGGACACCCCCAGACCAGGTTGCTCAAAGCCCCATCCAGCCTGGCCTTGAGCACCTCCAGGGATGGGGCAGCCACAGCTTCTCTGGGCAACCTGTTCCAATGTCTCACCACCCTCACAGTAAAGAATTCCTTTCCGGTATCTAATCTAAATTTCCCTTCTTCCAATATAAAACTGTTACCCCTTGTCCTGTCACTACACTTCCTGACAGAGTCCCTCACCAGCTCTCCTGTAGGCTCCCTTCAGATATTGGAAGGCTGCTATAAGGTCTCCCCGGAGCCTTCTCTTCTCCAGGCTGAACAACCCCAGCTCTCTCAGTCCGTCTTCATACAAGAGGTGCTCCACCTCTCTGATCATCTTTGTGGCCCTCCGCTGGACCTGTTACAACAGGTCCATGTCCTTCCTGTGTTGAGGACTCCAAAGCTGGACACAGTATCCCCATCACCCTAACTCAGCCTGGAAGTACAGGGGGCCATGTTTTGCTCTCATTATTGGAGCTGTGAAACTGTACATACCACTTGGGCGTGATGGAAAAGACCTGAAACTCAGAGCGAGCAACTGGCTGTGTTTCCCCATGCCTTTCCTCTGCCTCCCTGCACACCAGCACAGCTGAGGGCAAGATTTCCCCTTCTTGCTATTCCTGTCCTGGAGAGGCAGGGTGGCCTGATTCACCGCTCAGCTGGTTTTGCTCCTGTGATTTCAGGGGATGGCCTAGATGTGCTGCCAGGAATTAACCCCTCGCCCTCTTTCCTGCACTCAGCCTTTGGTTGTGAAATGTAATAATTGAAAGAATCACAGAATCTTCTAGGTTGGAAGGGACCTCAAAGATCATCTTGTCCAACCGTCAACCTAACTGACAAAAATAGACACCCGCACAACAAACGAGAAGCATCACCATCACTAAACCATACCTCCCAGCTCTACATCAACCTGTCTTTTGAACACCTCCAGGGATGGTGCCTCAACCACCTCCCTGGGCAGCCCATTCCAATGGCTGATAACCCTTTCAGTAAAAAATTTTTTCCTAATATCCAGCCTGAACCTCCCCTGGCATAACTTGAGGCCATTTCCTCTCGTCCTGTCGCCTGTGACTTGAGAGAAGAGACCAACCCCCACCTCTCTACACCCTCCTTTCAGGTAGTTGTAGAGAGCAATAAGGTCTCCCCTCAGCCTCCTCTTCTCCAGGCTGAATAACCCCAGCTCCCTCAGCCTCTCCTCATAAGACTTGTGCTCCAGACCCCTCACCAGCTTTGTTGCCCTTCTCTGGACCACTGCGACCACACGTCTCGCCGAGAGGGAAGCAGGAACGATCGGCACAAAGCAGAGAAAAGTCCAAGCCCCACTTAAAGACCGTTTTGAGCATTTTAAAGCAGTGAACATGTGGCTTTCATCCGTGCTTTCCTCCGCATCTCCATCACGCCTGGCCATCCTTGCAGGAGGTCATCACCCTTGCTAAAAAAAAAATCTCCTGTTTGCCTCACTGTCCATCCCAACATCACAGCACCCCAGGGCTTGGAACAAGCAACCCAGGAGCTCCCGGCTCAACCCAGCACAAATGTGACTTTGAGAAAAGCTGGGGAGGCCACGCATGTGACTGTGTTTTGAAGGTGAACCAGGGGCGTTGAGATGCAAGGGCAGCCAGTGGCACTCTCCCAACCACGGCTGGCCATGGAAAAGGCCACCGAGCCTCTGCGGTGGATCGGGAGCCCTGTCATGCACTGCAAACATATTTTGAAAGGTTTTATAAATAAATCCAAAGGAGGTTATTAAATTCGCCGTTCTGTGTACAGAAGGCATGAAAAAATTGTTGTGAATCGGGTAGGTAAATAGAAGTCTAACTGCAAATAATAAAGCTACATAAATAATACAAGAATGATGACTAGATTGCTGTATTTTGAGTGGATTTGAGGCAGATGTGAAACAGGTGGTAATTATTTGCTACAGAGTAACTGCAATTTACTTGAATTAACTGCATAATACATTTTGGCCACAAATCCCTGTATTAACGCAATGTTTTCCAAACTTCTTTAGGGGGGAAAAAAAAAATTAGTAGTGTATCAAATTGCATTTTACCACACCACTTGCATTTTTTTTAATTCTCGATAAAATCCAAACATTTAGGCAGACCTCTGAGGTCGGGCAAGCTGCCAGGGCGGCAAAGACCAGGAGCTCCAGGCAGAAAATGAGCACTGGCTCCATGCAAGAGCTCCCTTTCCCCCGGGTTTCACCCCAAATACCAACACGGAGGACCATGCCACATCTCCTGCTGCTGCACCCAGAGATTTCACCCCGGGTATCTCTGTGGGACACACGATGATGGGCTTGCAGGGTAACTCCTGTGGCTCTATTCCTCAGTCACAGACATACCTACCACATCCCTCCTGTTTTCAGGCACGGAAACTAATTGCAACGATGTTCCAGTGGAAACTTCCTCTTCCATTTGGCATGCTATTCTTCCAGCACACAATGATGAAAAATCTTAATTTGCTTCAGACGAGCCTGTTAGCTGTATTAATAAATTAAAACGCTGAAAATAAGAATAGCAGCGCCTGAAACTCCACCAGCAAAAAATGCATTAAGCAAGCATTAAAACTACCGTGCGAGGCATGTATTTGCTATATTTAGCTTTTTACCCTACAGGATGATAATCCTAAAGTGGAATGAAAAACGTGCTGAATCACTACATCTAAAAAAATGTATTCTTCTTCAAGCAGAATGTACCAGCCACGTAAAACCGAATCTGAGTGCTTTTCACCCTGCATTAAAATACTTACTGAACTGAGAGAGATTAAGGAATACCTGAGACCTTCCTGAATGCACGGTTCAGAGGAGCGGGGAATTAAATCAGAATTCATGTACTCAGAAGTTGGTATTCAAATTGTTTTGCGAAAAGGAGCGCTCTATCTGTTTTGATAACCCAAGACACCGTGACCGCTTCAGAATACATGCATCACATGAATATCGGATCCCCGACTGCCTACCTTATTCAGGAATAAGGGCAAGAGAGAGCTGGCTTCAGCAGCGCTATTCACACACGTTAGGATTCAGTCCTGCAAATCCTTCATCCAGTGGCGACGCCGATAAAATTGTGGGGAAAAAAATGCAGATCCTCACCGTAATTTGCACAAGTCTCGTGTACGAAACTTGTCAAACGCGCAGGCAATGCGCATAAACAGAGCGAGAGAGCCTCTAAAAATGCAGGCAAATGCTAAATTTTTGAAGACGTATTTTAAAACAGGAGGCATATTTTGTCAGCTGAAGAATTATTTTTAGAGAAACTAAACGTATCGGGTTCCTACCTTGCTTGAATGAGACACCAATGATGGCAATAATATCTTTTTTAAAAACAATATGCTTTTTCCTTTCAACAAGCTTTACAGATGAGTATAGGAAAAAAAACCCCACACTTGAATTAAGCAAATGCTTATGAGATTCCTCCTGGCAATATAATGTGATTTATTGAGTTATACTGCAGTCTTCAGCTTTTTAACCAGATTAAGGCTGAAAAGAAGCCGGCAACTAAAACATTTTTCCATTTTTATTTATATTATACTTAGTTATGTTATATTTTTAGTTAAATAAACTTGTGGAAGAGTACAGAAGCTACAAGACCTAATGGCCCGGATACGTAATTAATCAGATTTGAAAAGCAAGGACCATTTATCTACATAAAACAAATAGAATCTATTCTATTAGGCTAACCCATTCAAATCACAAACCTCACTGCTGCTAGTGAGAATATTTTGCTTGGCAAAGGTCCTAAAGGTTCTAAAATTATGTATGCTATTTTTATTTCCTCCTTGGATTGGATTAGTTACTAAGCAACTGAAGAGTTCAGTCCTGTTGGTTAACAGCCGTACTGTATTTCATAAAATCGGTTACTATATAGGACTTAAGTGCCCATGAAGAAAAGACAGTACAGTGGGCTTTTGGAGGCTATTTGCTTGCGAATGATTTTGTACAACCAACTGTCCCAGCTTATATTTTGAAGGCACATAATTACTATCTGGGTTGTAAGTTTTTTAAAGTTTTATCTCTAGGTTATATTTTTAACAAAAGAGGGATGTCTAAGTCAGCGCTCTCCTTGACAAGGGAATTTGATCACTTTTCATTTCCTAAAGATGCCGCTGAGGAATTGGAGCTGCATCATCAGTGCAATGCTTGCTCTTTGGTGGATTAAACGGAAATAGGACACAGCCTAATAAAAAAAAAAAAAAGAAGAGGTAAAAAGCAGCAGGGAAGATAAAGAAGATTCCCTGAAATAGCTCTCACTCCTGAAAATGGATAAGAATTCTGGCATAAAGGCAGAATACCGGTCACGTCCTTTGAAGGCACATCCAAAGGTCCTATCTTTAGCTGATCCGTTGCTGTCACTTGTAAGTACATATGTTCTTCGTATGGATGTATGGGGGAGGAAAAAATACTTCCAGCCTCTCAGGACTATGAAACATGCTGCTTACTGATGCTGAAGTGCTACAAAAGCTCCGCTGTGTGCCAAGCTCTTCAACTTCACAAACTATTTGCCAAGCCCCCCTTAAATAGTGTAAAAAGGGGTGCTGATGGGCGGTTTGATGATTGACTCCTTCGGCTTGGGCATTTCTTGGTAACTTCAGACTCTGCCAGCTCAATCTAACCTCCTCCTTTTGCAAACTACCTCCTGTTTGAAAATGAGGTTATTTCCAACACCCCCCTTTTGGTTCGTTTTGTGGGGTTTTTTGTTTTAAACCCAGACAAAACCTATGACATCTAAGTGGAACGAAATACTAACTTTTACATAACATTACTCTAAAGCAATCCCTGGGAGAATGTGTACCTACAGACATATCCTGACACCTTTTTTGTACTAGAAGACTGTGCCTAGATAAATTAGCCTCCTGTCTCTCTCTGAGCCAGCTGATTGCCACTTTTCCACACCGATGGGGTGGTGTGGCTCTGGTTCACAAAGGTGCTCAGAGCCCAGGAATGCTTCTGAGCTGGACATGAAGAGCACACACTCGTGTAACCAGCCATCATGTCAAGCATCTTCCCTGCTCATGTGCAGCTAGGTCAGGTGAACCGCCTTCCTTCCCAGCCTACAGGAAAAAAATACTACGTTAAAGCTGCCAAGGCATTTCTGGGCTCAGGATGCACCAAGATCCTAAGTTTCCTTGCTTAGTTGTGAGGAAAAGCCAAGCTGAAGCAAAGGGGTTGCCTGTCAGGGCTTCTCTTCCCTGTGCAAATCACCAGGGAATACCTGGTGAGCAGAGGGACAAAGAGAGATGCTGGAGCGTGTATCAGTCCCCACAGCTGCCTATGCCATCCCTTTCTTCCAGGCAATGTGTTTAAGCTCATACTCATAAATAGACACTACTGGATGATGATAGAAGTAATTGGAAATGCTTAAAGCAGCTACTCCATAAATCATTTGCATTCACTGGGTTCCACCTGGGCCCTCGCTGTACTCTCCTTCCTCTGCTCGCTCTGACAGGCAGCGCACAAAATGGGTCACTTTCTGCTCCCTTGAATATTTTATCACTAAAAAGGGAAAAGCAAAAGGTCGGTGTTCAAAGGGATTCCTTGTCCACATCTCTGTGCAACTTCAGCAATCTGGGTAATCTCAGGAGCAGACCTTTCAAAGATGCACACAAGACCTCTGACAAAATCACTGCCCTGATATCACAGTGCTTCCTCCTGCGTGGCTCCTTGCTGTCTCAAGGATAACACGCACACAAAATAAGCCCTACTTGTAGATACTGAAGCTGACCCACAGCATGCAGTGCACTATTCTGGAAACTAGTTCAGGGCAATTCAGCCCCTTCTTTCAACTACGGCCTCTTCTTTAAGCATCACTCTTCTACAAGTTTTAGATAAAACAACACTTAAAGAAGCATTAGTGATGCTTAAAGAATGCCTACATAGGTACCAGGCCACCCAACTGCGGAACAAAAAGCAGCCCACCTTCCTGCAAACTAAGCAGCAGCACATTTGCAGGCAGGAGCCACAACCTCTGCACAACAAAGACCATTACCCGAAATCTGACAAATGAGCTATTTCAAAATCAAAGGGGAGGGAAAAAAAATCTGTAGTTGTGACACCTGCCACCTCTGCTCTCTGGCCAGCTGCAGGGGAAGTGAAATTTCAATCCCTTCTGTGGTCCCATTTAAGCCCAAAGCAGGCAGAGCTTTATCAGTGAGAGCCAACACTACAAATGCCATCAGGAGCGCTGATGTCTTTTTTTCAACAAGGTACTGCACTGCAAGAGAGACTGCTGTGTGACCCAAAATAAATGCACTTTGTGTACAAAGCCCATTTAATTTAAATTCTAGGAACGTCTCAGCTTTTCCACCAGGAATTCCTGAGGGATCATCTTGACTCAGCTGGGAGGGAGACAGCAGAGACAGAGGATCCTACAGGGTCGATGCTGGGGAAGATGGGGAAAGAGGGTGAGAAACGTATCAGCACCTGCTAAACCAGTGTAGTCATTTTAAACGATGTTTAAATACCAATGTTGAATAGTGACATGAATGAAATGTACTGGAAAACACGAAGCATTTAAAAATCAATGGGGAAAGTATGAGATGCTGATCTGCAGTTCCAGTTAAGAAAAGTCAGCATTGCTAGGAGACACGCTACGCTGTGAAACCTCAGAAGTGAGCCAGTACCCTAAGACAAAGCACAGCACAAAGCCAGTCCTTAGCCAGCTTCTTTAGGGTCAGCTCCTCTTACTTCACCAAATCCTTGCCTTAATGTGCACGGACAGCAGTCTGACTGAGAGCGTAATGGCCAAACAGAGTCAATGCTATGGCAGGTACAGGCACCGTTAGACCCAAGAGACAATATCAGAACCAACGTTTCAATACCAGAATTGCTTCTTTCCAAACTAACTGTCACACCATCTCTTATAACCCCACAAGCAGACCATGGGAAAGCCCTTCGGAGATCCCTCTTACTGGACACAATCCTGCAAAATCTCTGAGAAAGGCTGACTAGGTCGTCTTTATTTTTGGTGTCTGCATGGTCCTCCTGACTTTAGCAGGACTGCTCACGCTCAGGTCTACTCGATCCACAGCTGAGCTTTCAAAACTTCTTATTTTGAAGAAAAGAAATGAAGTAAGGAGGTTGAACCTTTCAGAGGAAGGAATTCTAATAGAAATGCCTCACCAAGCGTGAACTCTTCTAGACCTTCAATTTATTTTCCAATACAAGGCTATACTTCTGCAGCTTGCTGCTGTGGGGGGCTATGCATCAGTGACTCTCGGGACTTCCCCGCAGCAAGGTGTCATCATCTGCTTCCATACAGGAGCTTCACCTTGGAGCTCTAGCTCTGACTGTCCGAAACTGTAATACTTATACCGCACTACAGAGGAATTGCATTTTTTGATTTTCAAGTTAATCCATTCCCCAAACCATACCCATGCAAGCCAGGCTGCTGATTTAAACAGGAGCACTTGCAGGTTTGCAAAATCAGGTCACAGGGAAAAAAAAAAAAAGAAAATTCTGTTTTGTAATGCCTGAAGAAGGTACGTGTGGGAGAGATGGAGTTTCTTTTCTAGGAAAAGAAATATGCAGTGAAACTCAAGGAAAGGAAAATGAAGCCTCGCTTCTGAATTGAGACAAACTGCTGTCTTACTGGCACAAGTAAATTAAAGGTGAAGGCTTTGTCAGGAGCTGTGCTCTGTGGAAGACAGCTAGAGAAGAAGAATTTAAGATTTCTGGGACAGGAAGAGTCACAAGAGATGAACATTGTATGATTTAATTATCCAACTGGAGGGCTAAATTAAGCTTTTGACTTGAAGCTGCACATAAAGAGAACAATTAGACTTCTCTTTAAGAAAATTAGCATACAGTTTAAGAAAGGAGCAATAGTTTAAAATGCTAGTATGAAATCCTTACTTATATGCAATCGTAATAGATCTGCATGCTATATGGATTGAACTAGATGCTTCATTGTTTTATGTCAGTATTCCTTTTCCAAATCCAAAGACTGTGTGCTGGTTTGCACTGTTAGAATTAGAAGATTTACCCCAGCGAGTCCATTTTCAGTGTGGACACAGTCTCCACCTCTTGCTGAAGTTTTCTCCATTCCCAAACCCACATTCCTGCTATGTATCTTGGATATGTATTATTCATAGATTATTAATCCCCTTACAATCACTATGTGCTGTGAATCCGCTCTTGAAATGGGCTCTGCATATACACGTACATGCTTAGCTTGGCTTCAAGTTTTTGTGATTGACTTGTGTATAATAGCACGCTGTATGGATAATCTAGTCTTATAAGGGGGTGTCTGTGTGTGTCTATGTGCACGTTTGCTCTCCAGGCTCTGCTTGCACCACATGAAACAATTCCAATGAGATGAAGCGCTAAACTTTCAAAAAAACCTGAAAGCATCTCCATCATGCTTCAGATTTTCCAAAGGGATAAATCAGTATGAGTCCTTTGACCAAAATAAAACCCTGCCAATCTATAGCTAGGCAATGAGCCCTAAATCATTAAAAAAAATGCTTAGTAATAGATTTAAGATTTAAATTAAGTGATTTTCCAGTTCAGGAGTGTATATAAGCTTATACTCTACACTGTGCATCAACTTTCAATAAACTATGCCCTCTGTTTGGAAACCTACCAAAAATTATTGAGAGAGATCTCATCAGTAGAGAGGTGAGCACTTTTGACCCCGTGTAAGGTTTTGTTATGGTATCCTTATTTGAACAAGTAACAATTCTGAGGAAGTCAGTGTTTGCTGTGCTATTGTATTTCTATCTAGCAGCGCTTTCCAGAGCGAAGAAATTGCTCTATCATGCGTGCAGAAGCACTTGGCTTGCACATAAAAAGTCCCTGGAGGGTTAAAAAAAAAACACCCAAAACACAACACTTTTTGAAATGCTATCAACATGCACACAAATTGCACACCAAAGAACTGGCTAGTATAAATTTGAATGCATTTAATACCCAAGTGAGGAGCAAGACAGTAACTCTGAAGCAACAATCTCTCCTTTTTGTGTAACTCGCTGTCCAACAAAATGTTTAAAAGAGTAATCATTTTGCATTCATGATCTTTTACCATGCACTTTTATGGGCAGATAATTAACTTCTCTAAATTAATGCCAAAAAAGAAAATAAGAAAAATCAGTCCAGTTTTTAATGGGTTAGTATAAGCACACATTGGTTTAATTTTCCATTGAACAGATTCACATGGCTCTGAAGCCCTGGGATCTCAATGGTAAAAATCTAATGTGATCTGACCTCTTTTATACAGAAAATGGGTTGATGGAAAGAAGATATAACATCTGCAGCTTTACAGATTTCTTGTATTCACCAAGTTTTTATGACTAGTAGTACTAGAGGGGAAAACATTACACGCACACACACACGTGCAAAAGGTATCACTGTGTTAGTCACCAGTTAGGAACTTGATCTTGTACGTAACTTCTTACTATGACAGAGCACCAAAAATGACTAGGACATATGTTTTCAGTGGAAAATAGCAGCTGTCCCTTTCATAAATCAGATAGCCTCACTTATTCCAAGCTGAATTGCCTTGCACTGGTGGGAACCAACCTCTTCACCCACGCGTTGCACTGGTGCTTCCCTCTGAACAGACCATCCATGAACACTCAGGAGAAGGTCTTTAGGACTAGATATATTCCCGTTTTTCTCTTTCTATGCTGACGCTGCTTGGATGTCCTGAATTAAACACTTTTTTGCTGTCTACCACCACCACCACCAGCACACAGAAGCCTACTCAGACCTAACTATTTGGAAAAGACCAAAGACCACGTTATTCCCAGGAGAAAACCAAAATACTTCCCTCTCCTTTCTGTGTTCAGCGGGCTCAGTACAAAGTATCAAGGATATCATTTAGCAAATACAGGTTGTAAACACTTACTTAACACAGCATTTTTATAATACACTGGCCCAGGCCTTTTCTTTTTTTTTTTGGTATAACACTACTAGATGCCAAGTTTTACATAGCAGGGGGCTTGGAACTAGATGATCTTTAACATCCCTTCCAACCTAAACCTTTCTGTGTTTCTATGATTTGTCTACCTTCCTGTGCATACAAGGCAGGAACAGTATGCCTCTTAGCATGGGCATGAAATATATTAATGCAGATCTTATAAAGGCTAGTTTTGGAGGCTTATAAAACCCCATGTATTCCTTTGAACAATTAGTTCTGGCAGCAAGCCCTTTAATCCAATAAAGCCTCATTATGTCACTAACAGACCTCATACAACATGCAGGTTGTGCAGCTCCTGTAAAGCAGCCCATGTGAGGGTGAATTAGCTGTCAAGAACACAGGTCTGGGCTGAGACTGTCCCCAATGCAAAGGCAAGGGATTCACACCGAGTCAGACTTCTCTCTTACAACATCCACGGGCTCAGAGCTCACTGCGGAAAACAGGACACCCTCTATGGACTTCAATAGGCCTTGTGAAAAGCACCCTAAATGAGGCTTCTTTCCAATCTCAGGCCACCCAGCCAAACACATTCACCGTATCCTACTAATGGGTGAAGAATAGCCTCTGCTGTTGCAATAACAGAAATGTCTACACGATGCAAGAATGATGACCTCTGAGCAAGTTTTCAACCAAAACGTCCTTAGTCGAGCAGCCTCCTTCTGTGTTATAGGGGCTGCAGCCAGCGAGTGATGAGAGTTGAGCAACTCTGGCTTCTTCATCTGACCTCTGGCCACAGGTAAGAAAAAAAATGAAGGCTACAAGAACACAAAAACTTGTGAGCTCCAAAGCGCTGTGTTTCAGAGGGATATAAGGGGACGTGCTGTCCCCGTTAAAAACAGAGCCCTGTGTGCAGAAATGAACCTAAGCCAATGCCCTGCCATCTCCCAAAACAAATCAACTGCCACAAACATGCAGATAAATACTCTGTGGATTTTTTTTTTAAATTGAAAAAAAAAAAAGGATACTGCTATTTTGCTTTGAAATTTTATTATCTGTTGACCTTAGCATCAACCCCCTGCCTGGTCAGTGATAGTGAGAAGGGCTGAGGAGGTATTTCCATGGGTTTGGGGATTGCTTCACTTCAAATGCATTTTAGTTTGCTTTGCTGCTTCTTTTTTGGCAGCAGCCCCTAAAAGCCAAAGGGCACCATGGCATCCCCGAAGTCCACTGTGACCATTAGCACATGCTGTCTGCTGCAGGTGTCTGCAGAGCCAAAACCAGCACAGTGGCCACCGCTTCTCGTCATCCCCTTGACTTCTAATGCACCTTACACCTAATGAACCCCCTTCACTTTTGCTTTCCAGCACATTCCCTCTTGCCCTGGTTCATGAGCCTCTCCCCTAATTGCACCAGATTCAGCCTTTCAGAGAAGACTCTGATTTGCTCTGCAGAAGCTACAGCATGATGGAGAGGGGGGAAAAAAGAGGCACAAAAGCACCAGTTACGGAGGAATTCAGTAGTTTTACCACCACCCCCCTGCCCCCAGCTCCAGGCATCAGCTCCAGTCAATTCCACTCAGACAATAAAGTCATTTATCACATGATCGGGTTCGATACCTGATGTAAAGCAGATGATTGCTTCCATTGATTCAGATGAAATATCCAAGCAGAGCCATGGCTAGAGCGCATGCACCATTTGTGATGGTTTAATAAATAAACCATTGATTACAAAATGGAGCCTGATAAATCCTGACCGGGCAGATCTGCAGCTGTACCTCTCCTCTGACTCCTATAATTAATGGCTTAGTACTCTGCTACCGCGAAGTGAGGAGCAGCTCATCCAGAAGCAATAGCACATGTTAGCGACATTTATGCAAACGTGCATAATTACTGCACCCAGCATAACTGACAAGGTCACGCTTTGTTTTGGCCGGGGTTTTCTCGATGGAGACCATCAGCTTTGGCTGGGGATGTCTTGCCACAAGACATCCATTCTAAATGCCCCGGGGCTCCAGCTGCCTGAGGGGGTGATACCGTGTCAGGGGAGGGCAGGAGATGAACCCCCCCAGCAAACAAGGAGATCAGCCCTCAAGCCAAGCAACCACCAGAAGAAGCTGAAATGAGAGATGTGGGGAATGACTGGGCTGGGAAAAGGACTGTCCCACTCCTGGTCATGGGTTCTAAGAGAAACTTCACCAAAGGCACCCCTTGACAAATAGCACCTTGCGAGCCCAGAAGAGAGATCCAGACAACCACAGCCTCCTACGGTGCCTTTCTCTGAAGCAACAAAACTACAGCCGTGTTGTGAGCAGTTGTTTAAATGACCTATTTTTTTTCTTGCAGAAGTGCTGGATTTAGGAGATTGCAACCAGCCCACGAGCCTTGCTGATAAGCGAGTGAGGAAAACGCCAGCTGAATCAAATGGTGTTGGTCTGTCTGTCCAAATACTCCTGGCCGTGATGGACAACCCCACAGCCCAGCCATGACTCAGGAGGTCTGCAGCCACAGTTCCCCACCACTGCCAGCTTTTGCCTTGCTCTGCATGGGTGACACCAGGAGAGAAGTATTATTTCTTTCTGCAACTGCCATATAAGCTCTTCCAAGAATGTATTTCGGTATCAAGCCAGGCTAATACATGTCCAATTACCAGTGGAATTGCTTTACTATTTAACAACCTATTAGACTCTCCAGTCAAAGGAAGGTGCCAAAAGAAATCTAATACAATAGCCAACCGTTTACATGAGACTCATTTACTTCACAACATTTTAACAAGGTTGCAGCTTCCTGACACCGTTCTTCTACAGTTTCAAGGCAAAAACCCAGATCCTCAAAACATAAATAGAGGAGACTAGCAGAGAGAGAAGAAAAAGGAGATGGGATTTGTCTTAAATTTTTTACTCCCTCCAGCCTAACCGGAGACAGAAATAAGACATATGATTTATAAATAACACTAGATTTTATCATGGTAAATTCTTGTAATTTAAAGAGGTGACTTTGCTTATTTCAATTTGCACGGAAAATGGGCTTTCTTTGGAAACATAATGGGTAGATGTACAAAATACACTAAACAACATAGGGGTTATTACTGAGTAATGTCCATCAGAAAGTATTCATCTGAGTTAATTCTGTTTCCTAACTGAAATAAAGTGCAACAATAAATAACGGCTAATGTGTAATTCCATGTAAAGTCAGGACCAATCTTTTCTTTCATTAAACTTGGTACAGTGTATGTGCTATGCATTTTTAATACCTTTAAATAATTTAGGAGAAATAGTGCAGACTAAGACTGACAGGAAATAGTCTAAGCTCCTAATTTTAGGAAACAGCCTATAAATGAAATTTCAGGAGGATATAACTTCTTGATTAAAGGCAAATTGTTGTTGTCACACCCAGAAAAAAAAAAGTAGCATTATATCTTATTACTTTAATGTATTACATTTATCACTGTAAATTTAGGGCAGTACCACAAAGACAACCACCAAAGAATCACAGCCTGGGACCTCACCACGCTCCCTTCTGCCCAACCACTGCAGAATAAACAGCAACAATCTAAAATTTGAGGTATCACAGCAAAAAATGGCTCTTCTTATAAGCATGCATCAGCTTCTGATTTTTGAGTCTTTCCATTTTCTTGCTGGCTGGTTCTTAAATGTCTCTCTCCCTCCTCCCCACCCGTCACTCCTGACCCCGATTTCCCGCACGCGGTATTTCTGTCCTTCCCGTAGGTCTGATGTGCCTGATAGACCCAGTGTGCAGGATGCTGATTAGCTTCCTGGGCGTTACAGTTTCCCTAACCCATTTCTCAGGTCATCTCCATACAAACACCTCTCTCCAGCCATCACAGGTGGCAGAGACGCAGCAGCTCACCTCTGACTCCAGAAACACCTGCAGTAAATCAGAGGAAAGCTCTTCACCCAGGTGTTGGAAGGCAGGGGCAGAATAGCCTGGCTGAAGCTGGGGCTTGAACCCAAACCCTGCCTTGTGCTTGTACCCGTGCAAGCTCCTCCCGGTGAAGGGTGGTGGTGGATCCATGGAGGGGAAAAATCAAAGGCAAAGCATAACGCGCGAGCTTACGCTGGCAAATAGTAATGCAAATGAATAACTCTACTCACACGAGCAGTCTCCATGCACCCCGAACGATATTTGTGTTCAAATACTTCCTCCCACGGCTGCAAAATGTGTGAGGAGGCTGAGAAAGAGTCACCCGCAAGTACAAGGAATCACGCGACTTCAAAGACGTCCTTGTTAAAAACAAACTGTATGGATTTACCCACAAGAGCACACAAGCAACCTCACCCATCTCCCTTCCTTCAGGCAACGTAAGGAGAGACCAAGCTGCTCGGGAGCAAACCAGAAAGGAGATGCTTTATCTGCCAAGGGGGCTGAAAGAGCTTCTGGTTCCTCTTGGGGGATTCGCTGCAGAAAACACCTAGTTTTAAAAATCACATTTTATAGCTTGTGTCATGCTGACTAAATAATTTAATAGCCCCTTCTGGCTTTAAAATCTAATGTTAGAGAGACCTACCTATTGCACCACAGGTAGTAAACCCCTCTACCAAAAGAGTAAACTTGGCCTTGAAAACCAGGGTTTTTTTTTAAAAAAAATCAATCAACCAAAGCCCCATATATGCCAGCGGGTGAGAGATTTATGTCATTACGAAAGAGATCAGATGACTTACAGCAAAATCTTAGAGCCTGGGACTTTTGATCAGTTGGTACTAAGCTTTAAAAGACTATATAAAATAACACCTCTTGCCATAAAACGCCAGTGTATTTGAAGAGGAAATCATACATGAAGAGGAACAGATGACAGTACGAACTCAATTTAACTCTACTAAAAGCTACAAATACCTAATCTACCACAGTGTTTCAAAAACTAAACCTGAAACGTGAAAAATCCAGTCATCACGCAGCATCCTGGGCTAGAGAGACTGTATCAGATTCAGCAGGGAAAAAAAAAAAAAGAAAAACAAAGAAAAAAGCTGCAGCCTGTTCCTCAGTCTGAAGGGGACTGGGATATTTAAAAAGGCATAAATGCACTTAAATTCCCTTTAGGGTACTAATACAGCAATTAGGTATCAATGAAGTCATGGATTTTACAGGTTCCAACTCCATAATGCACATAGGCAGGATGCACGAAGTTAGGCATTTTTCTAGCTGTGCTTTACATGGAAAAAAAATAAAATAAATACATTATTCCCTATATATTGCCCTATATATTATTCTCCCTTGATTCAATATTTGCACGTGACATCTCTGCTGAGAAGCAGAGCTCTTTGGAGGTGAACGGCTGACCCACAGCCTTGCACTTTGCACCCAAAATGCAGCAGCTCTGAAGCCCCTTCAATGACAAACAGCACAGATTTCCCCACACAGAAGCAGACACAAGACTCAGAGATATAACTGAGAAAAATGCCCCCCCCCCCCTTTTTAATTTTTTTTTTCTTTAAGGACCCGTGTGACACGGGGATGCTCGGTGCTTGGTCCTGGTTGGGTCCCAAGCACAGCACCTCCAGCAGCACGCCAGGCGGTGAGCCTCCAGCTCCTCAGGAAGGTGCAGACTTGCTTTTTTTGAGCATTACGTAGCACCCTTGATATTCACAATGATTTCATTGATCAATTAACCTGCGAAGCCCGAGGCAGGTTCAGCACAAGGTGGTATCATCGAGCGCACAGGAGGAGGGCTCTGGGGCACCGGGATGCCAGATGTAACGCTGCTGACTGCTCCTGGCCTCATGAAAAAATATCCAAACCAAAGACCAGGGGAAACTCCTGGCCTTAGGGAAAGAAGCCACAGTATTTCCCCTTCAGAAGCAAACCAAGGATAGGAAATTCAGTAAAACGTAGAGCAGCTGAGTGAATGAACCATTTAAAGAACATTTTTTCTTTCTGCTACATAGCACAGACAGGAATGCATACACGTTGTATATACCTTCTCCCCAGATTTCAAATAAGGACTGTGCTTCTGTTATCCTCTGCACATGCAATGCCTCTCCACCAGATCTTGCTCTAATATTCTGAATTTCTCAGCAGCTTCAAACCTAATTAAAAAAAAAAAAAAATCTATTTAGCAGAAAATTGTTTTTCAAACTTAATTAAAAAAAATATCTACTTAGCAGGAAGATGTTTCCTCTTCTTATTGCCAAATCTTTCCACCTCGTTACTAGTTTCAGATGCAACGCGTGCAACACCCAGGTAACCAGTGACAGATTTAAGGGCTAGCCCCCGATGCCCGTGCAGTGATTTGGACTAGCACTTTGGGACCAATATCACTAACTGAGAGGTTCACAGTTTTCCAAATGAACACAGAATAACAGTTTCTCCTTTTTCACCAAGACCCAGCAGCAGAAGGCATCCAACTTCTGGGGAAAGGTAATGCAAGTGCTCCAAATCAGTAATAGCAGAGCTTTCTAAAGAGCTTTTCTATAAAGCCATATACAGCATAGAGCTAAATAAATCCTTTTTTTTTTTTAGTCCTCATTTGAAGTGACCTGCATAACTTAAAATGCAGCTTTATTATCTAATAAAACTTCCCATCACACTGAATTGCCCTGTGCGTTCATGCACACAGAGATAGAATGTGTGTGTGTGTGTGTGTGAGCGCACATGGGCACGCACACACGCAGTCCTATCGCATATCCTTGCGTCTCACCATCTGGCATCGTTCTAGGGATGAATAAAAACAAGGTTAGGTTTAAAATACCACATACACGCCCAGGGAAGGAGAATTCTTACAGGAGGTTTTAAAAAACCTACATGGAGGAGCTACGAGAAATACAAGGAAAGCCAGCCAAGACGGTGAGTGCCTGTTAGGAACAGAAAATGCAAGTTTATCAAATCCGTGGACCCCAGAAACTTACAACTGTACGTGTTTTATGTAGCAGAAGTAAGTTACAAACCAGTGTGATTGATTAAAGCTTGTTCGAGTCTAGAGGAATTGAAATATGACAAATGCTAATGTGACAGAGAAATGTCAAAATAGATGAGGAATTACACATGCCAGTGGCTCAACAAAAACTAGCTGAGATTAAGTCAGAGACAAAGATGAAATGCCAGATTGCCTAAAGCTAATTATCTGGACAATTAATGGAATGCCTGCAACTCATTTTGATTATTAAGAGCACAGTCTATTGGAGAAAGGACAAAGCTATTTGCAAAAGTCTGCGCTGATTTCCTCGGAAGAGGATGCTGGCAATGAAGTGGAAGAAATTCTTACCCTGGAGATCACTAAACCAGCTGCTAAACTATAGTACAGCCATGTCACCTGGTACCAAAATGATACCGATCCCTTCCTTGGGCTGTCACTGGTGTCAAAATTCAATGCACATCTCATTTCCCAAGCTGATAATTTGACAGGGATCCTAGACAAGGAAAAATATTTGTGTGTCTTCAATGCCACAAAGCAAGACACATACAAGTAAGTATTTCTATACCTTGACCTGCCAGAAATTAAACTGAACTTCCTCCTGTTCTTCCTTAATTTTATCATGCCCTGATTTCCAGGAAATTCCTACATTCTTCTATATTTATGCACTCGAGAGCTAAATGTGGTTCCCAGATAAATTCTTTATGTGACGACACTTCTTAAACTGGCCGCAGACCAGCCAGATGCAAATACTTACTCAGTTAATATGAGGACATAGAAAGGGGTTTAATAAAAATATTTCACTTACTTCCTGAAAAAAAAAAAAAAGAAAAAAAAAGAAAAGAAAAAGAAAAAAGGCTAATCCCAAATATATACATGCTATCTACAGAAAGTTATCTGAGCCTTTTTCTACATGACTGGTATAGGACTTTTTTAGTATCTGGAATGAGAAATACTGGGCAGGTTTCCCTTCTAAATGCACATTTGTGACAGTAACAAGCATGGGAGCCACGGTCTTTTCAAGACACAGTACTACATTTTAGATTTTTTTTCTTTTCCCCCTTCTAGTGACATCCTGGGAAATACACATGCACTCACCACGGCCATTAAGCATCACATCCATCAGCCACAAGCCACTTTACCCCAGACAGTAGAGAGTAGAAATAGATGTGACCCAACCCTGGTGTTTCTCCACAGGGTCTCCCCACAGACAGTCCCTTCAAATATCAGATATAAATCAGAACACCCATCTCGACCCAGCAAAAGCCTGTAGAGCAAACGCCCAGGCCCAAGCTCTGCTAGAGCTGGCACGGTCACAGCAAGCCCTGCTCCTCAGCCAGCCCAGACCCACCAGGAAAACTCCTGGGGCTGGATTTATTCATTTGGGCTCTGGCACAGACTGATAGAGTTACGCTGCTTTCGGCACTTAGCTCACACCTTTGCACTGCATGTATATTCATTTTGGAGGTTTTTACATCATTTAACAGCTCAAGATGTAGGAATTTCCAGAGCTGCCTTGATCCTCAAATGAGGATGTGTTTCAGCGTAGGGATCAAAAAGCCAAGCTGTTCCTGCTTCTTGTTTAAATTCAGCATTGTTCCCTTAAAAAGCGAGAGCCTACAAGGCAGAACCAGCTAAGGGATGGATCGCACACCACCGTGCTGGTTGGGACAGACCCTTTGCCACGTTGACATCGGTTTAACAGGCTGCGTGGAGATTACAACTGGTTTTACAAACACAAATCCTGAACAGGCACCGGATTTTAGCCGAGGGGAAGGCAGCCAGCTCTGCAGCAGGGAAACCAACTTCAAACAGGCGTACTTGGAGGGAGCCCGTGCCTTCAAAACATATTTTATCCATCCTTGGATGACAGATAAGCCAATGCACTGGGGAAGCCGCACTTCCTATTTTAGTCTCTGCACAAGATGGGTTGGAAAAGGGACTGACATTTAGGGTTTTAGAGCCGATGTACCACCTCAGCAAAAACCTGTTTGGTGAGCAAACACAGCTTTGCTGACACGGCACTGGGTGCCAATCTAAATCCCGGACCAAAGCAACTTTTGTAAAACCCCAACGAGTTTTACAAACAGGAAGAATACACTGAATGTTATCCGAGAGCAACAGCCTCTGCCCCCGTATCCCCGTGAAACCCCGGCTCCCAAAGGCAGCGGGCACAGCAGTTCACAGAGGCGTCACAAGCAGGATGGATGGTCACCTTCTTTCATCTCATACTGCTGCTAGAAGTCAGGTCACACTCGATTCCCACCTCTAGGTAGCAAAAGCAGAAAACATTTTGGATCCAGGGGCCTAAAAGGTATCTTTTTCACCAGCAAAAAAAGTACCCTAAAAGGTTTTGGTCATTTGTTAAATATTAGGACACTTCTCAAAATATTTTATCTTGCTAACAGTTAAGGGTTTTCCAGGCCCTCACAGAAAAAATATTAATATTTCATCTTTCATATGGGCCAAATATCTCCACAACTCATTTTCAGCTTCTAAAGATGGCGATTACCATCTTGGGCAGAGACATAAGCGTGAATAAAACCTCTTAGCATATCAAGTCGTACCGGTATTCGAAAAATGTGCTTATTCTGTTTTCAGCTTTTATTTTGGCTTGCCAAAACAAAGAAATCAGCTGTTTCCCCAAGAGGAGAGCTGACAGACACACTGGTTTTCCAAACACAAGCACGATGGAGGCGGTGCAAAACCAGCCACACAAAACGAAGCGGCAGTGCTCCGTCCTGCAGGCTGAGGACAAGGCAAGGGAGAGGGGAAACAAAGCACACAGCAGTGTTTCAAGGGGGAAAATGCTGATAGGTCTAGCTCAGCTGATAGGGTAATGTTTCCTGATCTTTGGTCACAAAAGATGATTTAAGGCTCTGAAAGATTCCCCCTCCCTGCCCCCCCCCAAAAAAAAAAAATCACCCCAGTGTCTTAGAATAATGCACACTCCTGCTGACCCCATGGGAGGCACAGGAATCATGCCAATCCATCACACTGATGCCACTGTCCACCCAGTATCTATCACATCTATGTTTTTAAAAGGTTAAAAAACCCCTCTTGGTTTTGTGAAAGGGTATTTTGTTTTCCTTTATCTCAGTCTTAAAAATAGTGGGAAATTTCTGAAATCTGTATCTACACTTGGAGAGGCAACACAGGGGGAAGCGTCATCGCCGCACGCCAAATTTCTTTACAGACTTGACAAAACCCAAGCCATTGTGAAACACGAGTGAGCACAAGCTGAATGTTGCCCTCTGCTTTGATTCCCCTCCTACCAGAGGTTAAAAGACTTACTGAAAAATGTATCGTAGGCTTCTGCACCACAATACATCCATCTCAAGCACAGACGTGAAAGATCTCGCAAGATTGAGGCTCTGGTAAAGCAACAATTCTGTATTTAAATGATGATTTGTTTGGACAAGGTTTTCAGGAGGAATCCTGCATGGCAGCTGTTCCCAGTGAGCTCAGCACGAGTCAGAGAGCTCATTTTTATCTTACCTTTTCATAGCCTTAAAAAACATGGCAGGTCTCTCTAATTGACTACTCTTTTCACACCTCAGTCAAGCTTTTTCCATTACAACGAATAACCTGTATTTTCCTAAGCCTCGTAGATCTTAACCAGAGGAAGAGATGATACATGAGGGGTGGTACTTCCTTCTCTAAAAATTCTGCCAGGGTGGACTTCAGAAAACATGAAAATTTTTAGACGAGGAACACTTTCAACCTCCAAATAAGGTGAAAATAAGAGATTTTTAAAAAATACACGCATGCACATGTTCGATTTAAATGATTAAATCCTACTCGTGAAAATATATAAGTTATATACACAAGAGGTGGACCAAATGATAGCCCTGTTGGCCCATTAATCATATTTATTGCAAAAGTCTAATAATGTTATCTTTGGTCCCAGCTTTAGTAGCCTATAAATTAAAACAGGCACCTTTTTTCGGCATGCGAATCAGGTACTAACGCTGTCTCTTTCAACCTCTTTTGTGCTTCTAAATTAGAAAACCCAAATGCCATTTTTCTTCAGATATGAAACACAGTCAAGGTCACTGTAAAATAAAAGAGCAATTAACTTCACAAGCAAACTGTTGTACAGGAGTGAAATACAGTACTTGAAAAAGTGGCTAAAAACTATTCCTGCAAGTGCTATCCCTTGTTTAGGCTAAAAATGACAGAACCCAGCTCCACAGTTTCCTGTCAAATTAAAAAAAAAAAAGGAAAAGTCACAGAAGCTCTTCCCCTCCACCCACTAATTTGTTCGCTGTGCTTTTATTGCTGCAAGGTAGGAAGGCTTGCTGTTTTGATAGCTCTGATACTGGAAAGCTGGCTCTGTTTCCCCCCATCTTCCCCCTCCCCAAAATGAGCCCTGAGCTACTAAAAAACAGTAGCACAGAATTTCTCATTGTGTTTATCAATGAAATGTCAGAAGTTATATGAATTCTCTGAATAAAATTCAGGATGGAGTTGCCCTAGCTGAAAAGACAAAGAGAAAGACAAATTAAGAGTTTGGAGTTGATAAGTATTTTAAAATACAGAATTATCTCGGTTCTGACCCTCCTCTAAAATCAGCCAAGATTTTGTAACTCAGTAAAATTAAATGCGTTATCAACACACAACTGACTGTGCAACCCAGCAAAGATAAATTATCTCATTATTACCATAGAAATCAGATGAGGCATGCATAGTAAGTGACATATTAAATGCAATTATAAAACCCTACTGAAGTGATGTTAGTGACCTGACACATGACAAAAAAACCCCCAATGAGGCAATGTGGAATCCAGGCTGGAAGATGCGCTGATATTATTTCTATGCAGTGTACATCAGATACAAAAAATCCTATTTAGCCATCAGTAGAAATCCCATAATCGAAAGCGCTGGAAAAATTTAAGATATTATTAACATACGAAGAAGGAGATATCTTCAAAAAAAGCAGAGCCACCCACTAACACAGCGATCTGCAACTGCTAGGATGGGGTGAGCAGGTCAGCAGAGCTTCCTTCCCACATCCCCCACCTCTGTCCCCTTCTGATCAGCTGCCAGACATAGGCATGTTCCCACTTCTCACATTGGCTGTGATAATTTTCCAATATTAACTATCATAAAAATAACGAATGAGGGAACCACACGACTCAAAGAGACTGCAGGGAGCCCCCCCACCCCTCTCCTGTCAGCAGTACTGCTGACCCAGACCCCTCCTGACCAGCATTTACCCAGCTCTCCTTGAACACCCCACCCAGTGCTGGAGACACCAGGACCACCACAAGCCCTCTCTCTGGGGCTTCCCTCTTCTCTCTTTCAAAGTTTGGTGTGGTCTTTTTTTTTCTTTCTTAAAATATAACCTACGTTTTCCTGGCTGCGACCTAATGCTCTTGATCCAGCCCACATCAGACAGGTCACAGGCTACCCCCTGCTCTGCAGCAGGGCTTCTACACCTTCCAGGGTCGCACCGTGGAGCCAAGACACCCCAGGGACAGTTTGCATTATTTCAACTTGCCATCCTACAGCCTATTTTCTAAATTCCTCCTCGTTCGTGTCGTTAACCTTTGCCCTCCCTTAGATCTTTCTTGAAGGCCTATGCCCTGAAGTGGACACACAAATACTCCAGCCGAGTCCTGATTGGTACCAGCTACCTCAAAAGGATTAATGAAGATGTCGTACGTGCAACACTGTTCCCATCCAGCAAGTCATCTTATTGCGAGGGTATGTCACTGTCGACTTGCATCTAGTTGGTGACACCTTCTAACTCTCAGACTACAGAAGAGACACCCCTTTGGAGTTGTCCACTGCTTGGGCAGTGAATTGTCCCTGCCCAAACGCCACCCTTTTCATGTGTGCTGTGAAATGTACGGACCACATGTGGAACAAATGGACCCTGTACTGCTGGAGATGGCACAGCAGAGGGCTACAAAGATGATGAGGGGCCTGGAGCATCTTCCTTATGAGGAGAGGCTGAGGGATTTGGGTCTTTTTAGCCTGAAGAAGAGAAGACTGAGGGGGGGATCTGATTAATGCTTATAAATACATAAAGAGTGGGTGTCAAGAGGATGGGGCTGGTCTTTTTTCAGTGGTGCCCAGTGACAGGACAAGAGGAAATGGGCACAAACTGGAATACATGAAGTTCCATCTAAATATGAGGAGGAACTTCTTTACTTTGAGGGTGGCAGAGCCCCGGAACAGGCTGCCCAGGGAGGTGGTGCAGTCTCCTTCTCTGGAGACATTCAAAACCCACCTGAACAAGTTCCTGTGCAACCTGCTCTGGGTGGACCTGCTTTGGCAGTGGGGTTGGACTAGATGATCTCCAGAGGTCCCTTCCAATCCCATGTGATTCTGTGAATAAGAGCACGGTCCCCTGTGAAAGCCGGTACTGATGGCTGCAGGAAGACTGTGCTAGGGCCACCTCACCTGCAGCAAGGCTCTGAAGGAGTGCTTAACTAACTTTTACTATCAGCCTCTCACCCCATCCTTGGTGGCCACGGCAAGCACAGCTGGGAGACAAATGAGCAGCCCAGCCCCCAAACCCGACACCCAGCCGCTGGCTTGAAACAACCCAACAAACACTCACCACAAAGCAACTGAACAGCTCAGCATCTCCCCAGGGACCAGAAAGTGAGAGGCCCACACAAGCTGGTCTCTGCTTGAGGCAGAAGCTCTGTGGAGTACGCAGGGATGGCTCTTCCTGAAACACAACCTTGATGGCTGGCAAAAAGGATTTTTTTTTTGTGTGTGTGTGTGTGTCTTTTTCCCCCCCTTCTGACTTGAGTCTGATTTTTACAGTGAATTTGGAAAGCAAACCCCTCTTCAGGCCACAGTGCTGGAGAGAGTCTCCTCTGGTCTGAGCCTGTAGCAAAACAATTCTCGGCTGTACCTCACACCTGAGACAGCATTTCTGAACGGGGCTTGAGTTGCGTGGAATATTAGAAAAAGTAATCAAAACCTCGTTAGTTTGATAAACTCAGGTCATACAACAACAACAAAAAAAACCAACACATAATTGTACCTGATACAAATGCATCATTTTTACACTTTTGGAAAATATTTTGCTACTGATTGAGAGCTTCATTTTTATAGGCAAGAAGACAAGAGGCTGCCACACCTGCCGTGGGCAGTGCTCCCAATGACAAGGGGCATTGCTACTGAGAGCCCTGCTGTCTTCCTCCACTCACCAGCCCTGTCGCATGTAAGAGGGGAGAAAAGGTGTGAAAAACACCCTTGTAGTCTTATTTCACATTGCTAGCAAAGGAGAAACACAAACACGCATTTTTTTAATGCGCCTTTCTTAAAAGATTCAGGGATTTTGTTCGCTTATTGAAATGAGTCAGCTTGAAATGCTTTCCTTCTTCTTAATGTAACTTTCAGCTGCCATCAGTGCCCCCGTGAGCGGCACTGGTAGGTGTTAGATATGGAAAAAAAGATGCCAAGGAGACAGAAAGAGAGCAACCATTTTTTCATTTTCAATCATTGTTTCATTCCGCAATAAAATAAGTTGCGCTCTTTGCAGAGAATTAGCCTTTATCCATCACTCTGCAAGACAGACCAGCACAATTTCTGCTCTCTTTCTTTCTCTGTGCAGTTCGGTTTTGTTCCTCCTAGAGTTTAGGAAACAATTCATGAATCGACAGGCTTGAATCCCCAGCACACAGAGGGGTCATACTGTTTAACTGTAGGTATGTTGCTGAGATGTTGTTTTTCATTTTAATACATTCACCTTAACCATAAAATTAATTACTTGGCAACACTAGTAAACAGAAATAACCAATAAAGACAACTGCATTTTCATTTAAGTGTATGTCACCATGCAAAAATGACATACAGTAAAAAGATTAGAGCATATCTAGTTCTGTTTGTGGGCAGTATCCAATCCTTGGTTTTTAACTTTGAAAGGGTAAAAAGTTTAATTGGATTAATTTGGTGGTCTACTTACGTTATCCAGTAGGGATATTTTGAGCCATTACAGATTGTCTCTTGTGTTGCCCAGATACAAGCCAATGAAATCGAGATGAGGATTTATTATTGGCCAGAACCAATTATTTCTGCTGGGAGAAAAGATCGATTTGTGATAAGAATTAGAATTAAATAACAAAGTAAAAAAAAAAATGAGAAGTTTTGACCTTACAAGTTAACACTTTTCTTGAAAAATTTTGGATCTAGCCTTTACTTTACACTCTTTTATACAGGAAATTAACCTAAGAACAAGAAGGCCTTTTTCAATGTCCAGGTTGTTTGTCCTTTCTTGCTGAGCAGAAAACACCAACAAATTAATTCTCCTCCTTCTGCATGCCACATATTTAATCTCTCAAGTCTGAACATCGGCTACCAGGGCTGCTTTATGCTAGCAAGAACTACTCGCAGCCGATCCATTGATGGAAAGGGAAAACTGCCAAAAAACATTAGTACAGAAATCTTGAAACAGCAGGGGTTGAATCATCCACCCATTTGTCCACAGGAAAGTCAGAGACCCTTTCCTCAGAGTTTATGAGGAGTCTCGCATCTCATGGACCCTGCTGGAAACCGGCTCCTGGCAGCAGCCCTGACGTGCTGATGCTTCTGCCCATCTACTCCCAGACTCTCCTGTAACCTTGTGGCTGCCACCGTTAATTACCCTAGGGAAATGATCGTGTTAAAACTGCACCAACTCTTCTACTCCAAAGAACATCCCTTATCAGCTTCTACTTTCCCCTGCCTCTGTTCCATGCAGAGGAAACATCATCTTTTCTTCAAGAACAACACCTAGGTGCTTGTTAAGTGACACTTGGAGCTGTTTTTAGCAAAGACCGCTAACTTCTCAGGTTCACAACCCTCCTGCATTGTGTGATTCCCGCATGCAAAGGCGGCAAACGATGTTCAGTTTCACACGTAGCACAGATCCAGACCTCAAACACAAAGACAATTTCAGTTACTTCCCCATGAGACCCCCCCCCCCCAAGACTCAGCACACATAGCATTTCTTTAGCTCAATCACCCACAAGTTTCTAATGAGATTTTAGCTTCTTATTTCCCTTCAGTCTGTGAGAAGTTAGTCTGATCTTTGCTCTCACATTCATTTTGCAGTGATTTTTCTCTGTTTTCCAGGCTATTGAGCTTTGTTCCCTTCTTGCTTGCCCCCTTTTCTTTTCTCTTTGCTCTTGGGAATGGCTCCACTGCACAGGCTCCTCCACCAAGGACTGGGACAAACTCCACACTGCCTCCCTCACCCTTTGCTAAACTGGGGGACAGGTAACAGAGTTTATGGGGTTGGATTAAGCCCTCACCTTTGCAGCTATATAAATTTTAATAATAATATATATGTTCTGACTGCTTGCTAAGATAACAGAAGATGAGAACTGGGTGCGAAGGGGCACTTCGTCTCCAGCTGCATTCCAGCTTCGGAGAGTGATGGCAGAGTGGGATACCGTTTGCAATATCCCTGATGGATTTAAGATAGTGACTTTATTATAATTTTAAACATCTTTTAATTAACGAATTCTTTTGCGAGCCACCGTCAGCGGCGGTTTCCATGGATGCTGCTATCGGATAGTGCAGCGCACAAAGCGGGGCTGCAGCAGCAGGGGGAGGGGGACCCACACACCGTGCTGGTGGAGAGAGGGACCACTGTTCCCCACCGGGACACCCTGGCCCAAGGGGCAGAGCTGAGGCTGCTTTCACAGCCCTCTCCTCCTCAGCAGGGATGACCTCCCAGGAAGGCATCCGGAGAGCAGTGCTGGATGGGAAGGTGCCTCCTCCATCCACTCGATGCCAGTCCCACCAGGTTCTCCTGTAGCCTCACTGACACGAGATGAGGTCCACACCTCCTGTGGGGAGGACAGTCACGTTCAGCTCCACTCTACACCCGGGAAACATCCCCGTAGCTCTTTCATACCAGAATGGCTATGGGCTTTAATTTGTTCATCGCCAACGTTCAATCAAACAATCTACAGTAGGTCGGCTTTCTGATGGGAACTAAAGGCGATTCTTTAATTAGATTTAAGAACTGCAACACTGGAAGTTAAATCATGCTTAGAAAGATGAAAATTGAAAATGATAACTAATGGGATTTACAGATGATTTCTTTTAAAAGTAAAAAATTATTATTACACACATGTACCCCAAGGACCTTTCCATAGCTGTTAAAAATATTCTCCTTAACAGCAGACAATGAGAATATATCCACTTATATGGAAAGATGAACAACAAAGCTTCTGCTAAGACATTTTAAAATAAAATTAAAGATTCCCAATTATAGACTAGAGCCTGCAGTCCCTTCCACCTCCTCCTCCTTCATTTCAGATTCTATATTTCTTTTGCAACTGGAAATGATGCCACGGCTAGGTAACACGGGGACACACACCTGGGCTCTGACCTAAGCAACAATGATGAAGCCAGCTGTAAAAGGGACATTGCATCCTAGCTGAGTAGCATGCAAGGAAAGTGAAAACACATTTTCATGTATCTGTCCTATTGTATAGTATTCCAACCCAAATTTAATACCATTTAAAAAACAGGACCCATATTACAAAAAATCCAGGCAGCATATTTTTAGCTAACCTTCATGTTGTGGATTTCTTCACCCATGCTAACAACTCCTAGAAATTATTGCTTGCGGTTTAACATTACACCAAAAGGAGTAATGATAATTTCAGGCTTTTTCCCCTGTAAATCCAAGTACTCTCTTTTGCATCATATCCATCTCTTCTGACACGGCCCCAAGGGTCAACTGAAAAATCTCTACTGACTTCAACAGGAACAGACACAGACTCCAAATCTGCTTCATGAAAAAGATCTGTTTCCTTAATTAGTGTATAAAAATTGAACCTGTGAAGATATTCTGGCTGTAATGCAAATACTTCCCAGTGCACAAGGCTTTGTCTGCTTGCATGTCTTTGCTTGCTCGGATAAGCTGAGCAATCACTGTGAGATCCCGTTCATTTCCCACCTCTGGTTTGTGGAAGTCCACGGTCACTGCAAGGACTAAACTAGAATCAAACACCAGTATCAAGTGCCAGCACCTATACTGGTGCCAGAATTTGCAAACACACTTCTCTCTGTACGCTTTGCTTAACTTCAGGGCTTGTCCTTTGTAAGTGACACGTGGAAACTGCTGTGGATGTGATGAAATCAGGCAGGAAACCTTCACTAAAGAACTTTATCACATGTCAATAATTTGAGTAACGTATTTGTACATCAGAACAAATTACCAAGTCTCTTACAGGGGTCCCAAAAGCATTCTCAAGGCAAGCATTCTAAGTTTTCCTTCGAACATGCATTGGTAACAACATCTACCATGAGTTCTGTGGTCTTACTTGCTCACTAAAGGTATTAGCAGCAGAGACAGAATTCTGTTATGGATCTACAGACCAAAATTAAAATGAGGAGCATGTTTGATGACATAAACATAGCATGGCACGATATAATAAATATACTGGGGCAACACAGAAGGAAGACAAATAGCTATTGCTTTTCACACAGATTGTGTTAAGAAACATCCTAACAGAACTGGTAAAGAAGAAAGTGTGATGACTGCTTCGCATCTTTCACCTAACAAGGTACAATTGTTGCACTCTGCTAGAAACCAAAAGCCAGGGGTGCACGACAGCTGTTTGGTGGGTCATGGCATGATGATTACTGCTCTTGCAGGGAATGGCTGCCCCTGCCCCAAAACTCAGCAGACAAGTCAAAGCCTGCTTGTATGGAAATGAAATCCTTGTCCCTTCAGTCTCTTTAGAGCATGACAGACTAGAAGAAGTTGGAATGGCTTCCCTGTCCTCTCGGCAGAGGAAGATATCAAAATCTTGCCACTGTTCTCTGGCAGGCACTTTTTTCCAGTGCTACATTTATTTTCAAGAAGCAGCTAAAAGTTTGACATTGCAGCAGCTTAACAAACACAGCCAGGGTTTGCCAGACAGGAAAAGTTAGGTGTTTACCAGCTCAATGTTCTTGGACCAACTGGTAGAGGAAAAACCACCTGCTCAGGAGACACAAAACCTTCTCACAGTTCTCTTTTTACACTTGTGAATGTGCCGAATAATTTCAAAAAGGTCTCATGTGACTAGTTAAGGCAGTATTTGAAGGCTCTGGAGAAGAGATTATGTGGAAGTATATAATAATTAGAGACAGCATTGTGACGCACAATGTGATTTACAAACTGATTTCATGCTGGTGCCACTTCAGCCCCAGGAAGAATGCCTTTGTGGCTATCTGGCTATGAGAAAAGCTTACCCATCTACACTCCTGAAAACTCAACAATCTGCTATGTGGCAGAGACTCTCTTGGGGTGTAATCTTCGTCATTCATAGAGATGCTCTATCAGTATTTTTAGGTTTATCCCAAATTATAGATGTTTTCAAATCATGAACAGCATTAAAAGGCTTTCTTGCTTTTTCTGGCAGCCTGCAGTGCAAAAATGTTAACTCAGGAGGTTATTCTACAATGGATTATAAATGACATTTAGTGACATGATGGATACATCCTGGCTTTGCCGTATAAAGATGATCTCAGAGTACAAGCCTTATTCCTTGTCTCACTAATATGCTGCACATGGATCAGTGTTGTCAGCAGTCTGTCTTCAGTATTTTGATTAATAATGTTAATGTGGTTTTCTAAATGAGTTATTGTTCATATTTCTGATCCTACTTAAGCTCATAGTAGTTTGGGTTTTGGTTTTGTTTTTTTGTTTGTTTGTTTTTTAATTTAAACATTTATGAAAGCATTAGTTTGTGACCAACAGGCTTAGTTTCATAGGTTATGTTGTTCCAAAATGCAGGCAAGATTATGTGGATCAAAAGTCACAACTTGTTTTCTTTTGTTTTTAACTGAGCAAATATCTTCTGTGGGTTATTTTAAATCTTATCCTATTCTCCAGTTCATATGTCTGCAGTGAGATTTTTCTTAGAACATCCAAATAAGAAGTCATTGAACACTCCTGTTGACATGAACTCAGGAAAGGTATGGATTTCCCAATCAAGAACTGGTCTAATTTGGGGTATTTTTTGCATTATGCTTCAAAGGAAGTGATTTCAGACTAATGACATCTAATGAACACGGAACATGCCTTTTGGCTAACGTGTTTTCGTTCAACACCCAAAATGTGCAACGTGCAGACAGATGCAGCGGTAACTTTCAGCCCTTAGGAATAAATAGGATTAAAGGCACAATTCAAGACAGACTTTCCAGAAATTCAATATGGAGACGAACATAAGAAAACACCAAATGTGTTTGAGATCGACAATTAATGTCAGATCAGCCTAAGATGCCCTAAAATGACCATGCTGGTGGTATCCTCACTCTCCAGGAGTGAGGGTCTTTAAGCAAAGATCTGATTCCTTTCCAATGCAAGACCCGGCTCATGACATCAGACTGCAGTCTGTGTATGGCCACGATGAGGGTAATAACTTTCTAGGCTCACTAATTGCAGAAATTCCTCTCCAGCTTCAGGCATCCAAAGGGCATGATTCACAGCATCGTCAGGAAATTATGGGGCTGTGCAGCAGGAGGAAGGGTGATGTGAAGTCTTGGAGTAAGAGGACCGAGGGCCATGGGGATGACTCGACCATGAGATTCTGGCACATCAAAGACAAGCCATGTTTTTATACATACGGACAGGAAAAGGAAGTTCCACCCCTCACCAACCAACGCCTAAAATTGTCAATTATCTCAGCTGTCTCACTGAGAAAGAAAGAGAAAAATTTATTTGGGAGCTGATTTTAATTAATAGTTTTGCAAAGCTATACCCTTTTGTTTCTGTAGTCCTCACAAACAGAACATCTTTTCTGGAAGGCTGCAGACTCAGGATGAACCACGTGTGAAAAACCTGATACTTTTCCTCAAACAGAAAGAAAAAAAAAACAATAGGAATGTAGAAATTGTATGAAACACAGTCCTACTTTCTTCTCCCACTGAGCAGCAGCGAACCACTCAAATCACTAAACAAAACAATCTGCAATTTTCCTCTAGATGAAGAGCATAGTCATTTTTGATACATATACACCTAACTACGGCTTTCTGTGAGTACAATTAATATTTCTAATGTAGCTAGCAAAATATAAAGCCGAAAAATGGGATCTAAAGCTAAGCAAGTGGAGAGAGGAAGAAAATGCGAAAGTAGCTCCAACGCTTAAGGCAACCTACACGCACACCATCTACAGATGAGTCTCTTGCTAGGAAATGCATTTATATGGATCATTATCTTCACACGATACCTATGCATTCCAGAAGCATTCAAGTGACCACATTATGCATGGCTCAGCAACCACTTACATACGCACGTGGGTGGCTTTAAAGAATCCTGAAATTATGTCGACAAGATGAGGAAATGGAGGCTTCCCATCTAGGGAGAGAAAGAATAGCAAAGAGAGCATACAGAGGGCTGGGCCCGTCCCATCCATTGTGTTGGACATAAGAAGCAAGACCTGTAAATGAAGTTAAAAATATCATTTTGACTCCATAGAGGTCAGATGTAGAAAACATCGACCCCTGTCCGTACGCAAAAGATTTCACAACCACCTTTGTTGTGAGGCTCATTTCGTACAGGGAGAAGCTGGGAGAAAGCAGCAAGAAGAAAACAACAAAAGACTTTTGCGTAGGCGTGGGAAGGGGGAGAGCAAATTGCTTTGAAAAATTAGCCAGTGACGGGTTGGGGCTGAAACAGGAATTTCTGCATGTGAGCTCTGCAGAGCAGCAAAGCTTGGGAACCACTGCAGATCCCTGAAGAAAAACAAAAAAACCAAAAAAACCCAAACCAGATGGACTTTGCTAGAAGCTGCCCAGGCGTGCCCCTGTGCAGCTCCCTGATGTTTAACAGGAGTGGTGTAGCGTGCCCCAGCTTGCCACACAGCTGGCCCAAGAGCCGGCTGGACCACCCTGCCACCAACGGGGCCACCGCCTGTTGCTGACTCGCAGCCTGGAGAACAGGGCTACCAACTGCAGCCCTGGGGTACTCTCTGAAGGGGATGCTAGGTACCCCCAGACAGCCTTGCTGAAGTACCCAGGCATTGTGTCATGGTCAGATGGGGGGTATTTTGCCACGTTAGCAAATTCGGAAATCCTAGAATTAAGCCTAAAAAGCACTCTTGGCTCCTATGTCACCAACCTCTGCCTCTCCACTACTTTTAAGCTCTATTTAATGGAAACCCTTTAGATGGGGCTCCTCAAGCCTGTGCGAGTGCCTACACCTGCTGTCACAGGGAACTGGTTCCTGCGTCCTGCTGATAAGGAAACACATTATACATTCATCTCCTTTTACAATATCATATAAAACTCTAATTACAACCTCATGCCTCCACAACAAACACATCACACATCTAATTCATGCGCAAATGTCAGCCCTCAACAATTTTTTTTTTAAATGTGGCTGAGTTTGTAATTAAGGGTCTGCTTTTTTTGGGAGGTGAAGTATTAAGGCATGACCACAGAGCTCAGGTCGACCGCTATTTCCTACAGGATTTTCTCAGACATAAGCAAAACCAGGACAACTGCCCAGCTAAGGAGATCATCTGCATGGTCAGAGGTTTTACAGACCTACAGCTGGAGCAGAAAACCCTTTGTGAGCCCTGATCAATGGAAATATCCAGAAAAACACTTCATTTGGTCACTGAGCAGATGTTCCAATCCAGGTGACCATTAATCCACGTGCTTCTCCCTCTCTTTCTTCATGTTGTTTTGAAGATAGACAGACCTAATCTTTCTTCCTCTTACAGGTATTTAAAAACAAACAGTTAAGCAGGATCCTTGGTGGCAGTGCTGAAAACAGATTTTTCAATTAGATAGTAGGGACATACAGTACAGGGTTTACGCCTGTCAGCCACTCAGCCAACAGCAGCCTTTCATTAGCCAAACTCGGGTCAATCCTGACACCAGGAACTCAAAAAACTGCTTCAAATTTCACAAGAGCCTTCTGCTAGGTTGGTAGTCATTTCTAGGCGCTCTTATCCCACAGACAGTCCCACACATGACCATTGCTATTATCTGATGATCTTTGATAGGAACACACAGAAACAGCCACATGTAAAATCATGTAAGATTTAAGTGTAAGTGATGAACATGCCATGTCTACCTAACAACACGCGACTAAAGGCTGCTGATCCACTAGAACGTAAAACCATTCTAAAAAATTCCTATTTTTGGTTCTTGCATTGAACTACATTTCCAGGATAGCAGACTTCAGGATAGCAAACAAATTTCCAGACATTAGCAGATAGCAACAATCCTTACAGCTGTAATGATGTTCCAAGCTTTACAGCAGCCAGCTTTTATCAAGCTGGATTCACTAAAACAGAGGAAATTCAGGCTGCTATAAACGTGTACAGCACAGCCTCACAATGTTGTGATGGAAACTATAGAGAAAAGTCTTCCGTTAGAATACGAAATAAACTCACTGATTAGGCAAGAAAAACATTTCAAATAAAGTAGGACACACATAATAGGTTATTTGCTCCTGTTCACCTGAACATAACCATTAAACAATTTTAAAATTACAAAGTTATCATAGTAAATGGTCTTCTGGAAGATCACGCAACAACAATGAACAGACTCCGCATCACATACGAGTAAACTAAACATGACTATTTTTCTTGGACAATTAGCCTCAGAGCTGCAACGTATTAGATGAACGCAGGTAGTGTCTTTGGACAGGTGTGCAACAGGACATATTGCCCTGGTTAATCACACGTGATTTCATCCTGTCATATCCAAAGCATAAGGCAGCTTTGGAATGTTTATGTAGAAAATATTAAATTAGGAATAAACATTTTTCCTCTGCCATTGGCAAGGATGATGAAGCAGGCAGTTCAACATCAGAATTTAAGACCACAAAAACCATAAAGAGAAAAAAAGAAAAAAGAAGCCCCATTTCCAAGCCCAAGTAATTGGATTAGACCAGATCTGTAGTAAATATCTCTTTTATAGATTTTGTCTCAAGTAATCATGAGAATGACAGACAATCTCTGATTCTTAGGATCGACAGACTTGCCATAGGCTTAATTGGAAGCCTATTGGAGAGGGAATGCAGCAGGAATATATAGGGAAAATAATTAATGTTTAAATATTCTTTTTGTATAGAATATATCAAGCAAGAAATTGTATTAAAGATCTGTATATGAAGCTAAATTATTGCACAAATAGTTGGGTACACTGGAAGAAGCCGGCTATGTATTGCATTGCAGTACAGGTTCTGTACAGAGAGCTGCATTCCTTCAAGTTACTTAGAAGATATTGGATAAAAATCCAATCAATGATCGAAAGATGGGAAGCAAATGGGAAGAACAGGCCAATTTAATTAGGTTCCTACCCAGGCTGCAGTCTCGCTGATTTATGACATACAGGACAGCAGAATTTATTGGCCAAACTAACCAACACTCCATTGGCCAGGGAACAGACCAAGAAAGTACAAGCCTGTATCTCAAGGGCTTTCAAAGCTAAGACTTAGCAGGTGAATAGCAGGATAATAAAACAGTGGATATGTTTTTTTCTAGTCAATCAGAAGAGACAATGACAGTACTCCATCTGCTTAGCTGCAATCTGTGTTGCTCTTCCTACATGACAAACCCAAAATCCTGCATTGAATCCTTCAGCGAGTGGTACTCGAATCATGGTGATCTACCACGATGAGAAGCAGGTTGTTTAACTCTCTTTCATGATTAGAATTATTCTACATCTGTCTTCTTAATAAGTATAAATGTAGGTTAAACAATCACTGAAAGAGAACTAGTTTCACCAAAACTATGTGATTTTCCCCTCAATGAAAAGATTGCCTACGCCATTGGCTCCTGATTAGGGGACACCTTTACAGATTGCCTTCATAGACTGTTGGGAACGAAGCCTGCCAGGACATAAGCTCAAAGAACACTATGGGCCTATATCATTGAGGCCAACACAACCTTCAAGATCTAAAGCAGGGCTCAGCAAATGCTTGCCTAGCACCTTGCAGGGGAGATCGCTATCGAGTATCAGCCTGGTATCAGCAGACTACACAGGAGCAGGGATAGAGACAGTGGCAAGAACTGTCCCTCTCTAGATGCCAAATACTTGAAACTGTTAACCTTTGAACACTACACCACAATCAACAACATGTAGTCCACTGCTGAGGAGAAAAAAGAAAGGATGCTGCACCGTTGACGCTCTTTTATCATACACTTGGACCACTGAGGTCATCGCTTCATAGACTTTACCATTAACATTGGCAGTGTTTATTCTTCTTCCTTGTTTTGGTAAGCATCACTGATATCTAACCAAGAACTCCTCCTCAGGATATTTTAATTCTGAACAGGTTAAACAAAACCCCATGGGCTTCTGTTGACAGAAGTGCCATTGCTACGTGTTGTCAGCGCTGGAACCCTACCGAGCAGGAGCAAGTCTGATCATCCACACCCCTGCAACCGGAGAGAAGGGACACGTCACGCTTGCCAGAAATATGTTGATCTATAAGCATTATGCCACAGCGACAATTGAAAAAGCCATGATCAACATTCTCCCTAAAAATAAGGCAATTCAGAAATGTCACTTCCGCTGTCACAGTTGATGTCACTGAAGTGTCACTTGGAGTTAATATTAGCCTAATCAAGCCAATTATAGAGTACTTATAGCATTTAATAGGCTCTTGGATTTGACTTTTGATACAAAAGTCTGCATATTCCTAGATGTTTTATGAATTTAAAGTAGTTCAAAGTTCAAGTCCAACAGAGCAAGGATCCTGCAAGACAGTGAGGAAAAACCCTTCTGCTGTTGAAGCAGAAAGTCTTGTGTTGCCTTGCCAGCAGTGGTGGGCTTTTGGCACAGCTTTGGGCAATGACTCAACACAAATGCAAGACTTGAACTCTTTTTCACCAAGCCCTGAGCACTTCCAGCCCCTCCACTGGGGGCCACAGTCTCATGAAGGATCAGGCTCTGCTGCTTTGTTTTGGAGGTAACACAGGGTCATAGATGATGCGGATGCACCAAGATGCTCCAGCCCAGAGATGCCTCCTTTACTCAAGGGCTACCCCAGCTCCTGGTTTGGCCACACAACTGGGACCACCTGGTTGGATGCTGCGGTCCCTCTTCATCTAGCTCTGGAGATAGCCTGAAAACCTGCATGCTGCTGCTCCAGAGTCAGAAGAGGTACTTCATCACTCCCACTCTTCTGCTGCAGAAGCAAAACTGGGCAGAAATTTTTCTATGACATCTATTTTCTTCTTTCTTTAGTACCGAGGCTAATGAAGAGTTTCATGTACACATAATTGTCATGCACAGTAGTTTAATCTCCCTATGCAGTGTTCATGGTCTAAACACACAAAGAAGATACGTCAAGTCTCACAGAAATTAAGTGCTGGGGCAAAAAAACAAGCAGAAGGAGGAACAGCCATGTTATTTCCTCAGGGAAGAAAGCCATACCTTTGGGATAACAGGTGCCCTTGAGGGAAGGTCAGAGCAAAGCAGCTAGTGTCAGGAAAGTGACTTTGCCTTTTATTAAAAGGCAATTTAGTAAATGCAGACATGCGAGGCAAGTTGGTACAAAGTCACATTTTCTTAACTCCTTCAACCCCAAAAGGAAGTGTGCTCCCCCTCCCATTAAAGCACCCAGAGCTGATGCCTTGAAAGGGATGGAGATGAGGGGCTCTACCCAAAGCATCATCCCCAGCCCAGCACCCACCTCTCCTGCAGAGGCAAAGACTGTGCCCCACAGCCAGCGTGGGGGTCCCTGTCCCCCCCTCCTTCAGCTCAGGCTACTTACAACAGGCCAGTCACTTTCAAACCTCCCATGAGCAGCAAACAACCACAATCTGCTGAGGGGGAAATTCACCATTTCAGCAAGGAGAAATAATTTTAAAACCCCACTACGCCGGCGGGTTTCATTTTATTTTAAAAGGGATGGGTGTTTGGAATATTTGCAGCAGTCCTAAGGGACACGAATGAATGGGTTGTCCAGGAGTAAAGTGGAAAAGGGTATACGATACAAACATTTATCATGCACGTACTTCTAAGCTACGCGTGGTCTATGGCATAATTAATCAGTAGTTGTCTCCTATTCTGTACACAAATGCAGCCTCTTGTCTTTCCAGGCACATCCGATAAATAACTAATTTATATTCTTCTGCGATCCAAATAATCTCCTCCCTGATGGAAGATTCTGGGAGAAGTAATTCAAATTCCCACAAGCAGAAACTCAAAAAGCATACTGGAAGCACATGCCAGCACATCCCTGGTACCTGCATGTTAAATCCCTGCAGACTCCGAGATGCATTCACAGCCACTCTGCCACATGCACAAAGCCACACAGAAATATATGTACGATTGTGTATATCTGACTTGAACAAAAGAGAAAAAGGGGAAAATTATATCCTCGGAGAATCGCTGCTGCTCTTCAGCCCTCGCCACCAACGCTCATCTTTTTGTAGCCAGTCCTGACTCTTAAGAGCATGAAGCCAGAGTGGCACGAAGCCACAATCCAGGGAAGAACAAGCTCTCCTTTTGAGGCCAGTCACTCAGAAAACAGGAGACACATAAACATACATTTATAAAAAGTAATTACAATACATACATTTGAGGATTTTCCCCCTGCAAATAATCTCACTTGTGTCATACACAGAAAAAAAGTATTCAGCTTGGTGTAGGTCCCCTCTTTGTAATTATAACTTGCCACATTCTCACGATTTCTTACTCTATATTTACTATGCTGTTTTGCTGCTGTACAGAGTTTCCTCTATTGCAATCAGCGTGGGTGGCTGGAGTGTGAGCTGTTAGATTTCTGCTCCTCCCCTCACATCAACATGCTGGAGGTTATCATAAGCAGCTACAGTAAGGATCCTGGTTAGAGGCAAGTTCCCACACAAAAACATAAAAGAGTCACTAGAAGGAAGATTTTCCCCCCCCTTAACAGCAACTTCGGGAACACATACATAAGATTTAACAGGAATGAATGAATTAAAAAAATGTACAAATTATTTGTGGGTTTGTAAGCCAGACACAATGCGGCCAAGCATCCACTGATTTAAAATTCAATTAGAGGACGACTCACTAGACTTCGAAAAAAAAAAAAGAGAACACCTCATGCAAGAGTGCTACACCTACCTAAAGATCAAAAAAATATTTCTCGCATTTTGGACATATCTTTTTTTTCAGTGTGTAAATAAAAAAAGGAAAAAGGAGATAATTTTAAAAGAAAAAGAGCTATATATTTATATGTATTTTTATACACTGCTCTGTCTCAACCCATAGTTGATCCTGCTTTGCAGACAATCACTTATAAAACATTAACTTTTCAAAAAAATTAAGACTGCTCAGATGAAATTACAATGGTATCTTTTCAGAAGAGGCCAAATCACAGCTTGTCATATAAAGCAGCCCCATATTACCTTCTATTTTGTTCCCTTCTCAAGGATGCCTCACAAAGCATTTCCATTTTACACAAGGGCGCACCCAAAGTTCAGATAAAAAGGAATCCTGCAATTGTTGTTCTTTATTTAGAAAGCATTAAACGCACACAACACAGGATAAAAATTCAGTGTTCTTTAAGGAGCATTAAGGAGGAGCAATGCCCGCAGTTTATGTATTTTTGTGTGCATTTTATTTGCAAAATACCAGCACATAGGCATTCCTCAAAGAACCTATGTGAATTTTATCAATGGATCATCTCTAATCCCTCCAACATTTCATCTCTGCCTTCAGCAACTAATGAGTTAAAGATGATAAATACCATTAACAAAGGAAAGAGGATCTTTCCTTTGTTTCCCAAAGAATGCGGAACCCTGACTTCTAGCAATGTATTTTTATATTCAGCGAAGTTCTCTAAGTGGACTATTTTGCTCCTAGCTTTATTATTATACTTTAAAAAAAAATACGTTTTGATCATCCAGAGGACAATCATAGTATAAAAGTAATTACAATTACTGTTTGTGTGTGTGTTTCACCCTTATGGGAAAATGTACACCAACACCACAAAACCCACACAGTCTGTCTTCATTTCACAGAGAAACTCTTACTAGGTCAAGGAAGAATTATATATAATCTCAATCATAATCAGCCATTAAATACTAAACCACAGAATGTTACACATCTGAACTGCATTTCAGGTGTAACATTTGCTATTGATAATCCAAAAGAGGCCCAAATAAGCGACTGATGCCATAAACAACAACAAAAAAATGGGTTTGGGTTTGTTAGTTTTGTTTTCACAAACAATAGGTAAACTACAAAACATACAGCTCAGTCCCACAATTTCTCCTTATGCTGGTTAATGTTTAGGTCTTCAATTAATTCTGAATGGATTATTTTATAGAGCCAGGAGAAAAGGCATCATTAAGCACTAACAGCAGTCATAGCTTCATGCGCTGATTTCATAAAAAAAGGGCTGAATTATATAAATATCGTATAAATACATAACAGAATTTACCAAACAGACTATAAACTAGCCAAATACCAATAAAAAGCATTGCACCTTATTAAAAACACAGCATATTTTATTTTCTTTTGAACCTGTCAGTTATGAGCCTTATTGACCTCTTCTGTAACGAGGGGGCAAATGTTCTGTATTATTGAGCACACAAAATTACCAGAAATAACAGACAGCAAGTTGTCCTAAGAAAAATGACTGTATTTTAAGAAGTTATTTGCAAATGTACTCATTTTAAAGTTAATTATAGATGTTTTGTAGAATCTGCGCATTTGTATTTGAAGTCTAACAGATATTAGTATTACACTGGAATTCTATCACAAAGAGGAACAATCAATATATTTAAAAAAGACAGCTGCCTGCAAATATAGCCTGGATATAATAAAACAGAAAAATAACAAGATTTTATATAAAGTGTAGCTTTGCTTTTAAGTCTTTCCCTCCAAGTTTTAGATAATTTAAAAAAAATTCTTCTATTTCCATCTTTTGCATTCGGACACTATTAGATCAGGAAAGAACATTGTAAATATCTACGCTTTTAAGACGTGGCAGGTAGTCAAGTTATTAAGATGTCCATTCACACCCCAATTTAATCCAGGTCTGGTAGCAGTCACACAGGACCTTTTTAAGTGACTGCGCATTCACAAGGACAGGCAAGCTAACGCACAGGGTCTCAGTGGGTAGGAAGAAGAAAGCAGTACAGCAAGGGTTTTTAGGCGCGTGGCAAGTCAGAAGCAGCAAATTTTATTTCAAGTTTTCAATGAATTGTGGGGGGGAAGAGTAAGGTCCATCCACCCTATTCGGGAGGCTGCCTGCTGAAACCCCACAGACTGGCTTAGGCAGCACTTCCAAGAGAACCCCGCTCACGCCTCTGTTGTTTCCTTCTACCCGATGTATCTTTATCTTTCTGAAAAGACAGAAGCAACCTGATTCTCTGCTGAGGGTATTCCAGTAGGATATACCGCAGAAATTATGTTTCCCTATGTAATACAGTATTCCCCATAGTAAGAGGCCAATGGTCACTTACATACATACTAACAGAATAATAAAAGAGGTGAAGAAATAACTGTTCTGTCTGTTCCTTTCCAAGGAGTTACATTACCTTTCTGCACGTTTCTAAACTTTTAGGTGTAATACACAGCTGGTGGAAGCAGCTGAAAAGGATATGAACCCGATACCAGCATTTCTCCCCCCCAACCTCACATCTGTGACAAGCTAGCAGGAGTGCATACCGCTACCTTTAAATGCGTATATCAAGGCTATATTGCAACACCAGTGCACACAAGGACAGCCATTCACATCTCATATTTGACTGAGGGCAATCCTAAACCTGTATGATGCAAATACGTCTGGTACGGTACCGATTATAAAGACTTTTTGCCATACACCACGACCACTAGTATTTTATCACTACTTTTGCAGAGTAATCTGCAATTAAAGAAATCGCATAAAAAATTTAAATCTTTTCAGTCCTTCTGGTATACCCCACCCTCTCCCAGTTAAATGCAGACAGCTATAGATAGAACATGCAGCACTATCTATTCGGAGGCAGCACCGTGAATATATTCAATTAAAACTGAGAAGCGTAATTTT